>NC_136168.1:4208884-4234299 GCF_965212315.1 Lampetra planeri | reverse complement strand
TCCCCCTCTCTATCCCCCCTCTCTACCCCCCCTCTACCCCCCCTCCTACCCCTCCCCTCTCTATCCCCCCTCTCTACCCCCCCTCTACCCCTCTCTATCCCTCCCTCTCTCTACCCCCCCTCTACCCCCCTCTACCCCTCCCCTCTCTATCCCCCCCTCTCTACCCCCCCTCTACCCCTCTCTATCCCTCCCTCTCTCTACCCCCCCCCTCTACCCCCTCTCTACCCCTCCCCCTCTATCCCCCCCCCTCTACCCCCCCTCTACCCCTCTCTACCCCTCCCCCTCTATCCCCCCCTCTACCCCCCTCTACCCCTCTCTACCCCTCCCCCTCTATCCCCCCCCCTCTACCCCCCTCCCTCTACCCCTCTCTACCCCCTCCCCTCTCTATCCCCCCTCTCTACCCCCCCCTCTACCCCCCTCTATCCCTCCCTCTCTCTACCCCCCCCTCTACCCCCCTCTACCCCTCCCCTCTCTATCCCCCCCCTCTACCCCCCCCTCTACCCCCCTCTACCCCCTCCCCTCTCTATCCCCCCTCTCTACCCCCCCTCTACCCCTCTCTATCCCTCCCTCTCTCTACCCCCCCTCTACCCCCCTCTACCCCTCCCCTCTCTATCCCCCCCCTCTACCCCCCCTCTACCCCCCTCCTACCCCTCCCCTCTCTATCCCCCCTCTCTACCCCCCCCTCTACCCCCTCTCTATCCCTCCCTCTCTCTACCCCCCCTCTACCCCCCTCTACCCCTCCCCTCTCTATCCCCCCCCTCTACCCCCCCTCTACCCCTCTCTATCCCTCCCTCTCTCTACCCCCCCTCTACCCCTCTCTACCCCTCCCCCTCTATCCCCCCCCTCTACCCCCCTCTACCCCTCCCCTCTCTATCCCCCCTCTCTACCCCCCCTCTACCCCTCTCTATCCCTCCCTCTCTCTACCCCCCCTCTACCCCCCTCTACCCCTCCCCTCTCTATCCCCCCCCTCTACCCCCCCTCTACCCCTCTCTATCCCTCCCTCTCTCTACCCCCCCCTCTACCCCCCCTCTACCCCTCCCCTCTCTATCCCCCCTCTCTACCCCCCCTCTACCCCTCTCTATCCCTCCCTCTCTCTACCCCCCCTCTACCCCCCTCTACCCCTCCCCTCTCTATCCCCCCCCTCTACCCCCCCTCTACCCCTCTCTATCCCTCCCTCTCTCTACCCCTCCCCCTCTATCCCCCCCCTCTACCCCCCCTCTACCAATCGCCGCATTACAATGGGAGGCACGACGGCAGTAAGTAACGACTGCGTCTGGACCAGCGTGGTGAAGTATGGTCACTAACACCCGCTCCATCACGAACCTCAGCTGCGGGGGGAAGGGCAACAACCCCAGCACAAGAAGCAAGTTGCACGGGAATGAGTTGGCAATCGAGATTATTTAATAGCGCACCGCTCCAGGGGAAATCCTAATATGGGAATTGAGGAGCATTCCAGACGGCCGCAGAAGGAAGAGCGTTCCAGACGGTCCAGCATTCGGATTTTTAGCCAATGTACGTGCGTTGAACTTCTTTCGCACCGTACGTAGCCGACCGCGCCAATCGGAGAGAGATACAAGGGGGTTATTTAGCCTAGGGGACACCCCCCCCCCACCAATGGCAGTTTGTCACTCTTTTAAATTTGACGAGTAGGTGGGTGGGGGGACTGCTGTTATCAACTTCTCACGGACTCCATAATCGCGGAGTGTTTGCCTGGGTGGTAACGCCTCAATACGAATGCACAATTCTGGCTGTCGCCTGATGAGGCTGCACCTTGTTGTGACTACCTACACAACGTCAGGGTACCCGAATCGTAAGTGGTGCGGTGGGTGTTACTCTCCAACACACACCCGGTATGTGCGCTCAACCACCAATTGGCATGTTCTGTTCACGTGACAAACCTTACTAAGGGGCCGTCCATAAATGACGTCACGCGATTTTGGACGATTTTTGTCCCCCTCCTCCCCCCATCGTCACACGGCGTCACAAAAAGTCAGACCCCCCCCCCTCAAAGCTCTGCCCCCCCCCCCCAAATTTTTTTAAAAATGCTTCAAATCGCTTTAAACTATTGTCATTGTAGTGCGTATTTAATGTGGCGCTGCACTCTGATGTTGTAGGAGAAGACATTTATCAAAAAGTCTATTTAATTAAGTAGAACGTGTTGTCTATATTTATTTAAAGTTGCGCATTTTGATGTGACGTCACATTTCTCAAACCCCCCTCCCCCCCTCGTCACACACATCGTCACAAATGTCTGACGTCGTTTATGGACAGCCCCTCATTGCCTGTGTCGGGTGGTGGTGGCGGGTTTGACGACACATTCATACGGGAATAGGTTTTCCCCCTTTTTTCTGGCAACAAAACAGTTGTGTGGAGATGTTAAAACACCAAACTGAAACCTTTGACAATGAATCACGTGGTGCATTAACCACATTCACTCTCCAACACATCGGTGGTGGCTGGAAAGTAGTACCTATTTGGCGTTTTGTTTACGCGACAAATCCCTTACTGATTGGCCGTGTCGTGTGGTGGAGGGTTTCGACACATTTATACTTACGCGATCTAACCCCCCCAAAAAAACCCTCTGTTATGGTAGATTGATGTCAGCCACTGCCAGGAATCAAACCCACGTGGTTCACTTCGTCGCCCAATGTCACGAACCACTATGCCACTGCTCCACACACAAAGACCCCCCCCCTCCCCCAACGTATAGCCTTTAACAGACTGTTGGGGCAAGTGCTGTTAGCGAGTAGCACCAATGAAGGCCCGCATGGCCCACGAAGGGGTGGGTGGCCAGCACCCTACGCCTGGCCGCCTTTGTCTCCCCAGCAGCACTGACGTTTATGCACCACGCCCAGGTACTTATTTCAGGCGAAGTCGACTTGGGCGAGGCCCGGTACCGCTGGAAGCATCCGCCGCTGTTATTTGCCGTGAGCGGGCGCAGCGCGCTAACCGCAGCGCCACCACTCCCCCTGCGTAAAAATACGGAGGCGCGCGTGCGCAGACTTTGAACGAAAATACGCGCGCACGCGTTCTATTATCGGTACATTTCGGTTACAAGATTGCTCGGAAATCTCTCTCTCT
The DNA here is from genome assembly GCF_965212315.1 of Lampetra planeri. Lineage (NCBI taxonomy): Eukaryota > Metazoa > Chordata > Hyperoartia > Petromyzontiformes > Petromyzontidae > Lampetra > Lampetra planeri. The sequence goes on along the minus strand of NC_136168.1, from coordinate 4,231,218 downwards.
CTCTGCTCGTTCATGAGAAGTTTTCAATTCCCCTCCCGCATCTCGAATGATTTCAATAATAATAACAACACGAATAAGTTGCACATGCCTGCCTGCCTGCCTCCCTGAGTTTGCATGCTCTCAAACACAATCTCACAGCCCCCCCCCCAACCCACCACCACCACTCTCTCCCTTCCCCCCCCCCTCCACCAGCCCCCTTAATAAACAAATCACTTGACATTCGTAAGAGCTCGGGGGGAAAAGATGAAATGTGATGGCGATTGTACCCAAGCATGATTGCTCACGTCATGCTCAGATGGTGCAATCATCAGAGCCTATTATCTGAGTCGCTTTTAGTTTTTTTTTATGGGTGGGGGGGGGGTCTTAGGCTTCATGATTGACAATTTAATTTATTGGGGGCGCGGGGGGGGGCGGTGATGGTGGTGGTGGTGGCGCAGTGGCAGGGTGGGACTTTTAAAAATTAAAATATAAAGTGTTGAGACAACGTCACTTATCATTTCCCGCTTCACTAAGTAATTCTCATTTTCTTTCGTCAATTAATTATGGACGTGTAACACTTCACTTGGGGAATGATGTTTTAGTAGACGGAGTCTTATTATCATCACTGCCAGACAGCACAGAGGAGAGACAGGGAATCTCATTATCGTCGGAATTGAGTCGCCGGAAGAAATGCAGCGACGATTCAGTTCCACCCGACCGGTGGGCCCGAGCCCATGGTGGACATTCCACATTCCCATGGTGGTGGCAAGGCCATTTGGATGATGACCCCCTGTGAGTGGAGCAGCCAGAGAGAATATGGACGAAGGGGGGGAAGGGTCCCGTGGTGCGTGGGGGAGGGGAGTGGGATGCGCCTACTTCCGGGAATCAAAATTGATTTGATGTAAATGAAATATTAATTGCATATCCGTGCAATATCGAATGAAACTAAAATGAAAAATACATCAAGATACGTTTTTATTGACAATTTGACGATTTTGAAGAGAGCGAGAGAGAGGGAGAAAACATCTCGAAATTGATCGAAACAAAACATGTGTTCACGTTTTTGTCCACGTGTTAGGTTTGATTCATCCCCGTCAGTGGCATCGTTCACAGTCGCCCAAGAACCGTAGACAACGCCGGGAGGCAGCAGCAGCTACCAACAATGTTGTTGCCCGAGCTCTGCGGTCCTCGGTATATATAAAGATATTCGTCAGCCAATCAGTGGGTGTTTATGCACACGTGGGACGGAAACCGAAGCACCCGGAGTGAGAGCTATTTTTGTTGTTGTTGTTGTTGCAAAAACCGGGAAATGCACAAACTCAGAGGCGACATGCGGCACGACAGTGAATACTGAACACACCTTTAGAAGACGTTAAACAATATTGCTTGGTGGTGCTACTTCTGCTGCTGCGTTGGCAGTGGTGCACAAGCAATACATAACAACAACAACAGCAGCGTTCGTCAATAATAACACTGCGTGTCAGCCTCAAATGGGTACCTGGTGCAGGGGTTTAGTAAACATCGCCACTGGGGAGATAAAGGCAGAAGGGCGGGCGTGGTGATGGCCACCCACTCACTCGTGTGCCGTGCCGGCCTTCGTAGGTGCTGTTACTCGCTAACAGCACTTGCCCCAACAGTCTGTTACAGCCTACGCGGGGGACCTTTATCTTCGTCTCTTCTCATTCTGTCATCGTCTCGAGCGCCTTGAGTGAAGTCGCTCAACATATATGCATCTAACATCAGATGAGAAATAAGATTTAGGGCAAAAAAAAACGCATTATTATATATCCATGCGTAAAAAGTCTCAGGCAACGGGACCTTCACGTAAAATAATGTTACACGCTGCAGACAGTGACGAGGGGGGCTGCTTCGTCTGCGGTGTATTGGGTCGTCCGCTCCTATCCTGTCCCCTACACACACGCGTCCGGGTATGGGTACGGGTAGCCGTTTGCGACCCTGGTGCGGCCGGGTACGGGTAGACCGTGAGTCACTGGTGAGTCACCGTTTGTCACTCATTTCCCAACGTCTTGTCTCTTCTCACAATTCAAGTTCCTAGAATCAACCCACCCGCGCCTGCAACATGGCTTCATCCCAGAGGTCGCAATCAGGTACCCGATACCCGTACCCTACCCGTACCCGGCCAGGTACGGGTAGGGTACGGGTACGGCCGGGTACGGGTAGCCGTTTGCGACCCTGGTGCGGCCGGGTACGGGTACGGGTAGGCCGTGAGTCACTGGTGAGTCACCGTTTGTCACTCATTTCGGGTAGGGTACGGGTACGGGTGGGAAACGGGTACCCGTACCCGGCCGGGTACCCATTTGCGACCCTGGTGCGGCCGGGTACGGGTAGTAGCTACTACATATGTGGTAGCTACTTATGTATCTACTACACATGTAGCTACTTTTGCTACTAAGTTAATCCGGAAATGGGGGGGGGGGGTGGTGCGGCCAGCAGCAACAACAAAGACGTGGTAGTCTTTTTCCATTTAAAGCTTTCGTGACTGCACGGATTCATCTTATTGGTTCTTTCGGTAAAGTCACGTAGAAGGGAAGTAATACAATAATAAAAATAATTCTCATGACGTTTCGGCCACAACGCAAGCAGCCGTCCTCTTCACCTGAGGACGGCTGCTTGCGTTGTGGCCGAAACGTCGTGAGAATTATTTTATTATGTTTTATTTTTATTATTGTATTACTTCCCTTCTACGTGACTTTACCAAAAGAACCAAGAAGACGTGGTAGTCGTCATCGTAATGATGATGCTGATGAGAAGAATTGAGGTTTACAAGGCGCCCTTAAACAATGGCTTGCGTGGAACGGAGGAGAGATACGTGAGAGGTAAACCGTAGAGAGACAGAGAGTGACTAAGGAGACGAGAGAGAGAGCGAGAGAACGAGAGAGGCCGTGTTAAACACGTGGCGGGGTATTCAGCTTCTGCAGCCGTCTGGAACGCTCTTGCTTTCGATATTAGAAAGCCACTGGTAGCTGAATTTCGATTTAAAGCTTTCGTGACTGCAGGGATTCATCTTCTTGGTTCTTTCGGTAAAGTCACGTAGAAGGAAAATAATAAAATAATAAAAATAATAAAATAATTCTCACGACGTTTCGGCCACAACGCAAGCAGCCGTCTTCAGGTGGAGAACAGGTCCGTCAGAAGGGTCTGACGGACCTGTTCTCCACCTGAAGACGGCTGCTTGCGTTGTGACCGAAACGTCGTGAGAATTATTTTATTATGTTTTATTTTTATTATTTTAAAATTTTCCTTCTACGTCACTTCACCGAAAGAACCAATAAGATGAACCACTGGTAGCTGTGGAGGAGGGTGGTGGAGCGAGGAGCAACGCTTGGAGCCCTTCCAGTAGCCGCGGCTTTCCCGGTTTATGTGCAGCAATAAATAAGTGGGCGCGTTAATAATAGCGCGCGCATTGTGGCAATTTATAAGAAGCCGTTTAATTTGGCAAACGCGTGTTTAACTGTGGACATAAATGTGTAAATAAGAGGGTGCAACAACAATAAAAAAAACTGCCCAGTTTACGGGACATTTATCTCTGATGAATTGGGTGGGTGGGTTGGGCGAGCCGGGGGTGGGGGCTGACGGCTGTCTGTCTGCCCTGCTGCCCCTCGACCAATGGGGAGCTGAGGGCAGGGGGTGGGGGAGGGGGCAGGGCGGGGCATGGACCTCCTGTATACCAAGCGAGGTAGTTAACATCTCCTAGCCACCGTGATGATGATGAGAGAGAGAAACGCAAACTCCAAATCTACAGCAGCAGGCGTCAGGGTCGTGATCGAACCCACGACCTCCTGTACACCAGGCGAGGTAGTTAACATCTCCTAGCCACCGTGATGATGATGAGAGAGAGACACGCAAACTCCAAATATACAGCAGCGGGCGTCAGGGTCGTGATCGAACCCACGACCTCCTGCACACCAGGCGAGGTAGTTAACGTCTCCTAGCCACCGTGATGATGATGATGATAGAGAGACACGCAAACTCCAAATATACAGCAGCGGGCGTCAGGGTCGTGATCGAACCCACGACCTCCTGCACACCAGGCGAGGTAGTTAACATCTCCTAGCCACCGTGATGATGATGATGATGATGAGAAAGAAACACCGCAAACTCCAAATATACATTAGGCGTCAGGGTCACGATCGAACCCACGACCTCCGGCATACCAGGCGAGGTTGTTAACGTTTTGTCTCCCATCAGTCAGTCTCTCCATCTCCGGCACCAACCAGACTCAACACAGCCGGTGAGTTCATCTGGGTGCGTGCAGGGGGGGTGGTTGTCGGACGCCGAGGTCAGCGAGACACCCGGCGGGGAAAAGTTTCCGGGACTCTTGATCAGCCCGAAACCCGTTGGGGGGGGGGTCTCTGTCGGTGTAGTCGCTGAGCCAACAGATGAACAGAACAACGGCGGGCAAGATCGCGGCGTGACTTGTAAACGATCATTATTTCAGCACGTGTTGTTTGGGAGGATGGGAAGGATGTGAATTGGGCTCAGGGTCACGCAGAGCGATTGAAGCGTGGATCTGTTCCACGGCGCTTGGAGCTTCATCTTGTGTTGTTTGTTGTTGTAACTTTGCTGACTTCGCTCCTACTGGATAGAGAGCTCATCTGAATCGTCCAGTTTAAAATAAAGATTCGGATTGTTATTGTGGGTTTTTCTTGTCGTCTTCGTTCCAGCAACTCAATTGAGCAGCGTGAATTGAGCGTGAATTTCAGTTCCTGATAAAGGGTGCCAGCACGCGGAGTGAAACGTCAGACATCACGCTGAACCAACAGCGCGGTACGAGCCGAAAACTGCATCGGAGAGAGCCGTGCCGGCAACAACAGAGAAACACCTCCACGGTGGAATGTCTGTGGTCGTCGTCATCATCGTCGTCATCATCGTCATCATCATCGTCGTCATCATCATCGTCGTCGTCATCATCGTCATCATCATCGTCGTCGTCATCATCGTCATCATCGTCGTTGTCATCATCATCATCGTCGTCATCATCATCGTCGTCGTCGTCATCATCGTCATCATCGTCGTCGTCATCGTCGTCGTCATCATCGTTGTCATCGTCGTTGTCATCATCGTCATCGTCGTCGTCATCATCGTCGTCATCGTCGTAATCATCGTCGTCACCATCGTCGTCATCATCATCGTCGTCGTCGTCGTCGTCGTCATCATCGTCGTCGTCATCATCATCGTCGTCATCATCATCGTCGTAATCATCACCATCATCGTACCGCGTGGACATCACTACAACATCGACAACATCCGGGCCGGTCTACAAACGTGACAACTGCCGCCGGCTCTGCCTCTCGCGGATCGAAGTTTCACAGCCACGGCAGACGCTGCGCCAAGACCCGACCCAGCCAAGGCACGTGACATCACAGGTCGCCCGAGACCGCGATGCCGACGACCCACGAATGCTCCACCACCGCACAGCCCTCGCCGTCAGCCACCACCTCCTGGCCACTGCTGCCCATAGGCCTCTGGAAGAGCGGGAGACAGAGAGAGGTGGTGACAAGTAGGAATCCAAGAGGAGCGTGAAGAGGCAGCAGCAGCAGCAGCAGCGGTAGCAACCACGCAGCGAACCGGCGACAACAATTGCCCACGCTCTGCGGCCCTCGATATGTTAAGTTGTTATCAGCCAATACAATGAGCGTGTGAGACTAGGCTTTAAGGAAAGCTGTCTCGGGTGTGGACCAATCAACTTCAAGGACAGTGCATATATTATCAGAGTTGTGTTTTTGTTTGTATTATGGCTGCAGGTATTGTGGTCTATGCAAGCATGACTCCTTGTAAAAAAAGGTGTCAGTTTTGTTGCCAGATAGAAGGGTAAAAAAACCAATTATCATATTTTAAACTGGCAAATGAGGTTCCAATGGAATACAATGAGCGTTCGTGTGCGGAAGGAGACTGAAACAGCCGGAGAAAACCGGCTTCGTGCGAGCGAGGGGAAAACACTCGATCCCACGCAGACCTAACAGGTGGGAGTTCAAAGACAAAGATCCCCCGTATAGCCTTAGGAGTCTGTTAGGGGCAAGTGTTGCTAGCGAGTGGCACCCGTGAAGGCCGGCAACGGGACACGGAGGGGGAGCTGTGGCCGAACACCACTCACGCCCGCCTTTGTCTCCCTACAGCGACGATGTTTACACACCGCACCGGCTACTCAGTTAGCGCACACACACACACACCGCAACGCAGTACAGACCTCGCTGCAGCAGAGCCCGCAGCACGAGGCTATTGATGTCTTCAACGTGCAGGGGCGAGGATGGGGGGGTGTATGGGACCTCACACCAACTGTTGTTGTTATTGTTGGGGGGGGGGGGGCTTTTTTTCTTCTGAACGTGTTACTCTCATAGGTAGACACGGCCCCCCCGCCCTCCCTCCCTCCCCATCGCGAGTCACGGGTTCGGGAGAATGATGAGGAGGATTAGGAGGATGAGAAGGTAACGGGAACACGGTAGGAGTCACGTGGAAGCTCCCGGATGTGTCACACAAGCCCTGCTGCCATCCACAGAGGGCTACGACAAACGCAAGGCCCTATAATTAAATAATTAAATATATGTCTCCCCCCCCCCCCTTCTCTCCCTCTACCCCGCCCCCACGCCCTCCCCCACTACTTCACAGCGACACAAACACGAACAACAGCTCCGAGCGGTTGGAATCACACGTTTTCGCTGCTGCTGCTGCTGCTGTTGTTGCGTGTTGTGTGTTGGGGCGCCGTGGTGGCTAGGATATGTTCACGACCTCGCCTATTATGCAGGAGGCCGCTGGGTTCGATCCCGACCACGGCGGAGGGAAGGGGGGGAGAGACACGCAAACTCCAACCATGACAGCGGGTGTCAGGGTCGGCATCAAACTCACGACTTCCTGTATACCAGGCGAGGAAGTTAACATCTCCTAGCCACCGTGATGATGATGAGAGAGAGACACGCAAACTCCAAATACCGTATACAGCAGCAGTCGTCAGGGTCGGGATGGAGCCCACGACCTCCTGCATACCAGGCGAGGTAGTTAACATCTCCGAGCCACCGCACCGGGCTGTGTAGTTTCTGCCCATAAACACAGCACTGCCCATAGACAAGTCGAAAATTGAAATCATGATGTGTGCTTATTTACGTATTTTTAAACAGCGAGCAGGTTTCAGGCCTGAGCCGAGCTGCTAAGGGCACCACCCTCGCCAGTTGTCACCACTGAGCACGTGGCAGACTTCAACGAGAGAGACTTTAGATTTTTAAACAACTTTTATTGCCGCCAGCAGCAACAGCACTGGAGGCGATTCCGATATGAAATACACAAAGTCACCAGCAAACAAATGAAGATAATCGCTATAAATCCACGCGCTGTGGCGCTAGATGCACCGCGCACAACACGAAAGAAAAGCCACGTGGTGGTGGTGGTTGTGGTGGTGGTGGTCATCGCGCACGCCACGGTGACGAGCGAGCGCTTCAGAAGGTGAACACCACGAGGGTGCCGTCCACGCTGGTACAGAGAGGGGCTTGTCCGGCTCCTCAGCGTTCGAAGAAAACGTGCACATAACCGACATGTGTGTGGTATGCGTGCTCCAGCCGGAGCCGCGCCTTGAGCAGGCCCCTGAACACTGGAAGCAGCACAGAGCAGCCGTCAGTGTCACCTTGCAGCATCTTCTTCCTCCTTCTGTAACACCGCCATCTTCGCCTAAGCACAGGCGAAGTTGGCGAGGTCATGGCGCTTGTTAGCCAGGTAAGGCACCACCCCATATACGAAGCTGCTGTTGTAGAAGGGCACCCCCAGTTTCCTGAAGATGTCCCCCAAAAGGCGGAACATTGGTTTGAGCCGCTAGAGATAGAGAGCGAGAGAGAGAGCGAGCGAGCGAGAGAGTGAGCGAGATAGCGAGGCTTACATAAAGCCCCGTTAAAAAAAAAAAACAATAAAAAAGAAATTTAAAAAAAAAATTACGAAATGATGAACGAAACAAAGTGCCGAATACACCGAGCATCTTCTTGTTTCCACTGATCGTAAAAAAAAAGAGAGCGAGAGAGAGAGAGATCTCTTTCCGTTTGTGCACATTAGCGAAATTGCTTTGTTCTGTCAGCGAGAGTAGAGGGATGGAAAGAGAGAGAGACTTTTGACTTTTAAACAACTTTTATTGCCGCCAGAGAGAGATCTCTCTCTCTTTCTATCTCTCAGAACAAAGCAATTTCGCTAATGCGCACAAACTGCAATTTTGATTTCGTGTGACAAGCGCGGAGCAAATCTTTATGACCTCATTACACACGTGGTCTGTCTTAATTGTCTAATAGATCCCATACCCCCCCCCCTTCCTTGACGTCGCTCCCTTCCTGGGGTCTCTCTCTCTCTCTCCCTTGCTCGCGACTGAATGAGACTCTCAGTCAATCCACCTCCTCCCACCCCTCCATCCCCCCCCACCTCCTCCCACCAGAGGTCGCAAACGGGTTTTGATTCCTTACCCGTACCCGTACCCGGCCGCACCAGGGTCGCAAACGTCTACCCGTACCCGTACCCGGCCGGGTATCAGGTAAGGTACGGGTATCGGGTACCCAGTTGCGACCTCTGCCTCCCACCCCTCCATCCCCCTCCCACCTCCTCCCACCCCTCCATCCCCCCGCCATCTCCTCCAACTTTGCAAGGCAGAGACGATTGTCGGTGACTGGACGACGGTTCAGCCGCCAGCGCCGCCGTGTCCCTCTTCAGTATCCGATTCGTGGGAATATCCTTAAGCATTGAGAGCCTCTCGACCCAAGATTCGCAGGAGGGTCCCTGTAGGTGTTGTCAGTGGGGGACGGGGGGGGGAGGGGGGCAATGTTGTCACGTGCGATCCCAATTGTCACGTGGTAATCCCAGGGGTCACACGTGACCCCCAGCAGGTGTCACGTGTGACCCCAGCTGGTGTCACGTGTGACCCCAGCTGGTGTCACGTGTGACCCCAGCTGGTGTCACGTGTGACCCCAGCAGGTGTCACGTGTGACCCCAGCTGGTGTCACGTGTGATCCCAGCTGGTGTCACGTGTGATCCCAGCTGGTGTCACGTGTGATCCCAGCAGGTGTCACGTGTGACCCCAGCAGGTGTCACGTGTGACCCCAGCAGGTGTCACGTGTGACCCCAGCAGGTGTCACGTGTGACCCCAGCTGGTGTCACGTGTGACCCCAGCAGGTGTCACGTGTGATCCCAGCTGGTGTCACGTGTGACCCCAGCTGGTGTCACGTGTGACCCCAGCAGGTGTCACGTGTGATCCCAGCAGGCGTCACGTGTGATCCCAAATGAGTATTTTGCTGTGGACTTTTTTTGCCTTCACTGGATGTGCTGTCGTTCTGCCCAATGCCCAGCTACGTTGTGTGAGTGAGTGAGCGCGTGCGTGCGCGTGTAGCTATGGGGAGCGGTAGTTTGCAGTGGTCAGCGCGCTGCGTTACGAAATCGGCGACCCGAGTTACAACCTCGGCGGCCCGAGTTCGATTCCCGCCCCACGGCAAACGCCAGTGACGCTACTCTGAGACCGATCCAGGGATTTCCCCAAGCTCGAATCGGCCTCAAATGAGCGCCCGGTGCGGTGTGTCAACATCGCCACTCGGGGGAGACGAAGGCGGCCGGGCGAGGTGTTGGCCCAGCCACCACCTCGTGTGCCGTGACGGCCTTCGTAGGTGCTGCTCGCTAACTGCAACGAGGGGGGGGGGGGGTGTCTGCGTGTGTGGCGCACGCCAAAGCAAAGATGAAGATCCGTGTGGAGGCGACGTTGGTGACGACGGTGGTGATTATTGATTGTGATGACGATGGGCGGGGTGATTTACGATGATTATTTACGGGTGAAGAATGATGATGACAGTGGGGTTGTGATGATGATGATGACGATTATTACTCTAACCCTAATTGGGATGCTAACTCGTGCGCTAATAACTCAGAATCTCTCCTCCGCTCCCCTCCTCGTAATTCTCCTCCCCCCTTCATCCTCCCCCCTCCTCTCCCCCCACCTCCTCTCCCCCCACCTCCTCTCCCCCCACCTCCTCCCCCCACCTCCTCCCCCCCACCTCCTCCCCCCCACCCCGCGCGGCCCGGGGTCTGGGCTCGCCTCGTGATTCTGATTGAACATGAAGAATAAAATGCGTGTTTACGTCGTGCTCCTTGTTGCCGCTGTTAATGTTATCATTTACCCGACCATTTTTTATTATTCGCGGAGAGCGACGGACGCCTATAAAAAAAAAACACAAATAAACGAAAAGGCAACGATTAGAAGAAGTGAAATAAAGACGCCGTGTAAACGCGACGGTCCCAGCCAACTCCTCCGGGCTTGTAAATGTCACGCAGCCTGGGCCGGTTGTCACCGTCTCTAATTAAACCTCCAGCAACCCCCCCTATCCCCCCCTCTAGCCCCCCCCCCCTTCCAAACATCCCTCCCCTCTAGCCCCTCCCACCCACAATCCCCCCTCTAGCCCCCCCCCCCCTCCAAACATCCCTCCCCTCTAGCCCCTCTCACCCACAATCCCCCCTCTACCCCCCCCCCCCCTCCAAACATCCCTCCCCTCTAGCCCCTCCCACCCATAATCCCCCCTCTAGCCCCCCCCCCCTCCAAACATCCCTCCCCTCTAGCCCCTCCCACCCACAATCCCCCCCTCTAGCCCCCCCCACTCCAAACATCCCTCCCCTCTAGCCCCTCTCACCCACAATCCCCCCTCTAGCCCCCCCCCCTCCAAACATCCCTCCCCTCTAGCCCCTCCCACCCATAATCCCCCCCTCTAGCCCCCCCCCCCTCCAAACATCCCTCCCCTCTAGCCCCTCTCACCCACAATCCCCCCTCTAGCCCCCCCCCACCCACAATCCCCCCTCTAGCCCCCCCCCACTCCAAACATCCCTCCCCTCTAGCCCCTCTCACCCACAATCCCCCCCTCTAACCCCCCCCCCACAATCCCCCCTCTAACCCCTCCCACCCACAATCCCCCCTCTAGCCCCTCTCACCCACAATCCCCCCTCTAACCCCTCCCACCCACAATCCCCCCTCTAGCCCCCCCCCCCTCCAAACATCCCTCCCCTCTAGCCCCTCTCACCCACAATCCCCCCTCTACCCCCCCCCCCCCTCCAAACATCCCTCCCCTCTAGCCCCTCCCACCCATAATCCCCCCTCTAGCCCCCCCCCCCTCCAAACATCCCTCCCCTCTAGCCCCTCCCACCCACAATCCCCCCTCTAGCCCCCCCCACTCCAAACATCCCTCCCCTCTAGCCCCTCTCACCCACAATCCCCCCTCTAGCCCCCCCCCCCCCTCCAAACATCCCTCCCCTCTAGCCCCTCCCACCCATAATCCCCCCCTCTAGCCCCCCCCCCTCCAAACATCCCTCCCCTCTAGCCCCTCTCACCCACAATCCCCCCTCTAGCCCCCCCCCACCCACAATCCCCCCTCTAGCCCCCCCCCACTCCAAACATCCCTCCCCTCTAGCCCCTCTCACCCACAATCCCCCCTCTAACCCCCCCCCACAATCCCCCCCTCTAACCCCTCCCACCCACAATCCCCCCTCTAGCCCCTCTCACCCACAATCCCCCCTCTAACCCCTCCCACCCACAATCCCCCCTCTAGCCCCTCTCACCCACAATCCCCCCTCTAACCCCCCCACACACAATTCCCCCTCTAACCCCTCCCCCCCCACACACAATCCCCCCTCTAGCCCCTCCCACCCACAATCCCCCCTCTAGCCCCCCCCCCCCACTCCAAACATCCCTCCCCTCTAGCCCCTCTCACCCACAATCCCCCCTCTAACCCCCCCCCCCCACCAACAATCCCCCCTCTAACCCCTCCCACCCACAATCCCCCCTCTAGCCCCTCCCACCCACAATCCCCACTCTAGCCCCCCCCACCCACAATCCCCCCCTCTAGCCCCTCCCACCCACAATCCCCCCTCTAGCCCCCCCCCCCTCCAAACATCCCTCCCCTCTAGCCCCTCCCACCCACAATCCCCCCTCTAGCCCCCCCCCCCTCCAAACATCCCTCCCCTCTAGCCCCTCTCACCCACAATCCCCCCTCTAGCCCCCCCCCCACCCACAATCCCCCCTCTAACCCCTCCCACCCACAATCCCCCCTTTAGCCCCCCCCCTCCAAACATCCCTCCCCTCTAGCCCCCCTCCCACCACCCCATATAGCCCCCCCCCACCATCCCCTCTCTAGCCCAACCCCCCCTCCATCTGGACCCCCCCCTACCTCCCACCCACCACCACCTCACTCCACGTTACTCTGACAGTCACGCTCAATTGAAACAGACGCCAGGCTTCGTTCTCGGCGATGATGCTCGGCTACATTTTGACTTTGCTATCGTAGGCCATGGTCTATCCACTGCTGAATGAACCCCCAACGCCGCCCCCCCCCATCCTCCTCCTCCTCCTCCCCCACATAAGCACTATCGTCATCGTGGGTCATTGTTCTCATCCACTGCTGAGCGAAATAAAAACGAAACGTGATCATCGTCGTCGTCGTCATCACGAGACATGTTTTTATCCACTGCTGCGATATAGCCTTCTCACGCCGTCGTTCATCCTTCACCGCGGCCCAGCGGTTCCGCGACCAATCCACGTCGCTCTGGGCCTGTTGGGCCAAGTGGCCCCTTGTAGCGCCACGTGCGCATTGAGCCCGTGACGCCTTTCGCAAGAGGAGGCCGTGGTGTGCCCGCAACGCGCGCCCAATTTGCAAAATGTGAAGAAATTCACCGCAAATTTACGAGAAACTACTTATTTTTATGTTTTACCAGGTAAAGCCCCACTGAGCTAAGTAGATCGTTTTTCTTGGTTCTTTCGGTAAAGTCAAGTAGAAGGGAAATAATAAAATAAAATAAAATGGACGCTGTCTCCCCGACAGACCTGGTCTTCACCTGAGGACGGCTGCTTGCGTTGTGGCCGAAACGTCGTGAGAATAATTTTATTATGTTTTATTTTTATTATTTTATTATTTTCCTTCTACGTGACTTTACCGAAAGAACCAAGAAGATGAATCCCTGCAGTCACGAAAGCTTTAAATCGAAATTTAGATAGTTTTTGTCTTCCAGAAGCAACCTGGCTATTACAAATGATAGCCCAACGAAGTGGGCTTATCACCATCATCATCATCGTGTGGAAATGATTAGTAGCCAAATCATCTAAACGCGTGATGTTGATTGTAAATGTGGAGGGGAAACACCGGAGGATTCGGAGAAAGATCCACGCGACCATGGGGAGAGAGACACCGCAAACTCCTCATATACAGCAGGCGTCAGGGTCGGGATCGAATCCACGACTTCCTGTATACCAGGCGAGGTAGTTAACATCTCCTAGCCACCGTGATGATGATGAGAAAGTGACACGCAAACTCCAAATATACAAGAGCAGGCGTCAGGGTCGGGATCGAACCCACGCCTCCTGTAGACCAGGCGAGGTAGTTAGCGTCTCCTAGCCACCGTGATGATATTTGAGAGAGAGAGAGACACGCAGACTCCAAATATAGAGCAACAGGCGTCAGGGTCGGGATCGAACCCACGACTTCCTGTAGACCAGGCGAGGTAGTTAACATCTCCTAGCCACCGTGATGATGATGAGAGAGAGACACGCAAACTCCAAATATACAGCAGGCGTCGGGGTCGGGATCGAACCCACGACCTCCTGTATACCAGGCGAGGTAGTTAACATCTCTTAGCCACCGTGATGATGATGAGAGAGAGAGACACGCAAACTCCAATTATACAGCAGGCATCGGGGTCGGGATCGAACCCACGACCTCCTGTATACCAGGCGAGGTAGTTAACATCTCCTAGCCACCGTGATGATGATGAGAGAGAGAGAGACACGCAAACTCCAATTATACAGCAGGCAAGTCGCTTCACCCCCCCCCCCCCCACACACAGTCACGTCGCTGACAGAATCATCGTCCCGTCCTTCTCGTTATCCGTTGCCTCTAACACCACCACCACACACCAACCACTACCCCTCTACATCGCTTTCATTTACGTTGTTTCGATGTTCGTCGTCGTACATTTCACCCCCCCCCCTCCACCTACGTAAGTTTTACGGTACATATATATTATATATTCTAAACAATCTAAAAGGCTTTGCCAACATACGCAGGAGAGCAGTAACACGTGGCGACAGAGGAAACGAATACACTTCAGATGACTCGTTAACAGTTTGGCATCTCGTTGATATGTTAGAGGTAGGTTTGTACGGGGCCACTTACCATATATACGGGTTTTTATTTATATATAGCAATTATTTATCCATCCAGACGTGGATTTGCCTCTGGCGAGATGTTAACTACCTCGCCTGGTCTACAGGAAGTCGTGGGTTCGATCCCGACCCCAACGTCTACTGTATATTTGGAGTTTGCGTGTCTCTCTCATCATCATCATCATCACGGTGGCCAGGAGATGTTAACTATCTCGCCTGGTCTACAGGAGGTCGTGGGTTCGATCCCGACCCCGACGCCTGCTGCTGTCTATTTGGAGTTTGCGTGTCTCTCTCTCATCATCATCATCACAGTGGCCAGGAGATGTTAACTATCTCGCCTGGTATACAGGAGGTCGTGGGTTCGATCCCGACCCCGACGCCTGCTGCTGTATATTTGGAGTTTGCGTGTCTCTCTCTCATCATCATCATCACAGTGGCCAGGAGATGTTAACTATCTCGCCTGGTATACAGGAGGTCGTGGGTTCGATCCCGACCCCGACGCCTGCTGCTGTATATTTGGAGTTTGCGTGTCTCTCTCTCATCATCATCATCACGGTGGCCAGGAGATGTTAACTATCTCGCCTGGTATACAGGAGGTCGTGGGTTCGATCCCGACCCCGACGCCTGCTGCTGTATATTTGGAGTTTGCGTGTCTCTCTATCTCTCTCGCCCTGTGGTCGCGTGGATTTTTCTCCGGGTCATCCGGTTTTTACCCTCCACATTTAGAATCAACGTCACGAGTTTAGAGTGTTTGCTGCTTTTCATTTCCACGATGATGATGATAGGCCACTTCGTTGAGGGCCTTAACTGGTCAAATAAAAAAATATATAAAACTGTGATATCCGAGGCAGAATTGTATTTTAATATTATACAGGGTGCTTCAAAAAAATGTTAACACATACGGGACTATAGTTTTTTTTATGGGAAAACAACGGATAATACACTGTAACATAATAACAAATGTATGTTAATAGCTTAATTGTCTAAAATCTTCTCCCAGTGGTCTCCAGAGCCCAGAGGCGCAACATTTATCGCGGTTTTGTGGACAACTCTCAGAAGCGTCAACATTTGTTTGAAGCCCTCCGTATACCCACATTTAAGCGTTATGAGTAAAACCAAACAGGTAAATATAGCTGGCGTCAAACTCGAATTTGTTATCCGCACGACGCTCAGACGCTTAGGGTTCGTGAGGTCCACCAGGGCAGGAGATGAAGCCACCGATCTTGTGCATCGAGGCGACTCTCTCACGAGGGAGGGAGGGAGCTTGCGTGAACTACATTCGGCTGTCCAAGCTACATCCGTGCAAATGAAGGATGCCGATCTCAACTATTTTTCCAGCACCACGCCCGACCGCCTTTGTCTTCCCAGCTACGATAGGTTTTTTTTCACACCGCACCAGGTGCTCATTTGAGGCTGAGTCGACCTAGGGGAGGCCCAGGAGCGTTTCGGGTAATCGTCACTGGGTGTTGGCCGTCCGTGAGCGGGAATAGAACTCGGGTCGCCGGGTTCGTAGCGCAGCGCGCTAACCACTACACCACCACTCTCCATGACACACACACCGTGACACACTGACACACACACACCGTGACACACACACACACCGTGACACACTTCTACACACACACACACCGTGACACACTGTGACACTGACACACACACACACCGTGACACACACCGTGACACACACGCCGTGACACACTGTGACACTGATACACACTGACACACCGTGACACACACTGACACACACTGACACACACACGCTGTAACACACCGTGACACACACACTGACACACACACACACACCGTGACACACACACTGACACACACATCTCCCCAGCCGGCGTGAGTCTCCACTCGTCTGGATGCTCAATCTCGCTCCACTAATTGGAGTCTCCCTCTCGCTCACTCCTCCACTCACACAAACTGCCCCGCGTCTCCTCCTCCTCCAATCTTTCCGTCCCCCCGCATCTCCTCTCAGTTACTCTCCCCACATCTCATTGCTCTAATCGTTTCAGTTTCTAAACCTCCACCATCCTCTCTATTTTTTTTTACGATCAGTGGAAACAAGAAGATGCTCGGTGTAGTCGGCACTTTGCTTCGTTCATCATTTCGTAATTTTTTATTATTAAAAAAAAACTTTGCTTTATGTAAATCCCCACCTCTCGCTCACTCTCTCGGTCACTCTCTCGCTCACTCTCTCGGTCACTCTCTCGCTCACTCTCTCGCTCACTCTCTCGCTCACTCTCTCGGTCACTCTCTCGGTCACTCTCTCGGTCACTCTCTCGCTCACTCTCTCGGTCACTCTCTCGCTCACTCTCTCGCTCACTCTCTCGCTCACTCTCTCGCTCACTCTCTCGCTCACTCTCTCGCTCACTCTCTCGCTCACTCTCTCGCTCACTCTCTCGCTCACTCTCTCGCTCACTCTCTCGGTCACTCTCTCGGTCACTCTCTCGCTCACTCTCTCGCTCACTCTCTCGGTCACTCTCTCGCTCACTCTCTCGCTCACTCTTTCGCTCACTCTCTCGCTCACTCTCTCGCTCACTCTCTCGCTCACTCTCTCGCTCACTCTCTCGGTCACTCTCTCGCTCACTCTCTCGCTCACTCTCTCGCTCACTCTCTCGGTCACTCTCTCGCTCACTCTCTCGGTCACTCTCTCGGTCACTCTCTCGCTCACTCTCTCGCTCACTCTCTCGCTCACTCTCTCGGTCACTCTCTCGCTCACTCTCTCGGTCACTCTCTCGCTCACTCTCTCGCTCACTCTCTCGCTCACTCTCTCGGTCACTCTCTCGCTCACTCTCTCGGTCACTCTCTCGCTCACTCTCTCGCTCACTCTCTCGCTCACTCTCTCGGTCACTCTCTCGCTCACTCTCTCGCTCACTCTCTCGGTCACTCTCTCGCTCACTCTCTCGCTCACTCTCTCGCTCACTCTCTCGCTCACTCTCTCGCTCACTCTCTCGCTCACTCTCTCGCTCAATCTCTCGCTCACTCTCTCGCTCACTCTCTCGGTCACTCTCTCGGTCACTCTCTCGGTCACTCTCTCGCTCACTCTCTCGCTCACTCTCTCGCTCACTCTCTCGGTCACTCTCTCGCTCACTCTCTCGGTCACTCTCTCGCTCACTCTCTCGGTCACTCTCTCGCTCACTCTCTCGCTCACTCTCTCGGTCACTCTCTCGCTCACTCTCTCGCTCACTCTCTCGGTCACTCTCTCGGTCACTCTCTCGGTCACTCTCTCGCTCACTCTCTCGCTCACTCTCTCGCTCACTCTCTCGGTCACTCTCTCGCTCACTCTCTCGGTCACTCTCTCGCTCACTCTCTCGCTCACTCTCTCGCTCACTCTCTCGCTCACTCTCTCGCTCACTCTCTCGGTCACTCTCTCGCTCACTCTCTCGCTCACTCTCTCGCTCACTCTCTCGCTCACTCTCTCGCTCACTCTCTCGCTCACTCTCTCGCTCACTCTCTCGCTCACTCACTCGCTCACTCTCTCGCTCACTCTCTCGCTCACTCACTCGCTCACTCTCTCGCTCACTCTCTCGCTCACTCACTCGCTTACTCTCTCGCTCACTCTCTCGCTCACTCACTCGCTCACTCTCTCGCTCACTCTCTCGCTTACTCTCTCGCTCACTCTCTCGCTCTGCACGCAGCCCTTCTCGCAGTCCGACGGCCTCCGATGGGTAGCTCATATCAGCATGCAGAGCTCCCCGTCATCTGCCACCGAGCACACGGCCTCCTCCATCGCCCACTGCTCCTTGAAGGCCGGCACGGCGTGGGTCAGCCCCGCATGGCGGAACTCCAGCCCACACACCCTGGCTCCGACCAGAGCGCGGAAGATGCCCAGGCTGCTGGCCGGACGTTTCCCCTCCAGGGCCACCTTCCTCGCCCTGTAAATGGCGAGCTTGGCGTAGCCGACGAGCACGTTGACCAGCCCCTGAAGATGTTGAGATCCGTCGCCCTTTGGGTATCCAAAGATGAGGACCGTCGGGGAGAAGTGGAGGCTGAACCCTTAGGAGGATGTTTCTCAGGACCTTGAACAACAAGTCCAGGCTCTTTCGATTTAAAGCTTTCGTGACTGCAGGGATTCATCTTCTTGGTTCTTTTGGTAAAGTCACGTAGAAGGGAAATCATAAAATAATAAAAATTAAACCTAATAAAATAAAATTCTCACGACGTTTCGGCCACAATGCAAGCAGCCATCCTCAGGTGAAGACCAGGTCTGTCGGAAAGACAGCGTCTGAATGTTTTTCCGACAGACCTGTTCTTCACCTGAGGACGCCTGCTTGCGTTGTGGCCGAAACGTCGTGAGAATTATATTTTATTATGTTTTATTTTTATTATTTTATTATTTCCCTTCCACGTGACTTTACCGAAAGAACCAAGAAGAAGAACAAGTCCAGGCTCTTCTTCATCTCATCTCCTCCACCCTCTCCCCACATCTCATCTCCTCCACCCTCTCCCCACACCTCCTCTCCTCTCCCCCTAATCCCCCCTCCGCCCCACCCCCCCACAGATCCCCCCCTCGAGAGCCCCCGGCGATGTGCCTCCTCCCTTCCCCCGTCCCCATTTGTATCCTCTCGGCTCGCACCGTGACGGACGCGCGCTCCACTCTCGTCGCTGATTAGAGGCGATCATCTAACGCCCTTGGGGACAACCCCCCCTCCCCCCCAGAGGATGGGGGGGGGGCTGGGGGGGATGCCAACAGACGGGGGAAGCCGGTCAGAAAGTGTGAGAATCGTGACCAGTCCTCGCTGGGAGACAGATCACGACGATGACTGACACGTTATGATGATGATTCTTATTAGACGATGGTGAGTTATAGATAATCACGATGATGGTGATTGATAGATGATGGTGATCGATAGAGCGTGATCATGATGATTGATAGATGATGATGGTGATCTATAAAGCGTGATCATGATGATTGATTGATAGATGGTGATCGATAGAGTGTGATCATGATGATGATTGATCGATGATGATCGATAAAGCGTGATCATGATGATTGAAAGATGATCGGTGATCGATAGAGCGTGATCATGATTGATCGATGATGGTGATCGATAGAGCGTGATCATGATGATTGATAGATTATGGATGATCTATAAAGCGTGATCATGATGATCGATAAATGATGATAATCTATTAAGCGTGATCATGATGATTGATAGATTATCGATGATCTATAGAGCGTGATCATGATGATTGATAGGCGGCCTTCATTGGTGCTCCGCTAACAGCACTTGCCCCAACATTCCGTGAAGGCTACACGGGGGTCAACAACAACAACAACATCAACACATCCCGTCAACATCAACATCAACACATCCCGTCAACAACAACAACAACACATCCCATCAACAACAACAACAACAACATCAACACATCCCGTCAACAACAACAACAACAACAACAACACATCCCATCAACAACAACAACAACATCAACACATCCCATCAACAACAACAACAACATCAACACATCCCGTCAACAACAACAACAGCATCAACACATCCCGTCAACAACAACATCAACACATCCCATCAACAACAACAACAACATCAACACATCCCATCAACAACAACAACAACAACACATCCCATCAACAACAACAACAACAACAACATCAACACATCCCGTCAACAACAACATCAACACATCCCATCAACAACAACAACAACAACACATCCCATCATCAACAACAACAACAACAACAACACATCCCGTCAACAACAACATCAACACATCCCGTCAACAACAACAACAGCATCAACACATCCCATCAACAACAACAACAACAACACATCCCATCAACAACAACAACAGCATCAACACATCCCATCAACAACAACAACAACATCAACACATCCCGTCAACAACAACAACAACATCAACATATCCCGTCAACAACAACATCAACACATCCCATCAACAACAACATCAACACATCCCATCAACAACAACAACAGCATCAACACATCCCGTCAACAACAACAACAACAGCAGCAAGGCTGTGTGGCCTTAAAAGAGAAATGTGTACACAATAAGCGACGTTTCGGGCGATTACCCTGCTTCGCAATCAACAACGATTTGTTATTCCTACATGATGTGCCGTTGACGCTGACCCACGTCAACATTCATCGATGAATCTATCACGGACATTAAACACAACACGTGACAGGTAACGTTTTTGGCTCGAGTACATGCAATTCACGTGCCACGAATAAGGGCCCTGACTCGAAACGTCGCCCATCACACACACACACAGATGTAGCACATCCGTCGCCGATTGCGAACGCCAGCTTTTGAGCCCACTCGGGCGCGGGTAATGACAGTAAATCACCCAGCCACTCAGCCCGGATGCAATTCGGGATTAACCCATTAATCCCACTTGGGAATAACCGCACGCACTCCTCCTCCCACACCGAGCCCCCGATCGAGGCAGGGATGAGATGAGAGGGGGGGCCCGGTCTCGATTGGGGGGGGGGGGGGAGCTGGGCGAATTCCCCTCGATAGGTGATAGAGTTCATTAAAATTGGCAGCTGGTGAACTCGATGATGATGATGATAATACCCAAGGCCATTATCTCACTCTCAGCCTCCCCCCCCGATTAACTCACAGCACCGATGTATTGCAGCGATTGTGTCCGCGGTGTGACTGAGCCCCCCCCCCGTACCCCCACCACCCCCCCCACCCCCCCACCACCATAGCAATGTGGAATTTCCATTCGCTGGCTCGGACAACGCGGATGGAAAATTAACCAGCCGCTCCGTGAGTTTTTACGTAAACAACAACAACAACAAGAACAACAACAATGAGCCGAAATCCGATCTGCGTCTCCACTTCGGGGCGACGCTGGTAGTAGCGGTGGTGGTGGTGGCTGTGGTGATGGTGGTGGTGGTGGTAGTGGTGGTGGTAGTGATAGCGGTGGTAGTGGTGGCAGTGGTTGCTGTGGTAGTGGTGGCAGTGATGGCGGTGGTGTCTGTGGTGGTGGTGGCGTTAGTAGTGGTGGCTGGTGGTGGCTGTGATGGCGGCGGCCGGCGTTGGTAGTGGTGGCTATGGTGGTGGTGGTAGCGGTGGTGGCGGTGGTCGTGGTGGCTGTGGTGGTGGTAGTGGTGGTAGTGGAGCATCTTCGCCGGTTAGAAACATTTAGGCTGGCCTGCCTACATTCCTTCCTGGGTTTAACCTACAGGCTGGATTGTGTGAGCAGCTCATACAATCCTTGAAAGATCTGGAAGATCTGGGCAAAGTCCCATCGGTGAGCTCATCCGGCAGGCAAGGCTGAACTGTGCCGGAGAGAGTGGAGAGGAAAGTCGACGGAGAGGAGACACGCAGCGAGCTGAGAGCGAGCGGGAGGAATGTTGATTGGTGTTAGCGAAACAAAGTGAGAGAGAAAAGCAAGAAGCTGTCAAGTCGAGCACTACAGATGCACGAGAGTGAGCACATCTGAGAGTCCTGCAGTAAGACGCCTCTCGGGAGAGATGGCGACGAGGCCCACACTTTAGCGCACCCGTCCGAGAGCACTGCTGACGTTCGTCATGTTCTACAAACGGGGTTATTTTTTTTAAGTAAATGGAACACATTATGCCCGTTTGTGTGTCTGTGTGTCTATGTGTTTGTGTGTTTGTGTGTTGTGTGTGTAGTGTAGCGGTTAGCGCGCTGCGCTACGAACCCAGCGACCCCCATTTCGATTCTCGCTCACGGCCAATACCTGTGACGATTATTTGACTTGGTCCTGGGCCTCCCCTAGGTCGACTCAGCCTCAACATTAGTACCTGGGGCGACGTGTAAACATCGCCACTGGGGAGACAAAGGCGGCCGTGCGTGGTGTTGGCCACCCACCCCCTCGTGTACCGTGCCGCCTTTATAGGTGCTCGCGAACAGCACTTGCCCCAACAGTCGGTTAAGGCTACACGGGGGATCTTTGTCTTTGTGTGTTTGTTTTTATCCTTCGCCTAATTGTTGGGCGCTTTAATTGGTCTTTAAAATAATTACGGGCCGATTAAATGGCCCGGGCATGCAACTCATTAATTAATTAGATAATCAACTAAATTATCCGCGGCTCGGGAGTGACTATCAGTGGAATGTGTCCGCACAGTTCGTCAGCCATGCTCGTTCCACTGCTGGATGCAGGCCTCCCCAAGCCACCACACACGCGCACAAAGACAAAGATCCCCCGTGTAGCCTTTAACAGGCT
>NC_136168.1:4176384-4203884 GCF_965212315.1 Lampetra planeri | reverse complement strand
CCCCTCAATACACACACACAAAGACAAAGATCCCCCGTATGGCCTTAACAGACTGTAGGGACAAGTGCTGTTAGAAAGTAGCACCTCTGAAGGCTGCTACGGTACACGAGAGGGCGGGGGTCCAGCACCCCGCCCGACCGCCTTTGTCTCCCTAGTAGCGATGTTTACCCGCAGCACCTGGTACTCATTTGAGGCTGAGTCGACCTAGGGGAGGAGAAGCTCAGGACCGGCTGAGATAATCGTCACTGGTGTTGGCCGTGAGTGACGCTACCCACCACGTCCACAATCAGCGCCACGAATATCATCTTCAACTTCGCCACAACCGCGTTCGTGAACAATTCGTTTCGAGATCGCTTCCGTCACCACAAGCATCGCCAACCATCACCACCGTTGTCATTGTTGATGCGGTTCTGGTATTCCTCGTTGTATTCCAATCGTGCTCTCGGCATGGAAATCTCGTGGGATTCAAGAGGGACCTCCTCCTTAAGCCTCCTCTAAGTCGATTTTTTTTGTTAAATAATCATCTTTGTTTTATATTTAAAGATGTATTGTGTGAATCATTTTACACGCCCGAGTACACCGTGCAGTGAGAACATCGCATGGCAGTGAAAGCGATGTTTGTTTTAATTCTCAGAGCTGAAATTTATCCGATTTAAGTTCATAACCACGTGTATTGGTTGTGTTTTGTTTATTATATTGGTGAATGGGCAGAGAACATCAACTCACTCCACTGGAGTTGGCGTGTCTCTCTCTCTCATCATCACGGTGGCTAGGAGATGTCAACTACCTCGCCTGGTATACAGGAGGTCGTGGGTTCGATCCCGACCCTGACGCCTGCTGCTGTATATTTGGAGTCTGCGTGTCTCTCTCTCATCACCTTTAATCATGGGTGGATGAGACCCGGATTCGAACCCAGCATCTCAGTGGTGACGACTCACTATCTCTAACCTCTGAGCCATCCGACAACCTCCTACAATCATCGTCATAATCATCTCCTTGATCACAGAAACTTTCAAGGACGGTCAGATGACGCGCTGCCCCACCGATCCACTCAGTGGCAGGGTCATTGCGCTACGGCCTAGGCCAGGAGCTCGTGCACACAACTCTGCCAATCAATACAGCAACAGGCGTTAACTCTGTCTGGCTAACAAACCTGTGGTTCAGATGTCCAAACGCCGAATCGGTTCCCCTTTGCAAAGGAATCAAGCGCTGCATTCACCGGCACGGACTTGTGCCAAAAAACGTGCGAATAAGCATGCTCAGATGATGATATGCGTTGTAATTTAAATGGTAAAAAAAATTAACCCGTAAAAACAAAGTTTTTCACTATAAATCCTTTATATGCGTCGCGGCTAGAGTCCTCTCGTCCTCTGGCTTGAGATGGCTGCCACCTATGGGTCAGATGATTGCATGGCAGCATTAAGCAATTGGCAATTAAATATTTATTTATTTTTTCCTAATTGTCACGCACAACGAGTCTGTGTGCAAAATGTCAGCTCGATTGGATCACGGGAAATGGGTAAAAAAACGACCGAAAGATGTGCACGTTCGTAAGCAAGCAAGCAAGCACGCAAGCACGCAAGCAAGCGAACTTAATATAAAGGATTTAAAAATATAAATATTATTATATTTATCATCGTTTTCATACTGCCAAAGAGGCCCCATCGACACAAGATTGTCAGGTGCACAATTAAATAACGCGACGCGGATCATGATCGGGTCACCGAGGCCGACACCGTCTCGGGCGATCATTCCGCCACCAAATATCCGGCAGAGACACGCAACCCTGCAAGGGAACTCACCCCTTGGTTGTTGTCCGTGTACGGTGGGTGCGAAAGATCACAATACGTACACCTCCAACTACCGCCATTATGATTGGTGAGATGTTAACTACCTCGCCTGGTCTATAGGAGGTCGTGGGTTCGATTCCTACTCTGATGCCTGCTGTATATTTGGAGTTTGCGTCTCTCTCTCTCATCATCATCATCATCTCGGTGGTGAGATGTTAACTACCTCGCCTGGTATGGAGGAGGTCGTGGGTTCGATCCCGACTCTGACGATGCCTGCTGCTGTATATTTGGAGTTTGCGTCTCTCTCTCCCTCTCATCATCATCATCTCGGTGGTGAGATGTTAACTACCTCGCCTGGTTTGCAGGAGGTCGTGGGTTCGATCCCGACTCTGACGATGCCTGCTGCTGTATATTTGGAGTTTGCGTCTCTCTCTCCCTCTCATCATCATCATTTCGGTGGTGAGATGTTAACTACCTCGCCTGGTTTGCAGGAGGTCGTGGGTTCGATCCCGACTCTGACGATGCCTGCTGCTGTATATTTGGAGTTTGCGTCTCTCTCTCTCATCATCCTCATCATCTCGGTGGTGAGATGTTAACTACCTCGCCTGGTTTGCAGGAGGTCGTGGGTTCGATCCCGACCCTGACATTGCCTGCTGCTGTATATTTGGAGTTCGCGTGTCTCTCTCTCTCCCCGTGATCGCGTGGATTTTTCTCCGGTTCCTCCGGTTTTCCCCCTCCACGTTTAGAATCAACGTCACGCGTTTTGGATCTGTCTGGCTTGCTCTAAATCCCCACGTCATGATGAGCCACGACTCGTCCAGCTCTCGTTTGTGGATGGCCAGGTGGCTTCTAAAAAACATTAATGTCGCAGCTCGTTGGGACCTTAACTGGAATTTAATTTTTTTTTAAGACATTAATTAGAACCCGTCAAGGAAATTGGCTACAAGCAACTCCAAATCGCATAGCCAGGACCCCTTGTTGCGTCTCGGGGCTGGAAGATGCCGTTCCTTGATAGGTAAATGATTGGTATCATCCAGACAGAGCCCACGCCGGTCATCTATGCGCCTCTCGTACATGGTGCAGGAGGGACTTTAATGACGGGAGACCGGGTGAAGGAGGAGGGAGGGAGGTGAGGGAGGGAGGTGAGGGAGGGAGGTGCGGGAGGGAGGTGAGGGAGGGAGGGAGAGAGGGAGGTGAGGGAGGGAGGGAGGTGAGAGAGGGAGGTGCGGGAGGTGAGGGAGGGAGGGAGGGAGAGAGGGAGGTGAGGGAGGGAGGTGAGGGAGGGAGGGAGGTGAGGGAGGTGAGGGAGGGAGATGAGAGAGCGAGGGAGGTGAGGGAAGGGAGGGAGGGGAGTAGGGAGGGAGGTGAGGGAGGTGAGAGAGGTGAGGGAGGTGAGGGAGGTGAGGGAGGTAAGGGAGGGAGGGGAGTAGGGAGGGAGGGAGGGGAGGGAGGGAAGGGAGGAATTTAGGTGAGGGAGGGAGGTGAGGGAGGGAGGGGAGGGAGCGAGGGGAGGGATTGAGGTGAGTGAGTAATTTTAGACCGAACCAGGTGGAAAATCGGCTGCTCATTGCGCCAGGAATTATGGGCTCATTTTGAAGGGCCCTCTCAGTGCCGCGGGTGTCGATACGGGAAGAGAAAAAAACCACCCCCACACACCGCAACATGAAGACGGGAAATACGATAACGAATATAAAAACCCCCCATCCCTTAGCCCCTGATAGGACGAGATCGCAAGCACAGTGGTGGTGTCATCGTTGATGGTTCGCAGCGCAAAGCAGAGGCGCTCCGCTTCGATTACATCTCTCGGTTGAGAGTTGATATAATAATTGGACACCTCCCCCCCCCCCCATCTTTCTCTCTCTCAAATCCACCCCCTTCTCTCACGTCCCCCGCCACCACGGCGCCTTGTGTCCCACCTCGCGACAGCGCGAACGGGTTCACCGCATCTTCTTGGTTCTTTCGGTAAAGTCACGTAGAAGGGAAGTAATAAAATAATAAAAATTAAACATAATAAAATAATTCTCACGACGTTTCGGTGAAGACGGCTGCTTGCGTTGTAGCCGAAACGTCGTGAGAATTATTTGATTGTTTTATTTTTATTATTTTATTATTTCCCTTCTACGTGACTTTACCGAAAGAACCAAGAAGATGAATCCCTGCAGTCACGGAAGCTTTAAATCGGGTTCACCGCAGTTAAAGTCGACCGGTGGTGGGGGTGATGTTTGGCTACTCACACGGCGTGGTGCGAGATGTTAACTACCTCGCCTGGTCTGCAGGAGGTCGTGGGTTCGATCCCGACCCTGACGCCTCCTGCTATAGATTTGGAGTTTGCGTGTCTCTCTCTCATCATCTAGGACAGGGGTCGGCAACCTACGGCTCCGGAGCCGCATGCGGCTCTTTACGGGCTGCTTCTTGACGTATGTACTCAGATGCATTGCGGCTCTTGAAATACTGAATTTTGTACCGAATTGGAAAGAAATGGCTCTTCTTGTTATTTTGGTTGCCGACCCCTGATCTAGGAGATGTTAACTACCTCGCCTGGTCTAAAGGAGGTCGTGGGTTCGATCCCGACCCAGACGCCTGTTTGTATATGTGGAGTTTGCGTGTCTCATCATCATCACAGTGGCTAGGAGATGTTAACTACCTCGCCTGGTATACAGGAGGTCGTGGGTTCGATCCAGACCCTGACGCCTGCTGTATATTTGGAGTTTGCGGTGTCTATCTCTCTCCCCGTGGTCGCGTGGATTTTTCTCCGGGTCCTCCGGTTTTTCCCCTCCACATTTAGAATCCACGTCACGCGTTTTAGAATATGTCGCTGCTACACATTTTCACATGCTGATGATGACAAGCCACTTCGCTGAGCTATGATTTGCAATCGTCAGGTGGCTTCTGCAAAAAGAGCTTCTGATACTTGTTGGTGAAAATAAATTTAAAAAGTTTAGTTTAAACACGTGGAAGAGTAGACCAAGTACCACTCGAGAGCTCCAGAGAGTCGAGTCCCTTCCGGCAGCAGCGACGCGAGCGGGAGATGTCACTTCGAGGATGCACGTGTGCGCGTATCTCAGCGAGTGGTGGAAATTCCACATTCCCATGCCGGGGTTTGTGCGTCGTGTTTTTTCGGAGCGCGGGGGTCTGATGGTGAGTCTCCAAACATAGGTGCTCACCAACAGCCCTTGGAGCAATAATCTCCTGTTCAGGCTATACGGGCGATGTGTGTGTGGTGTGTGTGTGTGTGATCTGTGTGTGTGGTGTGTGTGTGTGTGATCTGTGTGTGTGATCTGTGTGTGTGTGGTGTGTGTGTGGTGTGTGTGTGTGATCTGTGTGTGTGGTGTGTATGTGGGTGATCTGTGTGTGTGGTGTGTGTGTGGTGTGTGTGTGTGTGTGATCTGTGTGTGTGGTGTGTATGTGGGTGATCTGTGTGTGTGGTGTGTGTGTGGGTGATCTGTGTGTGTATGTGGTGTGTGTGATCTGTGTGTGTGTGGTGTGTGTGTGTGTGATCTGTGTGTGTGGTGTGTGTGTGGTGTGTGTGTGTGATCTGTGTGTGTGGTGTGTATGTGGGTGATCTGTGTGTGTGGTGTGTGTGTGGGTGATGTGTGTGTGTGTGTGATCTGTGTGTGTGGTGTGTGTGTGGGTGATGTGTGTGTGTGGTGTGTGTGTGGGTGATGTGTGTGTGTGGTGTGTGTGTGGGTCATCTGTGTGTGTGGTGTGTGTGTGTGATCTGTGTGTGTGGTGTGTATGTGGGTGATCTGTGTGTGTGGTGTGTGTGTGGGTGATGTGTGTGTGTGGTGTGTGTGTGGGTCATCTGTGTGTGTGGTGTGTGTGGTGTGTGTGTAGGTGATCTGTGTGTGTGGTGTGTGGGTGATCTATGTGTGTGGTGTGTGTGCGGACGATCTGTGTGTGTGTGGTGTGTGTGTGGGTAATGTGTGTGTGTGGTGTGTGTGTGGATGATCTGTGTGTGTGTGGTGTGTGTGTGGATGATCTGTGTGTGTGGTGTGTGTGTGTGGGTGGTCTGTGTGTGTGGTGTGTGTGTGGGTGATCTGTCTGTGTGGTGTGTGTGTGTGTGTGGTGTGTGTGTGGGTAATGTGTGTGTGTGGTGTGTGTGTGGGTGATCTGTGTGTGTGGCGTGTGTGTGTGTGATCTGTGTGTTTGGTGTGTTTGTGTGTGATCTGTGTTTGTGTGGGGTGTGTGTGGTGTGTGTGTGGGTGATCTGTGTGTGTATGTGGTGTGTGTGGGTGATCTGTGTGTGTGTGGGGTGTGTGTGGGTGATGTGTGTGTGTGGGGTGTGTGTGGGTGATGTGTGTGTTTGGTGTGTGTGTGTGTGGGTGATCTGTGTGCGTGGTGTGTGTGGGTGATCTGTGTGTGTGTGGTGTGTGTGTGGGTGATGTGTGTGTGTGGGGTGTGTGTGGGTGATGTGTGTGTTTGGTGTGTGTGTGTGGGTGATCTGTATGTGTGGGGTGTGGTGTGGGTGATGTGTGTGTGTGGTGTGTGTGTAGGTGATCTGTGTGTGTGGTGTGGGTGATGTGTGTGTTTGGTGTGTGTGTGTGATCTGTGTGTGTGTGGTGTGTGGGTGGGTGATCTGTGTGTGTGGTGTGTGTGTGTGGGTGGTCTGTGTGTGTGGAGTGTGTGGGTGATGTGTGTGTGTGGTGTGTGTGTGTGGGTGGTCTGTGTGTGTGGTGTGTGTGTGGGTGGTCTGTGTGTGTGGTGTGTGTGTGTGTGTGATCTGTGTGTGTGGTGTGTGTGGGTGATGTGTGTGTGGTGTGTGTGGGTGGTCTGTGTGTGTGGTGTGTGTGTAGGTGATCTGTGTGTGTGGTGTGGGTGATGTGTGTGTTTGGTGTGTGGGTGTGATCTGTGTGTGTGGTGTGTGTGGGTGATCTGTGTGTGTGGAGTGTGTGTGGGTGATCTGTGTGTGTGGTGTGTGTGTGGGTGATCTTGATCTGTGTTTGCTGTGTATGCGGGCGAGCCGACTTGACTGGGCGTGAGGATGGGTGAGTGGGTACAGATGGGTGGGGGTGGTGGTTGGGTGAGGGCATGCACAAAGACAAAGATCCCCCGTATAACCTTGGCAGACTGTTGGGGCAAGTGCTATTCCAAAGCAGCACCTATGAAGGCCGGCACGGCACACGAGGGGGGGGGGGGGCAGCAACCGCGCGCGGTCGCCTTTGTCGCCCTAGTCACCGCACCGGGTGTTCATTTGAGGCTAAGTCGACGTAGGGGAGGCCCAGGACCGGTTCAGATAATCGCCGCTTGTGCTGGTGGTGGTTGCCGTAAGCGAGAGTTGAACTCTGGTCGCTGGATTCGTAGCGCAGCACTCTAACCACTACACTACCGCGACCCAACAAAGACAAAGATGCCCCGTATAGCCTGTAACAGACTGTAGGGGCAAGTGCTGTTAGCGAGCACCTATGAATGCCGGCACGGCACACGAGAGGGCGGGTGGCCAGCACCACGCCCGACCGCCTTTGTCTCCCTCGTGGCGATGTTTAAACGACCCCGCACCAGGTACTCATTTTGAGGCTGAGTCGACCTAGGGGAGGCCAAGGACCGCTTCAGATAATCGTCGCTGGCGTTGGCCGTGAGCGGGAATCGAACCTGGGTGGCCAGGTTCGTAGTGCAGCGCGCTAACCGCTTCACCACCGCTCTCCGCCACCACCACCGCCACCACACAAACCCACACACCATCACCACCACACAAACCCACACATCATCACCATCACCCCCACCACCATCACCCCATCCACCACCGCTCCCCACCACCACCACTCCTACCACCACCACCACACAAATCCACACACCATCACCCCCACCACCACCCCCACCACCCCATCCACCACCGCTCCCCACCACCACCACTCCCACCACCACCACACAAACCCACACACCATCACCCCCACCACCACCACACAAACCCACACACCACCCCCACCACCACCGCTCCCCACCACCACCACTCCCACCACCACCACACCTCCCACCACCACCACACAAACCCACACACCATCACCCCCACCACCCCCACCACCACCACTCCCATCACCGCTCCCCACCACCACCACTCGCACCACCACCACCACCACCACACAAACCCACACACCATCACCCCACCACCACCACTCCCACCACCACCCCCACCACCCCCACCACCCCCACCACCACCACACCACCACCACCACACCACCACCACCACTCCCATCACTGCTCCCCACTACCACCCCTCGCACCACCACCACCACCACACAAACCCACACACCATCACCCCACCACCACCACTCCCACCACCACCCCCACCACCCCCACCACCACCACACCACCACCACCACACCACCCCCACCACCACCACTCCCATCATCGCTCCCCACCACCACCCGCACCACCACCACCACACAAACCCACACACCATCAGCCCCACCACCGCTCCCCACCACCACCGCTCCCCACCATCACCACTCCCACCACCACCACCACCCCCACCACCACCATCACCACACAAACCCACACACCATCACCCCCATCACCACCACCACCCCCACCACAACCACACAAACCCACACACCACCACCCCCACCACCACCACTCCCACCACCACCACCCCCACCACACAAACCCACACACCATCACCCCCACCACCACCACACAAACCCACACACCACCACTCCCACCACCACCACACAAACCCACACACCATCACCCCCACCACCACCACCACACAAACCCACACACCACCACCGCTCCCCACCACCACCACTCCCACCACCACCACCACCCCCACCACCACCACCCCCACCACACACCACCACACACCACCACCACCCCCACCACACACCATCACCCCCACCACCACCCCCACCCCCGCCCTCCACATCGCGAGCCCCTTAAAATGCAGGCTACGGAGCTGCTCCAGGTCAATATGAGACCGGGCAGAGAGGAGGAGAGAAGAGACACAGAGAGACACAGAGACACACAGAGACACAGAGACACACAGAGACACACAGAGACACACAGAGACACACAGAGAGACACAGAGAGATAGAGAGAACCCGGCATAGTTCGTGTCGTTATTGTTCTTGCTGAGAGCGACAGAGAACACAGGAGAGCGATAGGAGAGGCGAGAGAGATAGGAGCCAGGTGAGAGAGGAGAGAGAGATAGGAGCCAGGTGAGAGAGGAGAGAGAGATAGGAGCCAGGTGAGAGAGGCGAGAGAGATAGGAGCCAGGTGAGAGAGGAGAGAGAGATAGGAGCCAGGTGAGAGAGGCGAGAGAGATAGGAGCCAGGTGAGAGAGGAGAGAGCGATAGGAGCCAGGTGAGAGAGGAGAGAGAGATAGGAGCCAGGTGAGAGAGGAGAGAGAGATAGGAGCTAGGTGAGAGAGGAGAGAGCGATAGGAGCCAGGTGAGAGAGGAGAGAGCGATAGGAGCCAGGTGAGAGAGGAGAGAGAGATAGGAGCCAGGTGAGAGAGGAGAGAGAGATAGGAGCCAGGTGAGAGAGGAGAGAGAGAGATAGGAGCCAGGTGAGAGAGGAGAGAGCGATAGGAGCCAGGTGAGAGAGGAGAGAGCGAGCGTAAATAAGAGAGAGAGGAGGAATTGGAGAGAGAGAGAGAGGGACCAGGGGAGCGAGTAACGGGAGGTAGGGGAACAGGATCGAGCACACAGGGAGAGAGAGAGAGAGTGGTTAGAGAAGGAATCTCCAGAACTTCGCGGAGGAGAGAGAAGCGGGAGGTGTTGGTGACTTCATCTGGCGTTGGGAGAAACTCCTGCACACGAGGTAGCAACTCCGATCACGGCGCACACCTCATCACGCATTCTACACACACACACACAGCGATAGGTGAGTGTGTGAGTGTGTGTGAGTGTGTGTGAGTGTGTGTGAGTGTGTGTGAGTGTGTGTGAGTGTGTGTGAGTGTGTGTGAGTGTGTGTGTGTG
This sequence comes from Lampetra planeri, assembly GCF_965212315.1. Classification (NCBI taxonomy): domain Eukaryota; kingdom Metazoa; phylum Chordata; class Hyperoartia; order Petromyzontiformes; family Petromyzontidae; genus Lampetra; species Lampetra planeri. The sequence goes on along the minus strand of NC_136168.1, from coordinate 4,194,181 downwards.
AGTGTGTGTGAGTGTGTGTGAGTGTGTGTGAGTGTGTGTGAGTATACAGGAGGTAGCCAGCCAGTCACCGTAAACACCACTCACTCTACATACACACACAGCGATAGGTGAGTGTGTGTGAGTGTGTGTGAGTGTGTGTGAGTGTGTGAGTGACCGTGTGTGAGTGAGTGAGTGTGTGAGTGAGTGAGTGTGTGTGTGTGTGTGTGAGTGAGTGACTGTGTGAGTGAGTGACTGTGTGTGTGAGTGTGTGAGTGAGTGTGTGTGTGTGTGCGTCTGAGTATGTGTGTGAGTGTGTGCGTGTATGAGTGTGTGAGAGTGTGAGTTTGTGTGTGAGTGTGTGTGAGTGTGTGTGTGAATGTGTGTGTGAGTGTGTGAGTGTGTGTGAGTGTGTGCGTGTGTGCGTGGGGAGCGGTGGTGCAGTGGTTAGCGCTACACTGCGCTACGAACCCCGGCGACCCGGGTTCGATTCCCGCTCACGGCCAACACCAGTGACGATTATCTGAACTGGTCCCGGGCCTCCCCTAGGTCGACTCAGTCTCAAGCGAGTACCTGGTGCGGTGTGTAAACATCGCTATTGGGGAGACAAAGGCGGCCGGGCGTGCTGTTGGCCACCCGCCCTTTTGTGTGCCATGCCAGCACTTGCCCCAACAGTCTTGTAAAGGCTATACGGGGGATCTTTGTCTTTGTGCTTGTTGCAACACTACCAGTGCAGCAGGAACAGCAAAACCGTGACTTATTGTATTTTATAAGCAGTTGTTTTTGTTGTTGTTGTGTGTTTATATTATAGTAGTAGTAGCCAGAGGTGTGGACTCGAGTCATGTGACTTGGACTCGAGTCAGACTCGAGTCATGAATTTGATGACTTGCGACTCGACTTGGACTTGCATAACAATGACTTTGTCCCACCTATGAGATGTGGACTCGAGTCATGTGACTTGGACTCGAGTCAGACTCGAGTCATGAATTTGATGACTTGCGACTCGACTTGGACTTGCATAACAATGACTTTGTCCCACCTATGAGATGTGGACTCGAGTCATGTGACTTGGACTCGAGTCAGACTCGAGTCATGAATTTGATGACTTGCGACTCGACTTGGACTTGCATAACAATGACTTTGTCCCACCTCTGGTAGTAGCTTCCGTTAGTCCCAGCGATAGTCAATTCCCGATGTTTCTGTGTTGGTGTGATCTTTGGTGAGGCGTGATTCCATCGTTGTTTGGTCAGTGTTCATGTTTTTTACACGCTTTTATTTAACTCACTCTGTCTGTCTGTTGTTGTTGTCGTATCCTCAAATATTGTAACTCAATTTTAACCCACTTCCCAATGTGGTATCGACTGCAAACTTGGTATACTTATGTCATACTGATGACAATACGATATTGTATCATAAAAAAATAAAAAAATATTTTTTTTAAAATATTCTTTTTGATATGTTATGTTTCGGCTTGGGTCTAATTGTCCACGCTGTTAGCGAGCTGCACCTATGAAGGCCGGTACGTCACACGGGATGGGGGCGGTGGGCGGCCATCACCACGCCCGGCCGTCTTTGTCTTCCAAGCGCCGAAATTTACCCACCGCACGAGGTTACTCGTTTAAGGCTGAGTCGACCTAGGGAAGGCGTAGAACCGCTTCAGGCATTCGCCGCTGCCATTGGCCGCGAGCGAAAGACTAACTCAGGGGTGCGCTGGGTTCGGAGCGAGGTGGCGCTAACCAGAATGCCACCGCTCCCCACGGAGAAACACGGAGACACACGGTGACACACGGAGACACGCGGAGACACGCGGAGACACGCAGAGACACACGGAGACACGCGGAGACACACGGAGACACGCGGAGACACGCAGAGACACACGGAGACACACGGTGACACACGGAGACACGCGGAGACACGCAGAGACACACGGAGACACACGGTGACACACGGAGACACGCGGAGACACGGAGACACACGGAGACACACGGAGAGACACGGTGACACGGAGACACGCAGAGACACACGGAGACACGCGGAGACACGCAGAGACACACGGAGACACACGGAGACACGCGGAGACACGCAGAGACACACGGAGACACACGGTGACACACGGAGACACGCGGAGACACACGGAGACACACGGAGAGACACGGAGACACGCGGAGACACACGGAGACACACGGAGACACACGGTGACACACGGAGACACGCGGAGACACGCGGAGACACGGAAAGACACGGTGACACGGAGACACACGGAGACACGCGGAGACACGGAGACACACGGAGACACGGAGAGACACGGAGACACACGGAGACACGCGGAGACACGGAGACACACGGAGAGACACGGTGACACGCGGAGACACACGGAGACGCACGGAGACACGGAGACGCACGGAGACACACGGAGACACGGAGAGACACGGAGACACGCGGAGACACGGAGACGCACAGAGACACATGGAGACACACGGAGACACGGAGACGCACGGAGACACGGAGACGCACGGAGACACGGAGAGACACGGAGACACACGGAGACACGGAGACGCACGGAGACACGGAGACGCACGGAGACACGGAGAGACACGGAGACACACGGAGACACGCGGAGACACACGAGACACACGGAGACACACGGAGACACGGAGACACGCGGAGACACACGGAGACACGCGGAGACGCAACAATCCGATGCTTGGTGCGGAAATAATTTGGCGACGCTGCTGCGTTGGCACAAATAACAACAATGACAACAACAATAACAACAACTCAATCGACGTTTCGGGCGACGTCTCTTCTTCATCACAGCGCACACGTGTTCTTGCGTGTTTTTTTCAATCTAAGGCCGTTGTTATTGACGCTCAAGTTGATTGTTGTCACAACTTCACGGACGAGATAAACAATTATACCGAATATATTTACATTGCTACGTATTTTTTTTCGTGTGCTATTTAACGAGTGTTACAAGATGATGAATACATCCAAAGCGACCTGGCCACGAATGATAAGTCAACGAAGTGGCTGATATCGTCATCACGTGGACATTTCTAAGCAGCCAAATGCTCTCCGAACGCACGAAGTCGATTCTAAATGTGGAGGGGGAAATCGGAGGACCGGGAGAAAAATCCACGCGACCACGGGGAGAGAGACACGCAAACCACAAATATACAGCAGCAGGCGTCAGGGTCGGGATCGAACCCACGACCTCCTGCATACCAGGCGAGGTAGTTAACATCTCCTAGCCACCGTGATGATCATGATGAGAGAGAGAGAGACACGCAAACCACAAATATACAGCAGCAGGCGTCAGGGTCGAGATCGAACCCACGACCTCCTGTAGACCAGGCGAAGTAGTTAACATCTCCTAGCCACCGCGGCGCCCGCGAGATTTCCACATCGCGGCTGCTGCTGCTGTGGAGTTTCGGTGAACCGAGTAATTCGCCTTCCTTAGAGTGTGACGCTAAAGCCAATAGACAGCGAGCAGGACTCAACCGTGGACCGGTGGGTGAGTGAACAAATCCATCAAGGCGCGCACATTCAGACATAGCCTCGAACAGACTGTTGGGGCAAGTGCTGTTAGCGGGCACCTATGAAGACCGGCAAGGCACACGAGGGGGTGGGTGGCCAGCACCACGCCCGGCCGCCTTTGTCTCCCCAGCGGCGATGTTTACACACCGCACCAGGTTTGTCATTTGACGCTGGGTCGACCTAGGGGAGACCCAGGACCGGTTCAGATATTCGTCACCGTGTTGACCGTGAGCGGGAATCGAACTCGGGTCGCCTGGTTCGTAGCGCAGCGTAGCGCTAACCGCTGCACCACCGCTCCCCACACATTCCGCGGAGACAAAAAGATAAAGACAAAGATCCTCCGTATAGCCTCGAACAGACCGTTGGGGCAAGTGCTGTTAGCGAGCACCTATGAAGGCCAGAACAACACACGAGGGGGTGGGTGGCCAGCACCACGCCCGGCCGCCTTTGTCTCCCTTAGTGGCGATGTTTTTACGCACCGCACCAGGTACTCATTTGAGGCTGAGTCAACCTAAGGGAGGCCCAGGAAAGGTTCAAATAATCGTCACTGATGTTGGCCGTGAGCGGGAATCGAATTCGGGTCACTGGGTCCGGAGCGCAGCGCGCTAACCACTGTGCCACCGCTCCGCCGAGACACACATAGACACACAGACACACACGGACTCACACGGACACACACGGACACACACGGACACACACAGATATACACACACACACACAGACACACGCGGACACACACGGATATACACAGACACACGCGGACACGCACAGACACACACGGACACACACAGACACACACGGACTCACACGGACATACACAGACACACACAAATATACACAGACACACACAGACACACACGGACTCACACGGACATACACAGACACACACAAATATACACAGACACACACAGACACACACGGACACACACAGACTCACACGGACTCACACAGACACACACAGACACACACAAATATACACAGACACACACAAATATACACAGACACACACGGACACACACAGACTCACACGGACTCACACGGACACACACAAATATACACAGACACACACAGACACACACGGACACACACAGACACACACGGACTCACACGGACATACACACAAATATACACAGACACACACAGACACACACGGACACACACAGACTCACACGGACTTACACAGACACACACAAATATACACGGACACACACAGACACACACGGACTCACACGGACATACACAGACACACAAATATACACAGACACACACAGACACACACGGACACACACAGACTCACACGGACTCACACGGACATACACAGACACACACAAATATACACGGACACACACAGACACACACAAATATACACGGACATACACAGACACACACAAATATACACAGACACACACGGACACACACAGACACACAGACACACGTGGACACACACGGAAATACACATACATACACAGACTCACACAGACACACAGACACATACGGACACACACAGACACACACAGACAACAAAGATCACCCGTATAGCCTTTACAGACTGTAGGGGCAAGTGCTGTTAGCGAGCACCTATGAAGGCCGGAACGGTACACGAGGGGGTGGGTGGCCAGCACCACGCCCGACCGCCTTTGTCTCCCCAGTGGCGATGTTTACACACCACACCAGGTACTCATTTCAGGCTGAGTCGACCTAGGGGAGGCCCAGGACCGGTTCAGATAATCGTCACTGGTGTTGGCCGTGAGCGGGAATCGAACCCGGGTCGCTAGGTTCATAGCGCAGCGCGCTAACCGCTACACTATCGCTCCCCACACACGGACACACACGCACCGTGCCAAACGCGCTGAACATGCGATGGAGCAGGACCCTCTTGAGAACAGAGTCCCGAGCCTCGCTGAGACTCTCCCGTGGCAACCGAAGGAGCTTTGCCGCTATTCTACCGGATTATAAGACGCACCCAACAACCACGTGCTATGAAACACGTGGGATTGGTGAAGGTGCGCCTTGGAATCAGGAGATTTCGACAACGCGCGGGAATCGATCTCAACGTCATTCGCGGATATACAGCAGCAGGCGTCAGGGTCGGGATCGAACCCACAACCTCCTGTATACCAGGCGAGGTAGTCAACATCTTCTAGCCACCGTGATAATGATGATGATGAGAGAGAGAGACACGCAAACTCCAAAACTACAGTAGGCGTCAGGGTCGGGATCGAACCCACGACCTCCTGTATACCAGGCGAGGTAGTTAACATCTCCTGGCCACCGTGATGATGATGAGAGAAAGAGAGACACGCAAACTACAAATATACAGCAGCAGGCGTCAGGGTCGGGATCAAACCCACAACCTCCTGTATAGCAGGCGAGGTAGTCAACATCTCCTAACCATCGTGATGATGATGATGAGAGACACGCAAACTCCACATACACAGCAGCAGGTGTCAGGGTCGACATTGAACCCACGACCTCCTGTAGACCAGGCGAGGTAGTTAACATCTCCTGGCCACCGTGATGATGATGAGAGAGAGAGACACGCAAACTCCAAATATGCAGCAGGCGTCAGGGTCGGGATCGAACCCACGACCTCCTGTAGACCAGGCGAGGTAGTTAACATCTCCTAGCCACCGTGGCGGCTTCCGTTATTACTCTATCCACTGCTGGATGAAGGCCTCTCCCTCAGCCCGTGGGGGGGGGGGGGGGTCACCTCTCAACGACACGGCAATCGGCTCGGCGATCCTCACACGAGACGATTGATCCCGTTGCTCCATCTCCACGGGGTGCCTCCCCTCCTTTTGCAGCCACTCTACCCCCCCCCCCCCCCACTGTATTATAGTAGTAGTGGTCGTCTGCCAAGTAGGAGGCGAGGACGATAATTACCGCTGTCGCGTGCCATGCCAACTTGAGTAGCTTTCTTGATTTGAGTGTTTCAGTAACTTTGCGGCGTCATTTCCTAACCGGGCAACGACAACAACAACAACAACATTTTTGGACACGTGACGCCGGAAACACAACGGCCATAATTACTCCCCACCTCCCACCCCCCCCTCCCTCCGCGCGCTGCATTGACCAGGGGTGCCCAGCTGGGCTTCGAACCGCGAAGATGTCACGGCGGATTATGACCGCGAATTTATCGGCCGCAGTTTCCCCCCAACTCCAGACACCGTGGCCCTCCTCCCCCCTCCTCTCCCCCCCCCACACACACACACACTTCCACCACCACCACCACAGCGCTCCTCCGTCTTCACCACCAAATTCACTCTTCTCATCTCGAGTTGACCCGTTCCGCTCTCGAACGCGCCCGATGATTGTTCAACACGCGTGGGCAATTGATGATGTGCGCAATTCAAAGAGAGGCGATTCAAATTAACATTGAAGTGTGCGTGTGTGTGTGTATATGTTCCACGTGCGTGCGTACACGTGCTCCACGTGCGTGTGTACACGTGTTCTGTGTGTGTACACGTGTTTTCCACGTGTGTGTGTGTACACGTGTTCTGTGTGTGTATACGTGTTCCGTGTGTGTGCGTACACGTGTTTTCCACGTGTGTGTGTGTACACGTGTTCTGTGTGTGTACACGTGTTCTGTGTGTGTACACGTGTTATGTGTGTACACGTGTTACATGTACGTGTGTATACATGTTTTGCACGTGTGTGTGTACACGTGTTCTGTGTGTGTGCACGTGTTCCATGTGCGTGTGTACACATGTTTTCCACGTGTGTGTGTACACGTGTTCTGTGTGTGTGCACGTGTTCCATGTGCGTGTGTACACATGTTTTCCACGTGTGTGTGTACACGTGTTCTGTGTGTGTGCACGTGTTCCATGTGCGTGTGTACACATGTTTTCCACGTGTGTGTGTACACGTGTTCTGTGTGTGTGCACGTGTTCCATGTGCGTGTGTACACATGTTTTCCACGTGTGTGTGTACACGTGTTCTGTGTGTGTGCACGTGTTCCATGTGCGTGTGTACACATGTTTTCCACGTGTGTGTGTACACGTGTTCTGTGTGTGTACACGTGTTACATGTGCGTGTGTACACATGTTTTGCACGTGTGTGTGTACACGTGTTCTGTGTGTGTGCACGTGTTCCATGTGCGTGTGTACACATGTTTTCCACGTGTGTGTGTACACGTGTTCTGTGTGTGTGCACGTGTTCCATGTGCGTGTGTACACATGTTTTCCACGTGTGTGTGTACACGTGTTCTGTGTGTGTGCACGTGTTCCATGTGCGTGTGTACACATGTTTTCCACGTGTGTGTGTACACGTGTTCTGTGTGTGTACACGTGTTACATGTGCGTGTGTACACATGTTTTGCACGTGTGTGTGTACACGTGTTCTGTGTGTGTGCACGTGTTCCATGTGCGTGTGTACACATGTTTTCCACGTGTGTGTGTACACGTGTTCTGTGTGTGTACACGTGTTCCATGTGCGTGCGTACACATGTTTTACACGTGTGTGTGTACACGTGTTCTCTGTGTGTACACGCGTTCCACGTACGTGCGTACACATGTTTTACACGTGTGTGTGTACACGTGTTCTGTGTGTGTACACGCGTTCCACGTGCGTGTCCACGTGTTCCACTTGACGCAGACAGAGTGAATGGCCGAGCGCGTCACGTGGGACGTGTTCAACAATCATCAGACGCGTGCAGCGTGGAACGAGCGTGGTGGTGAGGGGCCTCGAAAACTCGGGGGAGCGGTGGCGCAGCGGTTAGCGCACTCCCGCTCAGGATCCAATAACGACAGTGGCGCAATTTTGAACCGGTCCTGGGCCTCCCCTAGGTCGACTTAGCCTCAAATGAGTACCTGGTGCGGTGTGTAGTAAACATCGCCATTGAGTGGCGTAGTGACTACATTATCAGTGGTGTAGTGACTACATTATCAGTGGTGTAGTGACTACATTATCAGTGGTGTAGTGACTACATTATCAGTGGCGTAGTGACTACATTATCAGTGGCGTAGTGACTACATTATCAGTGGCGTAGTGACTACATTATCAGTGGCGTAGTGACTACATTATCAGTGGCGTAGTGACTACATTATCAGTGGCGTAGTGACTACATTATCAGTGGCGTAGTGACTACATTATCAGTGGCGTAGTAACTACATTATCAGTGGCGTAGTGACTACATTATCAGTGGCGTAGTGACTACATTATCAGTGGCGTAGTGACTACATTATCAGTGGCGTAGTGACTACATTATCAGTGGCGTAGTGACTACATTATCAGTGGTGTAGTGACTACATTATCAGTGGCGTAGTGACTACATTATCAGTGGTGTAGTGACTACATTATCAGTGGCGTAGTGACTACATTATCAGTGGCGTAGTGACTACATTATCAGTGGCGTAGTGACTACATTATCAGTGGCGTAGTGACTACATTATCAGTGGCGTAGTGACTACATTATCAGTGGCGTAGTGACTACATTATCAGTGGCGTAGTGACTACATTATCAGTGGTGTAGTGACTACATTATCAGTGGCGTAGTGACTACATTATCAGTGGCGTAGTGACTACATTATCAGTGGTGTAGTAACTACATTATCAGTGGTGTAGTAACTACATTATCAGTGACGTAGTGACTACATTATCAGTGGCGTAGTGACTACATTATCAGTGGCGTAGTGACTACATTATCAGTGGTGTAGTGACTACATTATCAGTGGCGTGGTGACTACATTATCAGTGGCGTAGTGACTACATTATCAGTGGCGTAGTGACTACATTATCAGTGGTGTAGTAACTACATTATCAGTGGTGTAGTGACTACATTATCAGTGGTGTAGTGACTACATTATCAGTGGTGTAGTAACTACATTATCAGTGGCGTAGTGACTACATTATCAGTGGTGTAGTGACTACATTATCAGTGGTGTAGTGACTACATTATCAGTGGCGTAGTGACTACATTATCAGTGGCGTAGTGACTACATTATCAGTGGTGTAGTGACTACATTATCAGTGGTGTAGTAACTACATTATCAGTGGCGTAGTGACTACATTATCAGTGGCGTAGTGACTACATTATCAGTGGCGTAGTGACTACATTATCAGTGGCGTAGTAACTACATTATCAGTGGCGTAGTGACTACATTATCAGTGGCGTAGTGACTACATTATCAGTGGCGTAGTAACTACATTATCAGTGGCGTAGTGACTACATTATCAGTGGCGTAGTGACTACATTATCAGTGGCGTAGTGACTACATTATCAGTGGCGTAGTGACTACATTATCAGTGGCGTAGTGACTACATTATCAGTGGCGTAGTAACTACATTATCAGTGGCGTAGTGACTACATTATCAGTGGCGTAGTAACTACATTATCAGTGGTGTAGTGACTACATTATCAGTGGCGTAGTGACTACATTATCAGTGGCGTAGTGACTACATTATCAGTGGTGTAGTGACTACATTATCAGTGGTGTAGTGACTACATTATCAGTGGTGTAGTGACTACATTATCAGTGGCGTAGTGACTACATTATCAGTGGCGTAGTGACTACATTATCAGTGGTGTAGTGACTACATTATCAGTGGTGTAGTGACTACATTATCAGTGGCGTAGTGACTACATTATCAGTGGCGTAGTAACTACATTATCAGTGGTGTAGTGACTACATTATCAGTGGTGTAGTGACTACATTATCAGTGGTGTAGTGACTACATTATCAGTGGAATAGTAACTACATTATCAGTGGTGTAGTGACTACATTATCAGTGGTGTAGTGACTACATTATCAGTGGTGTAGTGACTACATTATCAGTGGTGTAGTGACTACATTATCAGTGGAATAGTAACTACATTATCAGTGGTGTAGTGACTACATTATCAGTGGTGTAGTGACTACATTATCAGTGGTGTAGTGACTACATTATCAGTGGTGTAGTGACTACATTATCAGTGGTGTAGTGACTACATTATCAGTGGTGTAGTGACTACATTATCAGTGGTGTAGTGACTACATTATCAGTGGCGTAGTAACTACATTATCAGTGGTGTAGTGACTACATTATCAGTGGCGTAGTAACTACATTATCAGTGGCGTAGTGACTACATTATCAGTGGTGTAGTGACTACATTATCAGTGGCGTAGTGACTACATTATCAGTGGCGTAGTAACTACATTATCAGTGGTGTAGTAACTACATTATCAGTGGCGTAGTAACTACATTATCAGTGGTGTAGTGACTACATTATCAGTGGCGTAGTGACTACATTATCAGTGGCGTAGTGACTACATTATCAGTGGTGTAGTGACTACATTATCAGTGGTGTAGTGACTACATTATCAGTGGCGTAGTAACTACATTATCAGTGGCGTAGTGACTACATTATCAGTGGTGTAGTGACTACATTATCAGTGGTGTAGTGACTACATTATCAGTGGCGTAGTAACTACATTATCAGTGGCGTAGTGACTACATTATCAGTGGTGTAGTGACTACATTATCAGTGGCGTAGTGACTACATTATCAGTGGCGTAGTAACTACATTATCAGTGGTGTAGTAACTACATTATCAGTGGCGTAGTAACTACATTATCAGTGGTGTAGTGACTACATTATCAGTGGCGTAGTGACTACATTATCAGTGGCGTAGTGACTACATTATCAGTGGTGTAGTGACTACATTATCAGTGGTGTAGTGACTACATTATCAGTGGCGTAGTAACTACATTATCAGTGGCGTAGTGACTACATTATCAGTGGTGTAGTGACTACATTATCAGTGGCGTAGTAACTACATTATCAGTGGTGTAGTAACTACATTATCAGTGGTGTAGTAACTACATTATCAGTGGTGTAGTGACTACATTATCAGTGGTGTAGTGACTACATTATCAGTGGCGTAGTGACTACATTATCAGTGGTGTAGTGACTACATTATCAGTGGCGTAGTAACTACATTATCAGTGGTGTAGTAACTACATTATCAGTGGTGTAGTAACTACATTATCAGTGGTGTAGTGACTACATTATCAGTGGTGTAGTGACTACATTATCAGTGGTGTAGTAACTACATTATCAGTGGTGTAGTGACTACATTATCAGTGGTGTAGTGACTACATTATCAGTGGTGTAGTGACTACATTATCAGTGGCGTAGTAACTACATTATCAGTGGTGTAGTAACTACATTATCAGTGGTGTAGTGACTACATTATCAGTGGTGTAGTGACTACATTATCAGTGGTGTAGTGACTACATTATCAGTGGCGTAGTGACTACATTATCAGTGGTGTAGTGACTACATTATCAGTGGTGTAGTGACTACATTATCAGTGGCGTAGTGACTACATTATCAGTGGTGTAGTGACTACATTATCAGTGGTGTAGTAACTACATTATCAGTGGCGTAGTGACTACATTATCAGTGGTGTAGTGACTACATTATCAGTGGTGTAGTGACTACATTATCAGTGGCGTAGTAACTACATTATCAGTAGTGTAGTGACTACATTATCAGTGGTGTAGTGACTACATTATCAGTGGTGTAGTAACTACATTATCAGTGGTGTAGTAACTACATTATCAGTGGTGTAGTGACTACATTATCAGTGGTGTAGTGACTACATTATCAGTGGCGTAGTGACTACATTATCAGTGGTGTAGTGACTACATTATCAGTGGTGTAGTGACTACATTATCAGTGGCGTAGTAACTACATTATCAGTGGTGTAGTGACTACATTATCAGTGGTGTAGTGACTACATTATCAGTGGTGTAGTAACTACATTATCAGTGGTGTAGTAACTACATTATCAGTGGTGTAGTGACTACATTATCAGTGGTGTAGTGACTACATTATCAGTGGTGTAGTGACTACATTATCAGTGGTGTAGTGACTACATTATCAGTGGTGTAGTAACTACATTATCAGTGGTGTAGTGACTACATTATCAGTGGTGTAGTGACTACATTATCAGCGGCGTAGTAACTACATTATCAGTGGTGTAGTGACTACATTATCAGTGGTGTAGTGACTACATTATCAGTGGTGTAGTAACTACATTATCAGTGGTGTAGTGACTACATTATCAGTGGTGTAGTGACTACATTATCAGTGGTGTAGTGACTACATTATCAGTGGTGTAGTGACTACATTATCAGTGGTGTAGTGACTACATTATCAGTGGTGTAGTGACTACATTATCAGTGGTGTAGTGACTACATTATCAGTGGTGTAGTGACTACATTATCAGTGGTGTAGTGACTACATTATCAGTGGTGTAGTGACTACATTATCAGTGGTGTAGTGACTACATTATCAGTGGTGTAGTGACTACATTATCAGTGGTGTAGTGACTACATTATCAGTGGTGTAGTGACTACATTATCAGTGGTGTAGTGACTACATTATCAGTGGTGTAGTGACTACATTATCAGTGGTGTAGTGACTAGATTATCAGTGGCGTAGTAACTACATTATCAGTGGCGTAGTAACTACATTATCAGTGGCGTAGTGACTAGATTATCAGTGGCGTAGTAACTACATTATCAGTGGTGTAATAACTACATTATCAGTGGCGTAGTGACTAGATTATCAGTGGCGTAGTAACTACATTATCAGTGGTGTAATAACTACATTATCAGTGGCGTAGTGACTAGATTATCAGTGGCGTAGTAACTACATTATCAGTGGTGTAATAACTACATTATCAGTGGCGTAGTAACTACATTATCAGCGGCGTAGTAACTACATTATCAGTGGTGTAGTAACTACATTATCAGTGGTGTAGTGACTACATTATCAGTGGTGTAGTAACTACATTATCAGTGGTGTAGTAACTACATTATCAGTGGTGTAGTAACTACATTTTCAGTGGTGTAGTAACTACATTATCAGTGGTGTAGTGACTACATTATCAGTGGTGTAGTAACTACATTATCAGTGGCGTAGTAACTACATTATCAGTGGCGTAGTGACTACATTATCAGTGGTGTAGTGACTACATTATCAGTGGTGTAGTGACTACATTATCAGTGGCGTAGTGACTACATTATCAGTGGTGTAGTAACTACATTATCAGTGGTGTAGTAACTACATTATCAGTGGTGTAGTAACTACATTATCAGTGGTGTAGTGACTACATTATCAGTGGTGTAGTAACTACATTATCAGTGGTGTAGTAACTACATTATCAGTGGTGTAGTGACTACATTATCAGTGGTGTAGTAACTACATTATCAGTGGCGTAGTAACTACATTATCAGTGGCGTAGTGACTACATTATCAGTGGTGTAGTGACTACATTATCAGTGGTGTAGTGACTACATTATCAGTGGTGTAGTGACTACATTATCAGTGGTGTAGTGACTACATTATCAGTGGTGTAGTGACTACATTATCAGTGGTGTAGTGACTACATTATCAGTGGTGTAGTGACTACATTATCAGTGGTGTAGTGACTACATTATCAGTGGCGTAGTGACTACATTATCAGTGGTGTAGTAACTACATTATCAGTGGTGTAGTGACTACATTATCAGTGGTGTAGTAACTACATTATCAGTGGTGTAGTGACTACATTATCAGTGGTGTAGTAACTACATTATCAGTGGCGTAGTGACTACATTATCAGTGGTGTAGTAACTACATTATCAGTGGCGTAGTGACTACATTATCAGTGGTGTAGTAACTACATTATCAGTGGTGTAGTGACTACATTATCAGTGGCGTAGTGACTACATTATCAGTGGCGTAGTGACTACATTATCAGCGGCGTAGTAACTACATTATCAGCGGCGTAGTAACTACATTATCAGTGGCGTAGTGACTACATTATCAGTGGCGTAGTGACTACATTATCAGTGGTGTAGTGACTACATTATCAGTGGTGTAGTGACTACATTATCAGTGGTGTAGTGACTACATTATCAGTGGTGTAGTGACTACATTATCAGCGGCGTAGTAACTACATTATCAGCGGCGTAGTAACTACATTATCAGTGGCGTAGTGACTACATTATCAGTGGCGTAGTGACTACATTATCAGTGGTGTAGTGACTACATTATCAGTGGTGTAGTGACTACATTATCAGTGGTGTAGTGACTACATTATCAGTGGTGTAGTGACTACATTATCAGTGGTGTAGTGACTACATTATCAGTGGCGTAGTGACTACATTATCAGTGGTGTAGTAACTACATTATCAGTGGTGTAGTGACTACATTATCAGTGGTGTAGTAACTACATTATCAGTGGTGTAGTGACTACATTATCAGTGGTGTAGTAACTACATTATCAGTGGCGTAGTGACTACATTATCAGTGGTGTAGTAACTACATTATCAGTGGCGTAGTGACTACATTATCAGTGGTGTAGTAACTACATTATCAGTGGTGTAGTGACTACATTATCAGTGGCGTAGTGACTACATTATCAGTGGCGTAGTGACTACATTATCAGCGGCGTAGTAACTACATTATCAGCGGCGTAGTAACTACATTATCAGTGGCGTAGTGACTACATTATCAGTGGCGTAGTGACTACATTATCAGTGGTGTAGTGACTACATTATCAGTGGTGTAGTGACTACATTATCAGTGGTGTAGTGACTACATTATCAGTGGTGTAGTGACTACATTATCAGCGGCGTAGTAACTACATTATCAGCGGCGTAGTAACTACATTATCAGTGGCGTAGTGACTACATTATCAGTGGCGTAGTGACTACATTATCAGTGGTGTAGTGACTACATTATCAGTGGTGTAGTGACTACATTATCAGTGGTGTAGTGACTACATTATCAGTGGTGTAGTAACTACATTATCAGTGGCGTAGTAACTACATTATCAGTGGCGTAGTGACTACATTATCAGTGGCGTAGTAACTACATTATCAGTGGTGTAGTAACTACATTATCAGTGGTGTAGTAACTACATTATCAGTGGCGTAGTAACTACATTATCAGTGATGTAGTGACTACATTATCAGTGGCGTAGTAACTACATTATCAGTGGTGTAGTAACTACATTATCAGTGGCGTAGTAACTACATTATCAGTGGCGTAGTGACTACATTATCAGTGGCGTAGTAACTACATTATCAGTGGTGTAGTAACTACATTATCAGTGGTGTAGTAACTACATTATCAGTGGCGTAGTAACTACATTATCAGTGGCGTAGTGACTACATTATCAGTGGCGTAGTAACTACATTATCAGTGGTGTAGTAACTACATTATCAGTGGTGTAGTAACTACATTTTCAGTGGCGTAGTGACTACATTATCAGTGGTGTAGTAACTACATTATCAGTGACGTAGTGACTACATTATCAGTGGTGTAGTAACTACATTATCAGTGGTGTAGTAACTACATTATCAGTGGCGTAGTAACTACATTATCAGTGGCGTAGTGACTACATTATCAGTGGCGTAGTAACTACATTATCAGTGGCGTAGTGACTACATTATCAGTGACGTAGTGACTACATTATCAGTGGCGTAGTAACTACATTATCAGTGGCGTAGTGACTACATTATCAGTGGTGTAGTGACTACATTATCAGTGGTGTAGTGACTACATTATCAGTGACGTAGTGACTACATTATCAGTGGCGTAGTAACTACATTATCAGTGGTGTAGTGACTACATTATCAGTGGTGTAGTGACTACATTATCAGTGGTGTAGTGACTACATTATCAGTGACGTAGTAACTACATTATCAGTGGCGTAGTAACTATATTATCAGTGGTGTAGTGACTACATTATCAGTGGTGTAGTGACTACATTATCAGTGACGTAGTGACTACATTATCAGTGGCGTAGTAACTACATTATCAGTGGCGTAGTGACTACATTATCAGTGGTGTAGTGACTACATTATCAGTGGTGTAGTGACTACATTATCAGTGGCGTAGTGACTACATTATCAGTGGCGTAGTGACTACATTATCAGTGGCGTAGTAACTACATTATCAGCGGCGTAGTAACTACATTATCAGTGGCGTAGTGACTACATTATCAGTGGCGTAGTAACTACATTATCAGTGGCGTAGTGACTACATTATCAGTGGCGTAGTGACTACATTATCAGTGACGTAGTGACTACATTATCAGTGACGTAGTGACTACATTATCAGTGGCGTAGTGACTACATTATCAGTGGCGTAGTAACTACATTATCAGTGACGTAGTGACTACATTATCAGTGGCGTAGTGACTACATTATCAGTGGCGTAGTAACTACATTATCAGTGACGTAGTGACTACATTATCAGTGACGTAGTGACTACATTATCAGTGGCGTAGTGACTACATTATCAGTGGCGTAGTAACTACATTATCAGTGGCGTAGTAACTACATTATCAGTGGCGTAGTGACTACATTATCAGTGGTGTAGTGACTACATTATCAGTGGCGTAGTGACTACATTATCAGTGGCGTAGTAACTACATTATCAGTGGCGTAGTGACTACATTATCAGTGGTGTAGTGACTACATTATCAGTGGTGTGGTAACTACATTATCAGTGGTGTAGTAACTACATTATCAGTGGTGTAGTGACTACATTATCAGTGGTGTAGTGACTACATTATCAGTGGTGTAGTGACTACATTATCAGTGACGTAGTGACTACATTATCAGTGGCGTAGTGACTACATTATCAGTGGCGTAGTGACTACATTATCAGTGGTGTAGTGACTACATTATCAGTGGCGTAGTGACTACATTATCAGTGGCGTAGTGACTACATTATCAGTGGTGTAGTGACTACATTATCAGTGGTGTAGTGACTACATTATCAGTGGTGTAGTGACTACATTATCAGTGGTGTAGTGACTACATTATCAGCGGCGTAGTGACTACATTATCAGCGGCGTAGTGACTACATTATCAGTGGTGTAGTGACTACATTATCAGTGGTGTAGTAACTACATTATCAGTGGCGTAGTGACTACATTATCAGTGGCGTAGTGACTACATTATCAGTGGTGTAGTGACTACATTATCAGTGGTGTAGTGACTACATTATCAGTGGTGTAGTGACTACATTATCAGTGGTGTAGTGACTACATTATCAGTGACGTAGTGACTACATTATCAGTGGCGTAGTGACTACATTATCAGTGGCGTAGTGACTACATTATCAGTGGTGTAGTGACTACATTATCAGTGGCGTAGTGACTACATTATCAGTGGCGTAGTGACTACATTATCAGTGGTGTAGTGACTACATTATCAGTGGCGTAGTGACTACATTATCAGTGGTGTAGTGACTACATTATCAGTGGTGTAGTAACTACATTATCAGTGGTGTAGTGACT
>NC_136168.1:3668884-4171384 GCF_965212315.1 Lampetra planeri | reverse complement strand
GTGATGTTGTTGATGGCGGTGACGACGACGACGACGATGTTGTTGATGTTGGCGATGTTGATGTTGGTGATGTTGCTGATGGCGGTGACGAAGACGACGACGATGTTGTTGATGTTGGCGATGTTGATGTTGGTGATGTTGTTGATGGCGGTGACGACGACGACGACGATGTTGTTGATGTTGGCGATGTTGATGTTGGTGATGTTGTTGATGGCGGTGACGACGACGACGACGATGTTGTTGATGTTGGCGATGTTGATGTTGGTGATGTTGTTGATGGCGGTGACGAAGACGACGACGATGTTGTTGATGTTGGCGATGTTGATGTTGGCTATGTTGATGTTGGTGATGTTGTTGATGGCGGTGACGACGACGACCACGATGATGTTGATGGCGGTGACGACGACGATGATGATGTTGATGTTGGCGAGTTTGATGTTGGTGATGTTGTTGATGGCGGTGACGACGACGACGATGATGTTGATGATGTGTCGATGTCTGCAGGCCATGATGAGGCTCCGTGCCGCGTGCTCCGTGGCCCTGGCGCTCTCCCTGCTCCTCGTGGGGGGCTGTGGCGGGGCCTCGGGACGGGGGCTGCTCCCCGTGGGGGGCAACAGGCCCCTCCCCCAGGTGAGACCCCCCTAGCCCCTCCCCTACCCCCCTCCTACCCCCCCTCCCCCAGGTGAGACCCCCCTAGCCCCTCCCCTACACCCCTCCCCCGCCCTCCCCACTAGGTGAGACCCCTCCTCTACCCCCCTCCCCCGCGCCCCCTCCTGCCCCTCCCCAACAGGTGAGACCCCCCTAGCCCCTCCCCTACCCCCCTCCTACCCCCCCTCCCCCAGGTGAGACCCCCCTAGCCCCTCCCCTACCCCCCTCCTACCCCCCCCTCCCCCAGGTGAGACCCCCCTAGCCCCTCCCCTACACCCCTCCCCCGCCCTCCCCACTAGGTGAGACCCCTCCTCTACCCCCCTCCCCCGCGCCCCCTCCTGCCCCTCCCCAACAGGTGAGACCCCCCTAGCCCCTCCCCTACCCCCCTCCCCCTCCTGCCCCCCCCCCCACCAGGTGAGACCCCTCCCTTACCCCCCTCCCCCGCGCCCCCTCCTACCCCCCCCTCCCCACCACTCCTGACACCAGGAAAGCGCCGGGCAGAGATGACCCCCCACGCGAATTGCCGAGGGAGGGTAACTGCGCCCCAAAGTGACCCCATCACAACTTTACCCGACACCTGCACGGGTTCCGCAGGAATCGAGGGATGCCCCTGGGAGGTCCCCCCCCCCCGACCCCCCCCCCCCCCCCTTCTTCAAGAAGGAGTGACCCACACTGACCTTGACAACTTTAATAGGAGCATCCCACTCCTCAGCGTGCCGGGAGACGTCCTGGCAAGATTGATGATTCAACATCGCATTGAGGAGAGGGGGCTTGCGGGAGCCCCAGTGTGCTTTCAGGCCCGGGCGGTCCTGCGCAGACCCCACGTTATTCTCTGTCCGTCTGCTTCAGCAGAGGTGTAGGGAGTTCCAACAGGACCTACATCTCTGCTTTATTGACCTGGTCAAGGTGCTTGGACACGATCGATGGGCAATGCCTATGGGTTGTTTTAAGGTGCTTTTGAGGTCTCTGACTCTCTGCTCACAATCAGTAATGACCGTCATGATGGTTGGGCGGGCAAAACAAACATGTCAAGCCCTTGTCGGTGCCCCTACCTTATTACAGACCAATTCTAGACCTTATCGGTCACCCCGTGTCCTTTATAAACCTCAGCGTTCATCCTACAAAGCCCCATCACGAGGGAGAAACACAAACAAATAGACAAAAAAAATTGCTGCCCGGATTGCAACGGCTGTACGCCGTATGGACCTCAAAACTCAATTTCCCTGTACAAGAATACGGGGTTAAACCGTGATGGGTTGACAGCAATGGGTAAAGCTGCGTGGCTGGGAGTCAGAGCCATTCCCTGTTCACCTTGGGGTGCGACAGGGATGTCTTCTGGCTCCCGCACTATTTAATTTAGTTTTCGATCGTGTAGCTGGATAAGCTTACCATAGCTGTACCGGAGCAATTTTATAACGAAAGTATGAATCGATGCCCGCGTGCGGTCGAGGTATGGCTCCCGATTGGTCAAACACGCTACGTGTGCTGGTGATCTGGTCATTGATGCTCACTCCGGGAAGGAGTTGGAGGCTCTGCTGCTGAACCTGGAGCGTGCCACTGAAACTAAGGAACCTGCCTGGATACGATCCTTATAGCGGTACCCGGGGTAACCAAATAATACAAAATGTCCGAGGCAATTAAATACATCATTAGACCTTCTTTGCGAGTACCAAAATATAATAATAGGGGTTTCCCCTTTTTCTGGCAACAAAACTGAAACCTTTTTACAAGGAATCATGTCTGCGTTAACCACAATACTTGCAGTTAAAATGCAAACAAAAAACACACTCTCATAATATATGAATTGTCCTTGTCCACACCAGAGACAGCTTTCTTTTCAGCCTCGTCTCAATGTGTACGCCTTTTGGCGTCATCTGGTCCAACATCAATTGAGACGAGGCTCAAAAGAAAACTGTCTCTGGTGTGGACCAATCAGTTTCAAGGACAATGCACATATTATGAGTGATTTTTTTGTTTGCATTTTGACTGCAAGTATTGTGGTTAATGCAGTGACATGATTCCTTGTAAAGAGGTTTCAGTTTTGTTGCCAGAAAAAAGGGGGAAAACAAACCATACACACCAAGGTCGACCCAGCCCCTAACGATGTGTAAACATTGTCAACGGGGAGACAAAGGCGACCGGGCGTGGTGCTGATCCACCCACCCCCTCGTGTGCCGTTCCTTCCTTCATAGGTCCTTGCTAACAGCACTTGCCCCAACAGTCTGTGAAGGCTATACGGAAGATGTTTGTCTTTGTATAGTGTATACTGTGTGTATAGCGTGTGCATTGTGTGTATGTGTGTATAGTTTGTATAGTGTACATAGCGTGTGTATTGTGTGTATGTGTGTATAGTGTGTACATAGCGTGTGTATTGTGTATGTAGTGTGTGTGTATAGTGTATAGTGTGAGGAGTGCATGTGTAGGCAAGGCTGCGTTGGCTGGGTCACGTAGCCCGCATGTCCAGCCACCGCATGCCCAAGACAGCTTCTGTTTGGCCGCATAGAGGGGGCTACTAAACGGGCGCGGCACGGGCTGGAGAAGAGATGGAGTGATGTGGTACGGGAGGATGTGGAGCTGAGTGGACTTGCCTATGACTGGTACCAGCGGTGTCAAGATCGGCTTCTGTGGAGGAGGCTCGTGAAGGACGCTACTGGGCATTTGGAGGCAGTCGCCCTCCAGCAACAACGGCGGGCAGAGGAGCGACGCTCACAACAACGAGCGGAGCGCCGGGTGGCTAAAACACAGCGAGTTGGCACAGTAGGGAATACAAGCTGGTACAGCTAACGGGAATTTCAGTCAATTGACCCATGGCACCTGCAGGGTCTGTCCCGTGACCTCCTCCTGCCAGCGAGCCATTGACACTTCACGTGGCCTCAAAGTGCACCTAGCCTGGCACAAGCGCCGTGGTGACTTCACCGCCACTTAGTGGCGAATTGCGACTATTGGTATCGTGTGTCTATCGTGTCGAGTGTGTGTATATAGTGTCGGTAGTGTAGTGAGTGTATCGTGTGTGTGTCTATAGTGTGTGTGTAGTGTATAGTGTAGTGTAGTGAGTGTAAAGTGCAGTGTGTATAGTGCAATGTATATAGGGCAGTGTGTGTATCGTGTGTGTGTAGTGTATAGTGTAGTGTGTGTATCGTGTGTATTGTATAGTGTTGTGAGTGTATATAGTGCAGAGTGTGTATCGTGTGTGTGTAGTGTATAGTGTAGTGTATCGTGTGTGTGTGTGTGTAGTGTATAGTGTAGTGTATCGTGTGTGAGTAGTGTATAGTGCAGAGTGTGTATCGTGTGTGTGTGTAGTGTATAGTGTAGTGTATCATGTGTGTAGTGTATAGTGTAGTGTATTGTGTGTGTGTAGTGTATAGTGTAGTGTATCGTGTGGGTGTGTAGTGTATAGTGTAGTGTATCGTGTGTGTGTGTAGTGTAGTGTATCGTCTGTGTAGTGTATAATGTAGTGTATAATGTAGTGTATCGTGTGTGTGTGTGTAGTGTATAGTGTAGTGTATCGTGTGTGTGTAGTGTATAGTGTAGTGTATCGTGTGTGTGTGTAGTGTATAATGTAGTGTATAGTGTAGTGTATCGTCCGTGCGTTGCGTCTGAGTTGGCCGTGCAGTCGGGCTCGGCGCTGGATCGGCTGCTGCAGAGGATCTCAGACCGCCTGGTCAAGAAGCGTCACTTTGATGAGTTCGTGGGTCTCATGGGAAGGCGCTCCGACGGTGACGAACCCAGCAGCAGTTCAAGTTCCCATCTCTCTCTCTCTCACTCAGCACGAGTTCCCAACTCTCTCTCTCTCACTCACACAACACAAGGACTAACCTCCCCCTCCCAGATTATGTGATTGCACCGCATCAGCATAGCGTTGGTTCAATTCGAGAAAAGCCTCTGGATCGATGTAGACATTCACTCTCTGTCCTCTTGGTTCTTTCGGTAAAGTCACGTAGAAGGAAAATTAATAAAATAATAAAAAGAAAAGAAAATTATTCTCACGACGTTTCGGCCACAACGCAAGCAGCCGTCCTCAGGTGAAGAACAGGTCTGTCGGAAAGACAGCGTCTGAATGAACCACCCCAGGCTTGGAGCGTATATTTAAGCTGGGTTGGAGGGGGAAGAGCGCCTTGACAAAATAATTTGCATATCAAGAGGAATTTAGCATATTTATGGGAAATGCAGATATGGGATTAGTCACGTCGTGAGAATTAGTTTCATTTTGTTTTATTTTTATTATTTTATTATTTCCCTTCTACGTGACTTTACCGAAAGAACCAAGACGATGAATCCCTGCAGTCACGAAAGCTTTAAATCGAAATTCGCTCTCTGGTCAGCGGCCAGGCTTACTTTGAACAAATGCTGGTGAACTTCCAGTATGGGTCCAATGTTTTTTCACCGAGAGCCATGCAAACAATTTAATCCACACACACACATATACAGTGAGGGAAAAAAGTATTTGATCCCCTGCTGATTTTGTACGTTTGCCCACTGGCAAAGAAATGATCAGTCTATAATTTTAATGGTAGGTTTATTTGAACAGTGAGAGACAGAATAACAACAACAAAATCCAGAAAAACGCATGTCAAAAATGTCATAAATAGATTTTTATTTTAATGAGGGAAATAAGTATTTGACCCCCTCTCAATCAAAAACATTTCTGGCTCCCAGGTGTATTTTATACAGGTACAGTGCATGCCAATACATTGCACACGAAAATCGAAGCATTGTTTCAACAACTGCCACGCCTGGAGATCGAATCTAACCGGCGGCCTATGGATTGCAAGTCCAGTTGCGCTGCTGCTGCTGATGATGATGATGATGATCATTACGTCACTGTGCAAGCACATGGCGTGAATTCTCCCTGTGGTCCAGTGGATTTTTCTCTGGGGCATTCCTTCGGGTTTTTATCCCGTTTCGCATTCGGAATCAGCAACACGAGCTTCGAGTATTTGGCTCCTGTCATAAATGTCCACACGATGATGGTGATGATGGTGGTGACGATAAGTCACTTCTGAAAAACAGCTATTATAGCAACTTAGTCAGACTTATCTGGTTAAATAAATTAAAACATTTGTTGATAGTTTGAAATCGTTTTTTTAAAATAGTTCCACTCCAGGCTAGATGGCATGAGGTATTTCCGGACCATCTCCCGTTGCTCATAGACTCATCTCCCTCCCACAGACGAACAAGAAGATATCTTCCCCGTTCTTCAGAAAAGTAAGTTTGCACTCTGAAGTCGATTTAGTGACCTGAGAATTTGTAACGCGCGGGTTGCCCCTTTAGCCTGCTGGTGGTGCCGGTGGTTGTGGTGTGGTGGTGGTGGTAGTGGCGGTGGTGGTGCCGGTGGTGGTAGGGTGGCGGTGGTGGTGGTGGCGGTGGTGGTGGTGTGGTGGTGGTAGTGACGGTGGTGGTGCCGGTGGTGCCGGTGGTGGTGGTGTGGTGGTGGCGGTGGTGGCGGCGGTGGCGGTGGTGGTGGTGGCGGTGGTCGGGTGGTGGTGGTGGTGGCGGTGGTGGTAGTCGGGTGGTGGTGGTGGTGGCAGCGGTGGTGGTGGTGTGGTGGTGGTCGGGTGGTGGTGGTGGCCGTGGTGGTGGTGGCGGTGGTGGTCGGGTGGTGGTGTTGGCGGTGGCGGCGGTGGCGGTAGTGGTGGCGGCGGTGGTGGTGGTGGCCGTGGCCGTGATGGTGGTGGCGGTGGTGGCGGTGGTGGCAGCGGTGGCGGTGGTGGTGGCCGTGGCCGTGGTGGTGGTGGTGGTGGGAGCAGTGGTGGTGGCGGTGGTGGTGGCTGCGCTGCTGCACGTGGCTGTCTGTAGTCCAGCTCTGTTTCGGCAACAGCAGCAGTAGCAGCGCGGGTTGGTGTATCACCGCACACACCAATGTTGTGAAACTCCCGATCCGTGGGTCGTCGTCGAGGAGGAGGGGTAGATGTCATACCCCGGCTTGCCAGGATAAGGGCGGTACAGCCCAGTGTGGACTAATCTCCACACGTTCAGATATTGACGAGCGCAAGGCAGCAGACATCGTGCTGCTCGCAGCAGACATCGCAGCTATCGTGATTTTCACCTGAAGACGAACGCTTGTGTTGCGTTCGAAACGTCGTGATTTTTTTATTTTATTTTCTACCTACGTGACTTTACCGAAAGAACCCAAGAGTGGGGACAGAGTGTGTCGCCCCCCCCCACCTCCCCCATCGTACGCATGCATTTTTCTCCTGGTGCTCCGGTCTCCTGCTGGGTTAATTGGCCATATGTAGAGGACCGCAGAGCTTGGGGCAATTGTTGGTAGCGCCCAGCACCTCGTCGCGAAGCTCGTCTGGGCGCCACGGTGGCTAGATGTTAACTCCCTCGCTTGGTGTACAGGAGGTCGTGGGTTCGATCCCGACCCTGACGCCTGCTGCTGTATATTTTGAGTTTGCGTGTCTCTCTCTCCCATCATCATCATCACGGTGGCTAGGAGATGTTAACTCCCTCGCTTGGTGTACAGGAGGTCGTGGGTTCGATCCCGACCCTGACGCCTGCTGCTGTATATTTTGAGTTTGCGTGTCTCTCTCTCCCATCATCATCATCACGGTGGCTAGGAGATGTTAACTCCCTCGCCTGGTGTGCAGGAGGTCGTGGGTTCGATCCCGACCCTGACGTCTGCTGCTGTATATTTGCAGTTTGCGGTGTTTCTCTCCCCGTGGTCGCGTGGATTTTCCTCTGGGTCCGTCGGTTTTTTCTCTCCATATTAATTGGCTGCTGTACATTTCCACATGGTAGGCCACTTAGTTGAGCTAGCATTTGTGATAGCCAAGTCGCTTCTGAACACGAGCTCTACAGCTCAGTGAGCATTACCTGGTAAAGTAAAAAGAAAAGTTTTTCATAATGTAGTCTGTAGTTCCTCCTCCTGACGCCTCTGAGTAGCCCCACCCCCTCTGTCTCTATGAGAGCGAGCGAATACCGTGCGGAGATGGTGCAGTAGAGTCTTTGAAGGGATGAGTACTACCACGGTAATTATAATTGCACGCGTGCCGCGTCGATCCTCTATTGCCACGCAATGCTGATGTCGATCTCTCGCTGTGCACTTCAGAAAGTCCCGATGAGTTCTACGGCCTCATGGGACGATCGGCTGACATCGGTAAGCGCTTGAGATCAGCACACACACACAGGGACACGCACACACAGGGACACACACAGGGACACGCACAGGGACACACACACACACGGACACACACAGGGACACACACACAGGGTCACACACAGGGACACACACACACAGGGACACACACACAGGGACACACACACACAGGGTCACACACAGGGACACGCACACACAGGGACACACACACACAGGGACACACACACACAGGGACACACACACAGGGACACACACACAGGGTCACACACAGGGACACACACACACACGGACACACACACAGGGTCACACACAGGGACACACACACACACGGACACACACACAGGGACACACACACACAGGGACACACACACACACAGGGACACACACACACACAGGGTCACACACAGGGACACACACACACACGGACACACACACAGGGACACATACACACAGGGTCACACACAGGGACACGGACAAACACACACAGGGACACGCACACACAGGGACACGCACACACAGGGTCACACACACAGGGACACAAAGACAACGATCCCCCATATAGCCTTAACAGACTGCAGGGGCAAGTGCTGTTAGCGAGCACCTATGAAGGCCGCAACGGTACACGAGGGGGTGGGTGGCCAGCACCACGCCCGACCGCCTTTGTCTCCCTAGTGATGATGTTTACACACCGCACCAGGTACTCATTTGAGGCTGAGTCGACCTAGGGGAGGCCCATGACCGGTTCAAATAATCGTCACCGGTGTTGGCCGTGAGCGGGAATCGAACTCGGGTCGCCGGGGTTCATAGCGCAGCGTAGCGCTAACCGCTACACACACACACGCGCGCGCGTTCTCTCTCTCCTCGTGTGTGTGTGTCTGTGTGTGTGTCTGTGTGTGTGTCTGCTGACTCGCCACAGAGCAAGCGCTGAGTCAGAGCAACGGGAAGGCGAGCAAGTGGGAAGACGGCAGCCTCCACTTACCCATGTGAATGCGGACCGACCGCCCGGCCGCCCGACCGCCCTAGGTCCGGTTCCGTTTCCAGTTTCCAGTGGTACCTCGGTACGCGTCGTTAATTCGTTCCAGAAGGTGGTAGGACTTATACCGAAAATGACGTGTACCAAACGAATCTTTTTCCCATAAGAAATAAAGGGAAAGGAAAGAATCCGTTCCAGAGTATAAGAAATTATATTTTATATGGCACTTTATACATTCATGGGGTTGTATAAAATAATTTAGACACCACTTATTACTAAAATGCATACATAAGTTAAAATAAACGCGTAAAAAAATTAAGGGTTGTGCACTGAACGAGATCTACACTGTACAGGCAGACTGAGGAGCGGCACTTTGTTTCAGTCGTGAACGGGGGGTCTACGCGGGTACACGGTGACTCATCACGACCCATACAAGTTCTAGCAAGCGCGTCGTATCCCAAGCAAGACGTCGTATCCCAAGCAAGACGTCGTATGACAAAGCACGCGACCATGGGGAGAGAGAGAGATACCGCAAACTCCGAATATACAGCAACAGTCGTCAGGGTCGGGATCGAATCCACGACCTCCTGTATACCAGGCGAGGTAGTTAACATCTCCTAGCCACCGTGGTGATGATGATGATGATGATGAGAGGGAGAGAGAGACGCACAGTCCAAATATGCAGCAGGCGTCAGGGTCGGGATCGAATCCACGACCTCCTGTAGACCAGACGAGGTAGTTAACATCTCCTAGTCACTGTGATGATGATGATGAGAGGGAGAGAGAGACGCAAACTCCAAATATGCAGCAGCAGGTGTCAGGGTCAGGATCGAACCCACGACCTCCTGTAGACCAGGCGAGATAGTTAACATCTCATAGCCACCGTGATGATGATGATGAGAGAGAGAGACGCAAACTCCAAATATACAGCAGCAGGCGTCAGGGTCAGGATCGAATCCACGACCTCCTGTATACCAGGCGAGGTAGTTAACATCTCCTAGCCACCGTGATGATGATGAGAGAGAGACACGCAGACTCCAAATATACAGAAGCAGGCGTCAGGGTCAGGATCGAATCCACGACCTCCTGTATACCAGGCGAGGTAGTTAACATCTCACCAAGTCGTAACGCAATGATGATGTAGAGTATTGAAAAATGATGCCACTGATTATGAAGTGATATATACAGGATGGGCCCCAAAGTCAGGACACACGGTGTTATTTCATTTATTTTATCACTGACATTAATTTTTTTTAATTATTTATTCAAGTTAATATTTGACCTCTTATCGTTATTAGTCGTGCATTTCTCTTCCTCCTATTTCGGATGACGATTTTCAAAACGGAAGAGGAAAAATAAACCTCGGCTAAAGACGACGGCGCTCAATTGGTTGTTCACACGCGCTGAACGAGGGACAGTGGTAACATTAACACATTCCTGCGGAGGGAGCTGGTAGGAACGTTGGGTTGCTCGGTCAATGGCCAGGGTCAACGGCGGCGTGGTGTATTCCGCTAAATATGCCCGACTGTGAGGGCGGGCACAAGCCGGCGTGAGTAGGTTAGACGTTGAGTTTTATAAGGGCACCACGGGGTGACCAGCCCCTCCCCACCCAGCCCCACCCTGCACGACGGACGGACACAATAATCCCCTGTGGGCTGGTGTCGCGCATTCGTGCGCACGGAACAGTCCGTCGGAACGTTTGTCAAATAAAAAAATATTTTAGCAAAATTTTCAAGCAACTTTGTTTTTATAACCCTACGTGTCCTGAATTTACTTTGGGGGTTTGGGGGAGGGGGTCACCCCCCCCCCCCTTGGCACGACGCTTTACATTCCATTTGTGCCCACAGGTGACGGCAACGCCTGGCGGTGAGGATGCAGGGGCACGTCCTGCGCTGGAGATGGAGTCGAATTCGAGTGAAATCCTCCCCGCCCCCCCCCATTCCCCCGTGTATCGTCACCGATCGTGTCGTTGTTCTGCATCAATGCGATGTCGCTCGTGTCGCTGGCAACGGCCGCCACAATTTACCCGTCGACCCTGCACAGCGCTGAGCCGGATCCACACCCGAGCGATCGGTTGCGTGCAACTTGGTTGCGTGCAACTTGGTTGCTACTCGGTTGCTTGCAACTCGGCTACGTGTAACTTCGCTGCAACTTGGTTGCCACTCGGTTGCTTGCGACTCGGCTGCGTGTAACTTTGCTGCAACTTGGTTGCCACTCGGTTGCTTGCAACTCGGCTACGTGTAACTTCGCTGCAACTTGGTTGCCACTCGGTTGCTTGCGACTCGGCTGCGTGTAGCTTTGCTGCAACTTGGTTGCCACTCGGTTGCTTGCAACTCGGCTGCGTGTAACTTTGCTGCAACTTTGTTGCCACTCCGTTGCTTGCGACTCGGCTGCGTGTAGCTTTGCTGCAACTTGGTTGCCACTCGGTTGCTTGCAACTCGGCTGCGTGTAACTTTGCTGCAACTTTGTTGCCACTCGGTTGCTTGCAACTCTGCTACGTGTCACTTCGCTGCAACTCGGTTGCAACTCAGTCGCAAGCAACTCGATTAAATGCAACTTGCCTCCGCGTAATATGGTTGAAACCTGCTTACGTGCAACCCGCTCGCATGGCAATCGGTTGCAGGCAACTTTCTTGCGACTCAGTTGCGCGCCGCTTGCACGCGTGCAACCGACTCGCCGCTTGGGACGGCCTCGGCTCTCGCCCAATTTGCCGGGACGCGTTTCATTCGTTTCGTTCGTTTCATTCGTTCCATTCGTTTCATTCGTTCCATTCGTCACTGTTGCCGCACGATGGTGAGGTTGGGTCAAAGCCCCACAAAGAATTTAGCGTAGAACTCCACACTTCCACCCGCACACCGTCCACACCGCCCACCGTATATTCTCACTCTTTTAATTAAAAGGAAGAGCTTTTTTCCTCTTGCTTCTTTCGGTAAAGTCACGTAGAAGGGAAGTAATAAAATAATAAAAATAAAACCTAATAAAATAATTCTCACGACGTTTCGGCCACAACGCAAGCAGCCGTCCTCAGGTCTGTCGGGGAGACAGCGTCTGAAAAAAAAGAAAGAGCTTTATAGCTTATCGGATTCCTCCAGGATAGATAAATAAATACAGGGTGCGTACTTTTTGGTTCTTTCGATAAAATCACTTAGGTGAAAAAATAAACAATAATAAAAAATTGTGATTTAAATTTTTCTTTTTCACCTACGTGACTTTACCGAAAGAACCAAAGAGTATGGATCATTGCAGACACGAAAACTTCAAATCTAGAAAAATGCAGGATGCTTCAAAAAAATGTGAACACTTTGGAGTAGTATTTATTATCTCACCCACCCACTCACTCACCCACTTACCCACCCACTGACCCACCAACTCACCCAGTCACACACTCACTCACTCACCCTCTCACTCACCTACTCACCCACCCACTCACTTACTCACCAACTCACTCACCCAAACACTCACCCACTCACCCACTCACCCACCAACTCCCCCACTCACACACCCACTCACTCACCTACTCACCCACCCACTCACTCACCAACTCACTCACCCAAACACTCACCCACTCACTAACCAACTCACTCACCAACTCACTCACCCACTCACACACCCACTCACTCACCTACTCACCCACCCACTCACTAACCAACTCACTCACCCACTCACTCACCCACTCACACACCCACTCACCCACTCACTCACCCACTCACTCACCTACCCACTCACTCACCCACTCACTCACCTACTCACCCACCCACTTACTCACCAACCCACTCACACACCCACTCATTCACCAACTCACCCACTCACTCACCCACTCACTCACCTACTCACCCACTCACTCACCTACTCACCCATTCACCCACTCACACACCCACACACTCACCCACTCACCCACTCACACACCCACACACTCACCTACTCACCCACCCACTCACTCACCAACTCACTCACCCAAACACTCACCCACTCACTAACCAACTCACTCACCAACTCACCCACTCACACACCCACTCACTCACCTACTCACCCACCCACTCACTCACCAACTCACTCACCCACCCACTCACTCACCCACTCACACACCCACTCACTCACCCACTCACCCACTCACACACCCACTCACCCACTCACACACCCACTCACCCACTCACTCACCTACTCACCCACCCACTCACTCAGAATCAGGGTAAACGCGCAGAACTAGTGGTGGGTAGAGACCAGTCGAAAGAGGTGAGTTTTCAAGACAGGACTTACATATCTCTTGACGACTCTAATTGCCTTATTACCCAAAGGCAACATTAATTCGTATTTAGTTCATCATTATTATTAACTACGCTAGCTTGCCATGGTTAGCTGCAATGAATCTCACCACTCGTGGTCCTGCAAATTTACGTCTTTCGTAGTGCACAGGAGGTAACAATCGCACCGCGTTTCCCGATTTTTCGTTTCAACAAAAAATGTGTCCCCCAGTTAAATCATTTCAATAAAATTTTCCTTTTCGCTCGCACACTTCGCACCGTGACGCCTGCAGGCCCCGGGGTACCGACTCTCGCGTAGCCGGAGCGCTTCCTTGGTGAGCACACTCACCGGCGGCATTGACCAGGGCGTCCTGTCGGATTCGAACCGCAAACCCTATGCCAACAATGTTTATGTACGCACGTATGTACGTGCGTTGAACTTCTTTCGCACCGTACGTAGCCGACCGTGCCGAATCGGAGATGCGGGGGAAGGACACCAACCTAAACACAAAAAAGCAGCTCTAAAGAAATTAGTTTTTCAATTTAGAACAATGAGCTTTGCTAAAGTGAGCGAGTCGCCTGCTCTGGTCGACTTCATCATCATCATCATCATCGTCTCTGTGTAGCAGAGACAAAGGCGTCCTCCCTAGGGCACGGAGAATCATCGGGGCCACTGCCCCGGACCCCGTGATTAAACTACAAACATTTTCATTTTACCAGTAGGCGTCAGGGTCAAGATGGAACCCACGACCTCCTGTAGACCAGGCGAGGTAGTTAACATCTCCTAGCCACCGTGATGATGATGATGAGAGAGAGACGCAAACTCCAAATATACAGCAGCAGGCGTCATGCTCGGGATCGAACCCACGACCTTCTGTACACCAGGCGAGGTAGTTAACATCTCCTAGCCACCGTGATGATGATGATGAGAGAGAGACGCAAACTCCAAATATACAGCAGCAGGCGTCATGCTCGGGATCGAACCCACGACCTCCTGTACACCAGGCGAGGTAGTTAACATCTCCTAGCCACCGTGGCGCTTTGGGAGAGACCCCACCGCGCTACGACATCACGGTGTCGGATGTAATAATTTATGTTTCGTTTTAAGTCTTTGGGGAGTGGGTGGGTGGGTGGGGGGGTGACCCACACGGCGTGATTTGCCCCGGGCCCCGCACCCCCCACCGCCCCCCCTCCTCCCTCCCCCCACCTACGGACGGCCCCGAGTAGAGAATCCGTGGCCGGATCGGAGACGCGAGGTTTTTCAGGCCGCAAGTCGGCATCGTCGCATCGCGGGACACGCTGCCGGACCCCGGTAGGCGCTCGCAAACAGCCCCTTGCCGGGATGATCGTGGCCGATGAACCCGGCGGCCCCGAGTTCGATTCCCGCTCACGGCCAACACCAGCACACGATTAATCTGAACCGGTCCTGGGTCTCCCCGAGGTCACCCACCCCCTCGTGTGCCACAGTGCCGGTCTTCCTAGGTGCCGCTCGCTAACAGCACTTGCCCCGGCAGATCTGTGCAGGCTATACGGGGGGTCTTTGTCTTAGTGTGTCAAACACCCGAATTCGTAATGAGCGAAACCGATTTAAACCGTAACGGAGTATTCCGAGAGGGAGGGAGAGAGAGGCAGAGAGAGGCAGAGAAAAAAAAGTGCAATTCTCGAATTGGCCCCGACTCTTGCAGTGACGTTGTTTGGAGGCTGCTGTGAGGGTGGGATAATGTTGGCACGTGTTCCCTGCAATGCTTAAACATCGCCGCTGGGGAGACAAAGGCGGCCGAGCGTTGTGATGGCCACCCACCCCCCCCCCTGTCGTTAACCGTGACCGGCCTTCATAGGTGCTGCTCGCTATCAGAAATTAAAATTAATAAAACGTCGTGATTTTTATTGTTTTATTTTAATTAATTTTAATTTCATTTTTTACCTACGTGACTTTACCGAAAGAACTAAGAGTCTTCAGGTGAAGACGGAAGCTTGTGTTGCCTCCGAAACGTCGTGATTTTTATTGTTTTATTTTTATTAATTTTAATTTCATTTTTTACCTACGTGACTTTACCGAAAGAACTGAGAGTATGGCTTTGTCTCGCTTTACTTATTTTCAAACGTGTTCATTCACTTCGGCTTCTTCGTCTTTGCTAGTTTTAACGTTAAACTCATTTCACCGCCTCTCCCACCCACGCATTGCGCGCCTGAAAACGATCGCTTAAGGCCGCTTGAAACTTTTAAAATTGTTGTTGTTATTATCACGTGACCCCCGTGACCTTTTGAGTGGCAATGTAAAAAAAACATACGGGGGGTGGCCCACAAGTCAGGACACATGAGGGTTGTTTCACTTATGTTGACGCTGGCATTGAAAGTTTGTTTTGTATTGTTGTTGTTTCTTTAAGTTACTGTTGTATCTAACATCGTCGGTATTCGCACCGACTTTTGTTGCGAGTCGTCTATCTGCGCGCGGTCAACCTCCAACGCGCCGTTGACAAAACGTCGGCCGAGGAACCCGGTGAGCGAATTGAGTCGGCAGAAAAAACGACGATAACCCATTAACGTCTCCAAGATTACACACCCCAGTGATTGCGCGATCTTACATGCACCGCGGGCAGATGATCATCTTAACAACAACAACAACAACAAATCCTGCGTTCGTTTCAAAAGAAAAATCATGTATTAATGTTGGCGGAAGTACGGTCTGAACATTCGTTGAAACGCATTAAAACACATTGTCCTGCGGAGGATGCTGGTAGGAACGTTGGGTTGCTCGGTCAATGGCCAGGGTCAACGGCGGCGTGGTGTATTCCGCAAATATGCCCGACTGTGAGGGCGGGCACAAGCCGGCGTGAGTAGGTTAAACGTTGAGTTTTATACGGGCACCACGGGGTGACCAGCCCCTCCCCACCCAGCCCCACCCCTCCCACCCTGCCCCTCCCCTCCCCACCCAGCCCCTCCCTCACCACCCAGCCCCTCCCTGCACGACGGACGGACGGACACAATAATCCCCTGTGGACTGGTGGAACCAGGTGGTTCCTACCAGTATAACCTTGCGTGCTTGGTTAACATAGCTATAGCCTACCCTACGTGTCCTGACTTTGCGTGTGTGTGTTTAGTTGCCCCCCCCCTCCGCCCCACGCACCTACTATAAGCACGGTTGGTGACGTACGGTGCGAAAGAAGTTCTACGCACTGCAAATACTAACGACTGTCAGTTCGTCTTCTTGGTTCTTTCGGTAAAGTCGCGTAGAAGGGAAATAATAAAATGATAAAATTAAACATAAAATAAAAATTCTCACGACGTTTCGGCCACAACACAAGCAGCCGTCCTCAGGTGAAGAAACACAGCTGTCGGAAAGACAGCGTCCCAATGAACACCGCCAAGCTTGGCAGCGTATATTTAATCTGGGTCGGGGGGAGGAGAGCGCCTTGACAAAGGAGTTTACATATCAACAGCGGAATTAAGCATATTGATGGAAAATGCAGATATGGGATTAGTCACTCCTTGTGGAATGTGTAGGTGGTGGTGGGGGGGGTCTCAAAGTCATATTATGCTCGTGTATTATGTAGGATTAGCAGTGATAAAAGGAGGAAGTAGGATTAGCAGCAATAAAGGGAGGGAGATTTTAATCGTAAGGAGCTGCAGCAGCCAAAACCACCGCGTATCACGCTCCTGCATTATGTCAGTTCGCCAAAATCGGTTTGGGCAGAATGGCGAACGCGTTGATGAGCCGTGGAACGATGTTGACACCGGCCCGTGAGATGCTTTGCATTTTTGAACGAAAAATTCCGATGAAACAGATGGTGCCGAATTCTAGATTTGAAGTTTTCGTGACTGCAAGGATTCATACTCTTTGTTTTTTTCGGTAAAGTCACAGTGTGGCTCGCACTTAAGCGGTTATGCTTTCGCTAAGTTGTCCCCAACCTGAAGAAGGGTGCTTGTGTTGCGCCCGAAACGTCGTGATTTAATTTATTTTTAAAATGTACCTACGTGACTTTACCGAAAAAACCAAAGATGGTGCTTCGATTGAAAACTCATCTGTTTTGAACTTATTTTTCATCTTTTTTTTGGCGTCCCATGGTCTAGCATCGTTTGAGACGAGGCTCAAAAGAAAGCTGTCTCTGGTGTGGACCAATCAGTTTCAAGGACAATGCATTATATACCATCAGAGTGTGTTTTTTGTTTGCATTCTGACCACAAGCATTGTGGTTAATGCACACATGATTCCTTGTAAAAAGGTTTCAGTTTGGTGTTTTAACATCTTAACACATCTGTTTTGTTGCCGGAACAAAGGGGGGAAACCTCTTCTCGTCTTTATTTTTGTTGTCTTCAGTTTCTTGTCCTTCCCCCTGTCCGCCCGAACCTCCAGATTAGCGCGGTTGGCTACGTTCGGTGCGAAAGCAGTTCAACAAACAAATATAAATATGATGGGTTCTAGCCTGAGACTGAAATGCACGTCATCCCAAGCGCATGAAATCAATCGATCGATCAATCAATCGATAAATCAATATATCGATCAATCGTTAAATCAATATGTCGATCGATCGTTCGATCAATCAATCGATCTATCGATCAATCGATCAATCAATCGATCGGTTCACCTCTACGGCGTGACGAAGGCGACACTACTATACAACGGAGGAAATATTTTCGCTGCCCCCCCCCCGTCCCCCCCAGCCCCCCCCCCCAGCCCGCCTAGCCCCACCAGCCCCCCCCCGTCCCCC
Source organism: Lampetra planeri (assembly GCF_965212315.1). Lineage (NCBI taxonomy): Eukaryota > Metazoa > Chordata > Hyperoartia > Petromyzontiformes > Petromyzontidae > Lampetra > Lampetra planeri. The sequence goes on along the minus strand of NC_136168.1, from coordinate 4,153,714 downwards.
CCCAGCCCCCCCTAGCCCCACCCCCCCTCGATGACAACACGCATTCACTTCTCTCTCGATCTAAATGCTTCATATTACCGGAACGCACACACACACACACTTGTTTAAAACGCAGCTTTGCGGTTTCGATTAATTCATTTTAGAGACTCGGGGAGGCGGTGAGAGGGGCTTTCAGATCGTGGGGTTCGGGGTGGGGGAATCAGGGGGTAGATATGATCAGAGCACGTGTGTTTGCATGTTCACCACAAGTACCCGTGCGTGGTTAATGCGTAACTTGATCCCTTGCGAAAGGTTGCCAGCAAACGGGGGGTAAAACCTGCTGTTATTTTTGCACAATCAGGGGTATAGTAGTAGGTTTTTACCCTTTTAAACTGGTACAAAACTGACACCTTTATTCAAGGCATCATGTTTGCAATAACCACAACACAAGTAGTCAAAAAAGCAAACAAAAAGAAGCAACTCTGATAATGATAATAATATGCACTGTCCTTGAAGTTGATTGGTCCACACCCGAGACGGCTTTCTTTAGAGTCTAGTCCCCATTGGTGCTGGACCAGATGACACCAGAAGGCGTACAACTCAAACACAGTGCAATATCAGAGTCTTGAGAGCTCGGGGTAAGCATTTACACTATGAGATCTCTTTTACCAGTACCAGTTTAAAAGGGTAAAAACCTACTACTATATTTTGCCACTGGTAAAAGAGATCTCATAGTGAATCAGGGGTATAGTTTTAGGTACCAACTTAATTTAAAAAAACATTTTTTTTCAATTTAATTACCACGAGTAAAACATTTCAACAATGTCCGAAACAGAGAGATATAATAACAACGACAATAAAAATAATGTTAATAAAATCGTCGACATTAATTGCGGGATCGATCTACACCCGCACAAGACCCTGACAACCGATGCCCCTGCACCCGCACCAGACCACGTCTCTTCATTTTTATTTTAAAATTCCACGCTTTTCTCTATAATCAATGTGTTGCTTGTAAAATACGGTTCTAGCCGATGATGTATGTCAATAAATTACACATTTACTCCAAGGTCGGCTCACCGTGGTTTTTTTGTTGTTGTTGTTGTTCGATGTTGTTCGTATTTAACAGCACCCCCCCCCCCACCTTACTCCCCTACCCCCCCACCTTAGCCCCCCATCACCACCCTACCACCCCCCCACCTTACCCCCCCCCCCCCCACCATCACCTTACCCCCCCCCCCACCTTACCGCACCACCACCACCTTACCCCCCCCCACCTTACCGCACCCCCACCACCACCTTACCCCCCCCCACCTTACCCCCCCCCCCACCACCTTACCCCCCACAACCACCCTACCCCCCCCACCTTACACCCCCATCACCACCCTACCCCCCCAACTTACCCCCCCACCCGCCACCACTCCCCCCCCCCCCCTCCCACCTGAATCTCACTGCCCGACTCGCACCGTTCGGGACAGCAGAGCTCGCGGACGGCCAACGTGGGTGGGGGTAGAACAAGGCCAAGGCGCAGCCCTGCAACTGCTCACTCGCTCCGCTGCTGGCGGAAGGCGCCTCCAACTGAGGAGTTCTCCTCGGTTGTCATCGCCGTCGCAAGTCGTGATGTCCACTGCACGTGACGTGATTTCTTGACACTTTCCCCTCTGCCTTGTCGTGGCAATATGCTCAAGTAGTGTCATAGTTGTGTAGTGTATAGCGTAGTGTACAGTAGTGTACAGCGGTGTAGTGTGATTCTAAATGTGGAGGGGAAAACCGGAGGACCTGGCAAAAAAAATCCACACGAGTACGTGGCGAGAGACACGCAAAATTCCGAATACACAGCAGCAGGCGTCGGGGTCGTGATCAAACCCACGACCTCCTGCACACCAGGCGAGGTGGTTAACATCTCCTAGCCACCGTGATGATGATGAGAGACAGACACCGCAAACTCCAAATATACAGCAGGCATCGTCAGGGTCGGGATTGAATCCACGACCTCTTGCATGCCAGGCGAGGAAGTTCAACTTCCATGTAGGATAGAATCTACACACGTGTAGTGACGTAACACATTCCTGCGGAGGGAGCTGGTAGGAACGTTGGGTTGCTCGGTCAATGGCCAGGGTCAACGGCGGCGTGGTGTATTCCGCAAATATGCCCGACTGTGAGGGCGGGCACAAGCCGGCGTGAGTAGGTTAAACGTTGAGTTTTATAAGGGCACCACGTGGTGACCAGCCCCTCCCCACCCAACCCCACCCCTCCCACACCCCACCCTCCCCACCCAGCCCCTCCCCACCCTCCCCACCCAGCCCCTCCCCACCCAGCCCCTCCCCACCCAGCCCCTCCCCAACCTCCCCACCCAGCCCCTCCCCACCGCTTGTGTTGCAATCGAAACGTCGTAGTTTATTTTCTTTGAACCTATCGACGTGACTTTACAATATGAATTCCTGCAGTCGCGAAAGCTTTAAGTCAAGACTGTTGAGGCATAGTGCTGTTAGCAACACCTACGAAGGCCGGCACGGTACACGAGGGGGTGGGTGGCCAGCACCACGCACGACCGCCTTTGTCTCCCTAGTGGCGATGTTTACACACCGCACTAGGTACGCATTTGAGGCTGAGTCGACCTAGGAGAGGCCCAGGACCGGTTCAGATAATCGTCACTGGTGTTGGCCGTGAGCGAGAATCGAACCCGGGTCGCCAGGTTCGTAGCGCAGCGCGCTAACCGCTACACCACCGCTCATCCCCCTACACCACCGCTCTCACACGCACACTGACACACAACCGCATTTGTATTCACGTTTGTCGATTCGATTTTTATTCAATCACGTTTCAAGTGGGCACTGCAGGTGTTCGCACACAAGGGTGCGTCGGTCGCCGACAAAACAGAATGTGTTTTTTGGCTTCGAGGAAACAACATTCGAAGGAATCGCGTGCATTTTGGTTCTCGTTACTTTTAAAACTCCCCGACTAACCAACAACAAAAATGTATCAACAGATTCCCGGCTGACGTCGACGGGGGCCCCGATTGGTGTGTTGTGGGGCCCGTGGCGGTGGTGGCGTTAGTTCAAGCCACTGCTGCTGCTACGTCGTCTGTGCTGCATACAGGTCAGAGGTCGCAAACGGGTTTTGATTCCTTACCCGTACCCGGCCGCACCAGGGTCGCAATCGGGTACCCCGTACCCGTACCCTACCCGATACCCGGCTACCCGTACCCAGCCGGGTATCGGGTAGGGTACGGGTACCCGATTGCGACCTCTGGGATGAAGCCATGTTGCAGGCGCGGGTGGGTTGATTCTAGGAACTTGAATTGTAAGAGACAAGACGTTGGGAAATGAGTGACAAACGGTGACTCACCAGTGACTCACGGTCTACCCGTACCCGTACCCGGCCGCACCAGGTACCCGTACCCGGCCGGGTACTGGTAGCCGGGTATCGGGTAGGGTATGGGTATCGGGTACCCGATTGCGACCTCTGATACAGGTTTCCCTCCCTCTCGCTCGACGCGGTAGTAGACGCGGTAGTAGACGCGGTAGTAGACGCGGTAGTAGATGCGTTCTCAACAACAAAAACCAAGAGGGAGTCACGGACCGCAACGCCGCTCAACCCACAATGCACCGCACGAGGAGGCAGCTTCGTAGCGCATACAGCATGAACACCGTACACACAATGCTGTATCTGTGTGTATCGCTGTGGGTGTACTTCTAGGCTCATGTCTCTGTATGTATCTCAGTGTGAGACAGTACACAGTACGTACACACACACACAGTACACACACAACGTTGTCCCACGTCCGACCACAGAGCCGCATGTGGAGTGAATTCAAATCGCATAGTATAGCAAATTTTGGGTTCCAGATTTTGAGGTTTTTACACCGCAAGTCTGCAATGCCTTCCAGCCAACACACGAATGAGCTCCCCCCCCCCCCATACACACTGACCAGGAGTGGTAAAGTATTGTCGAACAATCCCGACGGGAAGGCCATCGATCATCTCGGCGGTGGATTTTTACTCCGCGCGTGAAACAGCAGAAATACACACACATTGCTTTCGCGAGCCATATTATCTATAATACAGGTTTTTTATTTTTTCGGTTAGAGCACATAAATGTGTCGTTAAACCTGCCACCACCCGTCACGTAAACAGAACGTGGCCAATTCGTTACTAGTACAGCACCACCGGTTGTGTTGTAGAGTAAATCCACAACATTTACAACCTCAGTACGACGTTTCGCCAATTATGGATAAAGCTGGTTGTAATTACTGGCGAAACGCCGTACTCAGATTGAAAATATTGTGGATTTGCTCTCCAACACAACCGGTTAGTGCTGTACTCGTAACGAATTGGCCACGTTCTGTTCACGTGACAAACCTTACTAATTGGCCGTGTCGGGTGGTGGCGGGTTTAACGACACACATTTCTATTTACGTGATCTAACCCCAAAAAAACAACAACAACAACCTGCGTTATGGACCACATTGCTCTATGGCGGGGCATCTCTCGACGCTATTGCCGAACGATTGACGCGGGCGCCGTGTGTTTCTTTCGTCGCGGCCCCAGACGCACGCACGCGGTCAGCTCGGCAGAAGGCGATGTCACGGTCGGCAACTCACCAAGGACACGCTACCCCCCACCCGCCCCCCGAACCACGGCCGGAGCGAATCTGCTGGACCACGTCGTGAGCCGAACGACGAAGCAACGTTGCAGCAACGTTGCAGCAGCGACAGAAATAACGATGTCACGGGACCTTTATTTTGTTGTTGTCACCAGTATCAAAGTATGAAAAATGATAGGTTTTGACCCTTTCTGCCAATAAAACAGGAGTTGTGGAAAGATGTTCAAACACCAAGGGGATAGCTTTTTGCAAGTTCTGCATTAGCCACATACAGGACTTGTGATGAACATGCAAACACGCCGAGTTTGCGTAGGTTCATGCACTACTCTCTTCCTTGCAAAAGGCAACAAAAATTTGCTGTTTGAACATCTTAACGCCTCCCGTTTTATTGCAAGAAAGGGCAGAAACCTATTCTCAATTTTTGATGATGCCAACTTGCAACGCCACCGCCGCTGTGCGGCGTTCGCTTCTCGCTCTCGTAGAGAAAGAGAGAGATGACGACGATGTCGACTCGGAGAGGCGCGAGGAGGACGAGGAGACGCCACAGGCGAGCCGGGGGGGGGGGGGGGGGCAGTCAGAAGGTGCCAGCGATTGCCCAAGCTCTGCGGTCCTCTACGTACGAAGGTGCTACTGGCCAACTCTTTGTACTTGCGGCGGTAAACCGGAGCGCTCAGGAGAAAACCCACGCGGGCAAGGGAGAAACACTCGATCCCGTGCAGTCGGAACAGGTGGGAGAGGCCACATTTCTGCTGTTACCTCCTGGCGAGCCAGGGGTGCACACACCGGCTCCTCTGTGACATCCACGGGAACGGAGTGCAGTGATCCACCACCAACGTCGTTCATGCGATGCACCAAAAACCGGTGCTGCGATGCACCAACATCCGTCAAATGGGTGAACGAAAAAAAAATTCTTAAACATGGATTCGCTAACATCTGCTTCAAGTCACCAACGTTTTTTTTTTCTCTATATACCAAGACGAACTTTTGGGGATTTAAAATGAAGGGGGAAAAAAAACCACGCAACTCTACACACGAATACGTGGCCATGTGATTTTATATTCCTGGGGCGTGCACTTAAAACAGGTTAGACCTCTTGCCGACCGCAACGCTGTCGCATTTTTTTCGTTTGTTTATTGTCACGAACGATGGGTGGGGGATAGACATTTATAAAAACGCACGCACCAAAAGGTGGAAAAAAGACGCATTTGAGGATTCACTCGGTAATTGCTCGATCGGACATACGCTGTACAAAAAAAGGCATTTGTGATCATTGATACCTACGTGAAGATGAGACTCGCGATGTCATTTTTATTATTTTTTTTCTTTCGGAAACCCGGTGCTTGCGTTTTATTACTTAGATGGGAATGTGTTTTTTTTATCAAAGGTTGCTCTTTATCGTGTGCTTGTGATTTCAGTGGTTTGTTTAAAAGAGTCACTCGCAAACAACAACAACAAACCATTCGGACAAGTGCAGACACGAAATCCAGCCGAGCACTTTTCTCCCCAGCCCTCCCTTAAAAACAATGAATTCTCAAAGCGGCTGCCTCGGACTATTCCAAATTAATCCCAAACCAAAGCGAATTTCTCCCATCGGCGCCGGCGAGAGCGTGAGCACGTTCCCCACACGCCAGCTTTGTCCTCCCGACGCGATTGAAACACGTGGATCCGGATAGTTTCTCCATCGGGAGACTTAAAAGTGTAATTGTCAAGTAAAATAAAAACGTGCTCGCGATCAGACTTCGCAGGAGAGCGTAATGACGAGCCTCGTGACGATTACCCGATGCCAGCCGAGATGGTCTCGCGGCGCGAACATCGGTAGCTGTACGCACGCGCGCGCGTGTGTTGACGTTGAACTTCTTTCGCACCGTACGTAGCCCAGCCGTGCTTATCGGGGGAAACCAAACAAAACCATTTCACACACCCGCGCGTCCCCCCCCCCTCCCCAAAAAATAAATAACTTTACATCCTTCACCTCTATTACACTGGTGGCAACGTTCACCGCCAGTAAACAAGATACAAGATCCCCGGCAGACCTCCCCCGCCCCCCCCCCCCTGCACCCCGCCGGCCATCCCCAACCCTTCAGCATCGATATCATCCAGCGGTAAAAATTCAACTCGGCTTCGTCATCACGTAAGCAACGGGGACCCCCCCCCCCATCCCCACCCATTCCGCCGGTACAATCGAGGGTCAAAGGAGAGGGCTTCCATATAAACGAAGACATTATCCCTGCACTTTAACTCGCGCCCGACAAGCAACTCTTGTTGCAGCTTCATTATTTTCGAAGGCGTAAACCTCCCGGCGGCGTTCGTGACAACGACCCGCGGACCCGCTGCGGACAGTGCGCGTCGGGTAAAAAGTGCGAGCCCCGTTACAAACTCAAAAATAAAGAAAATAAAGAAATGGTCGCAGAAGCCTTTCTCAAGGGGGGTCCCGCGCCTTGAAAAATAATTTCACGACGTGGACGGCGGCCTTCCGAGCAAGCGCGGGCAGCCGCCAATCGGGACGCAACGCGGAAGCGATTCAAAGGAACCCAGGTTCACCTTTGAACGGCGCGATTGTAACAGAACCCGACAAACGCCACGCGGGAACACGTCCCCCCCCCCCCCCCAACTTCGCGATTCCACTCGTCCATACCGTCACAATTCCCCTCTCGTCCACGGCGACGCGCGAGTCGGGACAACGCATCCGCGCGCACCGTTCCATCCCTGCCCAATGAAGAATCACTTTGCTTTCACACCTTGCCATAAACGCTCGGCAGGGGCAACGTTTCGAGGAACGCTCGCGGCCAACGTAACATCCACTTTGGAGGTGCAGAGGGATCGCTGGAGCCCAGCGAGACTCCGACCTCTTGCACGCGAGCGATCGGCCGACGCGTGCAACGCGAGTCGACGCGACCCGAACCGTAGCATCGCTAGCGCACGAAATGAACGTCGGCACGCGACACTAAGTTCGTCGCCAGGCTCCGCCGTCAGAAACGTGAACGGCGAATCAAATATCGCGGCCTTCACACGTTTGTCCCTCCGCGTTCAAAATAACAAATAAGTATAACCCGTAAAAACAAAGTTTTTCACTATAAATCCTTTATATGCGTGGCAGCGAACTTAATATAAAGGATTTAAAAATATATTCGCCTGTGGAGGACGCGGGGATCGATCCCGCGACCTTTGGCATGGGAAGCGAGGGCGCTACCAACTGCGCTACTCCGCCACGGCCTGTGAAGGGGTTACGCTCTGGGCTCTTTTACTGTGACGTTCAGCCAAAGCCAAGAATGAGCTCTTTTGAATATATGTAAAATATTTTTTTTTTGCCTAAAAAGTGTAAAATTTTGGGAATTTTTTTTCACGAACATTCATTGTCTGGCACAACGAGTCTGTGTGGGAAATGTCAGCTCGATTGGATCACGGGAAGTGGGTTAAAAAACGACCGAAAGATTTGCACGGTCCTAAGCAAGCAAGCAAGCACGCAAGCAAGCGAACTTAATATAAAGGATTTAAAAATGTACACAACCCTTCAGCTGCACGGGCTACCTGGGAGTGCACCGCATCGGCACAGAATTGGTTCAAGGGGAGCACAACCTCTGGATCGGTTTTGACATTTGGTGTCTCGTCAGGGGTCAGGCTTACTTTGAACCAATGCTCGTGAACTGCCAGATGGGTTCAATGTCCATTCATCCAGAGCCATACAAATCATTTTATTCACACACACACACCAATACATTGCACACATGCACATTAGTACATACACACACACACATTACTACATACACACACACATTACTACATCCATACACTCACACTGCTACATCCACACATTACAAAATGCACACACATTACTACATCGACACAAACTACTACATCCACACACATTACTACATCCACACACACACTACTAAATACACACACACACACTACTAAATACACTAACACATTACTACATCCGCACACATTACTACATCCACACACACACTACTAAATACACACACACATTACTAAATACACACACACACTACTAAATACACACACACACTACTAAATACACTAACACATTACTACATCCGCACACATTACTACATCCACACACACATTACTAAATACACACACACACTACTAAATACACACACACACTACTAAATACACACACACATTACTACATCCGCACACATTACTACATCCACACACACACTACTAAATACACGCACACATTATTACATCCACACACACACTACTAAATACACACACACACTACTAAATACACACACACTACTACATCCACACACATTACTACATCCACACACATATTACTACATCCATACACACACATTACTGCAACGCACACACATTAGTACATCCGTGCACAAACATTACTACATACATACACACACACACATTACTACATATACACATACATTACTACATACACACATACCATACTACCTACACACATACCATACTACACACACAAAAGCAAAGATCCCCCCCTATAGCCTTAACAGACTGTTGTGGCAATGATTGTTAGCGAGCACATATGAAGGCCAGCAAAACACACGAGGGGGTGGATGGTCAGCACCACGCCCTACCACCTTTATCTCCCCGGTGACGATGTTTACACACCGCACCAGGGACTCATTTGAGGCCGAGTTCACCTAGGGGAGGCCCTGGACCGGTTCAGATCATCTTCACTGGTGTTAGTCGTGAGCGGGAATCAAACTCGGCTTCTCTGCCGGGTTCGCAACGGAGCGATTTTGCCCCCCGTTTACGCCCAAACGTCATTAAAAAGAATTCACCTGCCATTACCGCGTGTAAAATCGTCCGATAAGCGAGCGTTTTAGTTAACGTTGCCAACGTGTGGCTCATTAAGTCAGTCACCTTCAGCCAAACGTTTCGACCCACGGCCGAACCGATGTGGAGCCGTGCCTTCGCGTGAGCGCGGGGGCAACGGTGTGGGGTAGCAAAGAGGTCATCATCTGAACCCCCTCGGCCTGTCCTGGGTCTCTCCCGGGGTCAAGCCAGCCTCTAAACCTGCCACCAACGCAGCCAGTGGACATCAGTAGCGGGGAGACAAAGGCAGGCGAGGCACGGCGGTGACCGCACCTGCCCCGCTCGTGCCCCGCTCGCCAGCCGTAATGGGTGCCCTCTCTGTGGGCTATGAGGAGGAGGTCACGTTCCTCTGTAGTCTACAAGGTCAAGCGGGGGGGGGGAAGAATCTGTGTCCGTGTGAACCTCCGCTCCCTTAATGACAAAACACGAGCGGGGCAGTGTCAACGTCATCGCGCTCCACTTCCGACGCCGTCCCGCGTTCGCGGCGCAAACAACGCAACATCGTCGGGGCGGATGTCCTATCGTAAAAGCAGCTATCGCGATCACGTGACGCGGGACAACGAGGGGCCTACGAGGCTGTGGGCCTGACGGGATGAACAGACGGATGAGGTCGGATTCTCATGCCCTCTCGCGCTCTCGCTCAACCACCCCCCGTCACTCCGCCACGACGTTTCACGTACTTGTCACCCTGCATCTGTCACGCGCTCTCGCGTTACACGCCCGGCTCTGGCACTTTCCCTCCCTCTCTCTCAATCTCCCGCGCCCACCTCTTATAACCTCTCCTCTGCCAAACCCTCCTTCCAATCGCTGCCCTCCCACTCTCGCCGTTGCCCCTCGCTCGGCCCGTCAACACACTCTCTCTCTCGCTGTCTCGCAAGCTCGCACTCCCGTCAGCCCAATCAATGTTCCACTCGCTCAGAAAATTGCTCTCTCGCTTGGTAAGACTCCTCGCTCTACGTCCCCCACCACCTCTCGTCGCCGCTAACCGCTTTGCTCATCCCTTGAGAGGGGCCCACTTGAGGCACGACGAGTCGATGGCCTTGTCGTTCGCCGGCTTGCGGGCCTCCTTGTCGAGCCAGTCGTCGATGATGTCCTAGCCGCGCGCGTGAGAGAGAAACAGCAAGGCTCACGTTAGGAAAATCTGCGACTCGCGTCCAATCGTCTCATTAAACCCTTTCCCATTCCGATGACGTACGCGCGCGCCATCGGTTCCCCTTCCGATTCCGTCCCGGTGACGTACGTGTATGGAACCGCGAAAAAACTAAAATAACTTTATCGGTACTGAGGCTCCCACAAGGCCATGGCGGGAGGGAGGGCGTGTGGCACAGTTTGGCGCCAGCTATCGCAGAGTGCGGCGGTCGCGTCGCCGTGGTTCTCTGTGGTGAGTAAAATGTCTTTAAAATAACTTTATCGGTACCGAGGATACCCACAGGGCCATGCGGGAGGACGTGTGGCACAATTTGGCACCAGCTATAGTAGAACGCGGCCGTGTCGCTCCGGTTCTCTGCGGTAACGTCTTTAAAAACAACGACGCTACGCCTCTGAATAAAATTAACGCTGAACCGTTCACGCGTTCCGAGATTCATCGGTGAACGGGACACCCACCCTGCGACTTGCAGACATCTCGGAATGGGAAAGGGTAATAATAGTTTGCATATTTCACACGTAAATTGGATCAAAATGTAGCTGCACCAAAGTGTTTGGAACCACCGAGTTTCCTGTCTTGTCAATGTAACTTTACCAATTGCAATTTTTTTTTCCCATTTGTAATTGTGGACCTCTTTAGATGTTGCCTACTCCATGTCCCGGGGGGGGGGGCGGGGACCACGTGGATAGTCCGTATACCATGGGGGGGACCAAGGGGGCGGTCCATGTACCACGGCGGCAACCACAAGGACAGTCCATGTACAACGGCGGGGACCACGTGGACAGGGACAGGGACGGTGCGCCATTCATTTCCGGAGTTATTATTTTATGAACTAAAACCTAAACTATTTACATTTTACCAGGCATGGCCCACTGAGCCATACGGCGATTTTTCAGGAGCGACCTGGCCACAAATGATAGCTCAACAAAGTGGCTTTATCACGTGGAAATGTATCGCAGCCAAATACTCTAAAAGCGTGTTTCTAAACGTGGAGGGAAAAACCGGAGAAACATCCAAGCGACCACAGGGAGAACGGGAAAACTCCAAATATACAGCAGCAGGCGTCAGGGTGGGTATCAAACCCACGACCTCCTGTATACCAGGCGAGGGAGTCAACATCTCCTAGCCGTCGTGGCGCATCGGGACGACGGGCAACGCGTCCGCACACGTGACGGCCGTCTTTTTTGAATAAAAGCTCTCAACTGCGAGTGGATGTCAGCTGTTCATCGTCAGCTAAGGGTCACCTCTTTGCCACTCGCATCAAAGGGGGGGGGGGGGGGTGGGGGCTTGTCTCACTGCAACAGCGGGTGTCATGAGGCTAGACTTGATCCCTGCCAGAGGAACATGGAATTTCAGGCGCACTTCACTTTCACAGCGCGGGTAAAAGCCACCGAGGGCCAAATCTCGTCGTGTCTCGCCAGCCGAGCCGGCTGAGCACACACCAGAGGTCGCAAACGGGTTTTGATTCCTTACCCGTACCCATACCTGGCCGCATCAGTCGCAAATAGGTACCCGTACCCGGCCGGGTACGGATTCCCGTTCCCTACCTGTACCCTACCCGAAATGAGTGACAAACGGTGACTCACCAGTGACTCACGGCCTACCCGTACCCGGCCGCACCAGGGTCGCAAACGGCTACCCGTACACTATGAGATCTCTTTTACCAGTGGCAAAATATAGTAGTAGGTTTTTACCCTTTTAAACTGGTACAAAACTGACACCTTTATTCAAGGCATCATGTTTGCAATAACCACAACACAAGTAGTCAAAAAAGCAAACAAAAAGAAGCAACTCTGATAATGATAATAATATGCACTGTCCTTGAAGTTGATTGGTCCACACCCCATTGGTGTTGGACCAGATGACACCAGAAGGCGTACAACTCAAACACAGTGCAATATCAGAGTATTGAGAGCTCCGGGTAAGCATTTACACTATGGCCGGGTACGGGTAGCCGGGTATCGGGTAGGGTACGGGTATCGGGTACCCGGTTGCGACCTCTGGCACACACACAACAACTCGCAGAGGTCAAAAGGTTAACAGTGAAATCCCAAGAGGGGGGCGCGCGTCAAGAACGCTGCGTTATTCACAGCGGCCCTTTTCTTCATCGCCGGCACATTAGTCACGAGAACTTGTTCTGCCGAGGTTTTTTCCCCCGTTTGTAATTACGTGGGTAATTTACCCAAACACCAATTTACGAGCAGAAAAGGGCTGGTTCTGGCCAGACGCGGGGGCCAGTTTTAATTACTCCAGAAAGCCACTTAAGCTCACTGTCGCATTTCATTAGTGCGGCTGTAAAAACATCGTCACGTTGTCCCCCTCCCGCCGAATGTTCTGCCCACCGTTTAGTTTTACTCGTCTTTGACCGCCTTATAGCGCTGGTACGTCCGCGGTCAAAAACGTCAGTCCATACCGTGTCAACACACACGGTTTAACCCCGTATTCTTGTACAGGGCAAATTGAATTTCGATTTAAAGCTTTCGTGACTGCAGGGATTCATCGTCTTGGTTCTTTCGGTAAAGTCACGTAGAATGGAAATAATAAAAAATAAAAACGTAATAAAATAATTCTCACGACGTTTCGGCCACAACGCAAGCAGCCGTCCTCAGGTGAAGACCAGGTCTGTCGAGAAGACAGAGTCTGAATGACACACCCCAGGTTTGGAGCGTCTATTTAAGCTTAGAGTCGCGACTCTAAGCTTCTGCACCTGAGGACGGCTGCTTGCGTTGTGGCCGAAACGTCGTGAGAATTATTTTAATATGTTTTATTTTTATTATTTTATTATATCCATTCTACGTGACTTTACCGAAAAAACCAAGAAGAGGGCAAATTGAGTTTTCAGGTCCATACGGCGTACAGCAGTTTCAATGCGGGCAAACAATGTTTTCATATATTTGTTTGTGATGGGATGAACGATGAGATTTATAAGGACACGGGGTGACCAATAAGGTCTGAAATTGTCTGTAATAAGGTAGGGACTAATCTTAATTTTGGAGCTTTCGTGACTGCAGGAATTATTATTTGTTTCTTTCGGTAAAGTCACGTATAAAGATAAAATAATAAATTAAATAATTGCATACGACGTTTCTCTCTGCCTCCGCCCCCGTCTGTCTATTTAAGGCCACGCCACAGAGACGATCTCCCTCTCTGTACCTGTGTTACTCTCTCTATGTATCTTGGTGATATCTGTCTGCTTATATGTCTGTCTATAGTTTTCTGGTTAGATTTTTTGTTGCTATTTCATTTATACCTGATGATGATTGCTTGTGTTGCAATCGAAACGTAGTATGCTATTATTTAATTTATTATTTCATCTTTATACGTGACTTTACCGAAAGAACCAAAGAATAAGGTAGGGACTGATCAGGGGTTGACAGGTTTGAAATTAGCATGGATTTGGTGACAATCCCATGTTCTTATGGCAGGTATGTCAATCTATGGGGGGTTATTATTCTTTATTACCATACTTCAACACGCTGATTTAAAAGGATTTTTTAAGAGGTGGAGTGGGGGGGGGAAGGCAGAAACGGTGCGGATTTTACTCACCGCCAGAGGTCGCAATCGGGTACCCGATACCCGTACCCTACCCGATACCCGGCTACCCGTACCCGGCCTGGTACGGGTACCCATTTGCGACCCTGGTGCGGCCGGGTACGGGTAAGGAATCAAAACCCGTATGCGACCTCTGCTCACCGCTGACGTTAGCCGTGGCCGGAAATCGAACCTGGACAGCCGGGTTCATAGGGCAGTGCGCTAATCACTGTAACTAAAACGCTCCACCCCAGGCAAGCCTTCATAGGCCTTAAAAGGGGCTCACTAACAGCACTGGCCCCTACTCCCACCACTACTACTGTGTATCAGGATGTATAAGGATGAGTGCAGTAGCAGGCAAGATGTTAACTCCCTCGCCTGGTATACAAGGTCGCGGGTTCGATTCGGACCCTGACGTCTGCTGTATATTTGGAGTTTGCCTGTCCTCTCTCATCATCATCACCACGGTGGCTAGGAGATGTTAACTACCTCGCCTGGTATACAAGGAGGTCGTGGGTTCGATTCGGACCCTGACGCCTGCTGTATATTTGGAGTTTGCGGTGTCTCTCTCTCTCTGATCATCATCACGGTGGCTAGATGTTAACTACCTCGCCTGGTATACAAGGAGGTCGTGGGTTCGATTAGGACCCTGATGCGTGTTGTATATTTGGAGTTTGCGGTGTCTCTCTCTCTCTGATCATGATCATCATCACGGTGGCTAGATGTTAACTACCTCGCCTGGTGTACAGGAGGTCGTGGGTTCAATCCTGACCCTGATGCGTGTTGTATATTTGGAGTTTGCGGTGTCTCTCTCTCTCTCTCTCTGATCATGATCATCATCACGGTGGCTAGATGTTAACTACCTCGCCTGGTGTACAGGAGGTCGTGGGTTCAATCCTGACCCTGATGCGTGTTGTATATTTGGAGTTTGCGGTGTCTCTCTCTCTCTCTCTGATCATGATCATCATCACGGTGGCTAGATGTTAACTACCTCGCGTGGTGTACAGGAGGTCGTGGGTTCAATCCTGACCCTGACGCCCGCTGTATATTTAGAGGTTGCACGTTCTCCCCGTGGTCGAGCGGATATTTCTCCGGGTCCTCCAGTTTTTTCCCTCCACATTTAGAACTAACGTATTCGGCTGCTATGAATTTCCACGTGACGATGAGCCACTTTGTTGAGTTATTATTTGTAATAACCAGGTCTCTTCAGAGAAAAAGATCTCTCTAGGTCAGAGGGCCTTGCCTGACCAAATAAAAATAGTTAGGTATATACGTTGAACTTCCTTCGCACCGTACGTAGCGAACCGGTGATACCGAGTGATAAAGAAGCGAGGTCTCGGTTCGTCTCCACCCCCCGCCACCCCGCCTTCACCTGTCGCTTGAGTACCAGGTGCTTGCCCTTCCAGTACTTGAGCATCTGCAGGTACTGCAGCGTGCTCACGATGTCCGCGGGGTTGATGGCCGTCTCCTGGCTGATCTCTGTGCGCAGCGAGAGAGCGAGCCACAGCGGGTCACGAGTTTGACGGCGCTGGTAATAGAAGCGGTGTCATGTCCGTGAGCTCATACTTTCACGCCAATTGAAAACGGACACGCATTCCGTCACCGTGCGCGCGATTCACATGAAACGCCGCCAAACGCAGCCCACAAATGTCCACGCGCAAACGACGAACACGACTCTAGATTTGAAGCTTTCGTGACTGCAAGGATTCATACTCTTAGTTTTTTCGGTAAAGTCACGTAGGTAAAAAAAATGAAATTAAAATAAAAAAAACTAATTTTAATTTTTGTTACCTACGTGACTTTACCGAAAAAACTAAGAGTATGAATCCTTCTTAGTTTTTTCGGTAAAGTCACGTAGGTAAAAAAAATGAAATTAAAATTTATAAAAATAATTTTAATTTCATTTTTTTGTTACCTACATGACTTTACCGAAAAAACTAAGAGTATGAATCCTTCTTAGTTTTTTCGGTAAAGTCACGTAGGTAAAAAAAAATGAAATTAAAATTAATAAAAATTCTTTTAATTTCATTTATTTACCTACGTGACTTTACCGAAAAAACTAAGAGTATGCCAAACATGACGACCGGAGGCACACAAGCTCCTGGCTCCCTCCGACAAAACGGCCGCGGCGTTTCCAATCCCTCCCTCGGCAGACACGGGGGGGCAGCCTGCGGCACGATCGTCCGAGGAAAGCTGCCCCGGGGGGCGGTTATTACCGCGCCGGGCCGGTAACAAGCGCTCGGTGCGGGGGCGACGCGGTGCGGCGGGCAGGGCGGAGCGACCTACGACCTTTGATGGAGATCTCCTTGCCGTGAAAGCCGTGCAGGTAGCGCAGCACCACGCCCTTCCAGTAGCTGCGGTAGCTGATGAGGCCCAGGTCGGAGAGCGGTCGCTCGGGCGACCCGATCTTGTCCTCCATCTTCGACAGCAGGTAGCCTTCGGGAAGGAAGTGCGGCAAAAGGGGTCGCGGCGGGCGGGGGGGGGGGGCCGGGGCACGGGGTACGGGGTGAGTTGGATTGGGAGCGGAGGAGGAGGGGCGATGGGGTTCGTTAATCGGTCGGGAAGGTGAGCGCTGAACGACGCGCTGACCGATTAGGTCGCAAGGAACCTCGTTCGCAAAGCAGTGCCCGTGGGAAAGGCAATCGCGTGCACGGGAAGAGCTGTCCGTTCACGCGAAACGAGACGTTGCGACGTGCAACGAGACGTCGTTGGTCGAACAACTCCCAACGTAACGATCCCGAAGCAATCGGGAAGCCGGGTGGCGGCTTTGATGTGCAGGGCTGGAAGCAAACGCTCGCACGCCGAGACGCAGCGGCGACGGCTGCGGGACGCGGAGCGCAAGACAAGCGCGCGAACCTTCGGCAGGCCGAGCGGAGGATGGGCTCTCACAAGGACGGCTCGTCCCGGACGCTGTGAGGGCAGCGCAGCAGTCTCCCCATGCTGCCCCCCCCCCCACAGTGTGCATCTCCCACAGTGTGGATTTCCCACAGTGTGGATCTCCCGCAGTGTGGATCTCCCACAGTGTGGATCTCCCTTCCCCCAGACGTCTGTGCTGTCAATCCCCTGCCACTGTTCAAGGTTCAAGTGCACGGTCAAGACCCTCCAGTACACTATTTTTATTCATTTTATTTTCAGAATCATTATTTATACTGCAGGAGGAATCCGATGAGCTATGAAGATCTATTTTTCACAGATGTACAGTCGGGGCGGATAAGAATGTTACAACAACATTTAACGTGGGGGGGGGTGCGGGGCAAATCACGCCGTGTGGGTCACCCCCCCACCCACCCACTCCCCAAAGCCTTCAAACGAAACATAAATTATTACATCCAACACCGTGATGTCGTAGCACGGTGGGGTCTCTCCCAAAGCGCCACGGTGGCTAGGAGATGTTAACTACCTCGCCTGGTGTACAGGAGGTCGTGGGTTCGATCCCGAGCCTGACGCCTGCTGCTGTATATTTGGAGATTGCGTGTCTCTCTCTGATCATCATCATCACGGTGGCTAGGAGATGTTAACTCCCTCGCCTGGTGTACAGGAGGTCGTGGGTTCGATCCCGAGCCTGACGCCTGCTGCTGTATATTTGGAGTTTGCGTGTCTCTCTCTCATCATCATCATCACGGTCGCTAGGAGATGTTTCGGAATCAGAATCTTTATTTATCCTGGAGAAATCCGATGAGCTACAAATGACAGCTCAACGGAGTCGGCTCACCATGCGTGGAAATTTAGAGCGGCCAAATAATCGGAAGACCCGGAGAAAAATTCCACGCGACCATAAGGGGAACTAGCAAAACTCCCAAATCTACAGGGGTCAGGGTTGGGATCGAACCCACGACCACATGCCTACCAGGCGGGGAAAATAACGTCTCGCCACCGCAGAGCTTAAACACTTCCCAACACTGCTGACCATTAAAACACATTCCTGCGGAGGGAGCTGGTAGGAACGTTGGGTTGCTCAGTCAATGGCCAGGGTCAACGGCGGCATGGTGTATTCCGCAAATATGCCCGACTGTGAGGGCGGGCACAAGCCGGCGTGAGTAGGTTAAACGTTGAGTTTTATAAGGGCACCACGGGGTGACCAGCCCCTCCCCACCCAGCCCCACCCCTCCCCTCCCCACCCAGCCCCACCCAGCCCCACCCCACCCAGCCCCACCCCTCCCACCCAGACCCTCCCCACCCAGCCCCTCCCCACCCTCCCCACCCAGCCCCTCCCCACCCTCCCCACCCAGCCCCTCCCCTCCCCACCCAGCCCCACTCTCCCCACCCAGCCCCTCCCTCCCCACCCAGCCCCTCCCTGCACGACGGACACAATAATCCCCTGTGGGCTGGTGTAACCAGGAGGTTCCTACCAGTATAAATATGCCTGCTATTCCTGCACGACGCCGTGAGATGCGTTCACATCTAGACGCTGTGAAAATCCACGTTGTACCCTGCTGCAAATCAACCTCGGCTCATCTTTACATCCCACCGTTTGTATCCACACACGCAAAGACAAAGATCCCCCATGTAGCCTTTAACAAACTGCAGGGGCAAGTGCTGTTAGCGAGCACCTATGAAGGCCGAAACGGTACACGAGGGGGTGGGTGGCCAGCACCACGCCCTGCCGCCTTTCTCTCCCCAGTGGCGATGTTTTTAAACACCACACCAGGTACTCATTTGAGGCCGAGTCGACCTAGGGGCGGCCCAGGACCGGTTCAGATAATCGTCACTGATTTTGGCTTTGAGCAGGAATCGAACTCGGGTCCCCTGGTTTGTAGTGCAGTGCGCTAACCGCTACAACACCGCTCCCCACTCCATGGTGAACAATAAAAAGACAAAGATCCCCCGTATAGCCTGAAACAGACTGTAGGGGCAAGTGCTGTTAGCGAGCACCTATGAAGGCCGGCACGGCACACGAGGGGGTGGGTGGCCAGCACCACGCCCTGCCGCCTTTCTCTCCCCAGTGGCGATGTTTACACACCGCACCAGGTACTCATTTGAGGCCGAGTCGACCTAGGGGAGGCCCGGGACCGGTTCAAATAATCGTCACGAGTGTCGGCCCTGGGCGGGAATCGAACTCGGGCCGCCAGGTTTCGTAGGTCGCCAACGGCCGGACTACCGCTCCCAACACGCACGCATGCACACCCACGTACGCATGCACACCCGCGTACAACAAACACCGCAAGACACCTTTATAGATGAGCGTGACTCATTGCTCGAAGGTAGCGAAAATGCGTCGCAAATGGATGGTTCAAGAAGACGTTCGCGTCTCTCCCCGGGGCAGGTAGAGAGGCGGGGGTGGGCGGGGTGGGGGGCTGAGCCCGTGAGATTCGGTGACACGGCCGGACGACGGAGGAGCGTCTTACCGCTGGCTCGTTGCAGAGGTCTGCGCTCCAAGCACCCCGGGCCGACCCCGTTAACAACGCGCGCGTATAAACCATAAAACTAAAATATGACGCGCCATCGGCTTCGCAGTGGCCGTTAAAAAAATCCTGCGACATTCTATGCATGTGTTTTGAACTTCTTTCATTATGAATGCATGTACGTTGAGGATTATTCGATTCGATCATAGAAAACGTAAGACCCTCACAGTCCAAATTAGAAAAATACAAAACAAAACCCGCTGCTGCACCTTACTGCCACAGAATAAGCGAGAGAGCAGCATCGCTGCCCTCATTCCGCACCGACGCCACACACTTGAAGGCCGGTGCTGTGAGATCAGCTTGTGCCGCACAAGGACAAGCAGCCGCCCTTATATGGGGAGGGGGGTCCCCATAGGCTGACATGCCGCAGCCACGACACGTTTCATCACATTACGAGCGCAAACATAAGTACGAGTCGGATGTATTAAATGTCTGGATTTTTTTTTGCTATTTCTCGCGCAGGGCTTAGATTAAAAAAAAAACCTTCCAACTTTGATTGCGGCAAAGGAAGGCGCGCGTTCCAAGCGATGTCCCGGGAGCTCGTAGCGCGGCGTGGATTTGAAGGCCGCGAGTCCCCGTCTCACTTTCCCTCGGAGCTTTATTAGGGGGATATCTTCAGTGCCAAGAAAACCCTAAGGCCAACTGCAGACTTCCCGGCTCACTGGGGTCACGTTGTGTGACCTGCCCCCCCCGCCCCCCCCCAAAACGCTCCATCAGCCGAGGCCTCAATTTGTCAAAGAGTCTTTACGTCCGCTCGACGGCCGAAATATCAAGGAAGGGAATCCGGCGAAAATAAATTACCGCCGTTGGAATCGCGCGCTACTGATTTCACCCAACGACGGAAGAGCAACACCAAAAATATGATCGCCACGTTTGTATTTCTCCACAATAAAGGTTTATGGTTTAGATCGCGTAAGTATAAATGTCAAATCGCGCGATGATGCTGGATGTAATTACCAACTCAGATTGTAAATGTTGTAGATTCACTCTTCAACACACCAGTGGGCTGAAGTAGTAACTATTTGGCGTTTACGTGACAAATCCCTTACTGATTGGCCATGTCAGGTGGTGGAGGGCTTCGACACATTCATACGTACGCGATCTAACCCAAAAAACCTTCATTATGAATAATACTGGTCGCGAAAGCCTGCTACGTGTTTGTATTTTTAGTCGCAATTTCTTCGGCCCAACAACTCAAGCCAAACGTACGGCCGACTCGCGCTGGGGACTGGTACCAGCAATGTCAAGATCGGCCTCTGTGGACGTGTCTTCGTGTGTCACGTGTGTGTGCGTTGTGCACGTCTGCGTGTATTTGTATGTCCGTGCGTGTTTGTGTACATGCCTCTGTGTGCATGGAGGAGGTTCGTGAAGGACGCAGTTGGAGGCAATCGCCCTCCAGCAACAACGAAGGGCAGAGCAGTGACGCTCACAAACAACGAGCGGAGTGCCGGGCGGCTAAAATGCAGTAAGTTGACGCTGTGGGGAGAGCAGTTGGTGCATCCGCCAGTCATCTCAGTCAGTCCACGACACCTGGGTTTGTTCCGTGACCTCCTCCTGCCAGCGGGCCTTCAACACTTACACGTGGCCTCAACTTGCACCTAGCCTGGCACAACCACCGCGGTGACGTCACCGGCACTCCGTGGTGAACGGCGGTCGTTGCTGTGGCAATTAGCTTCAAACCGTGTACGTTGCACGAAAAAGGGGTCCGTGGCCTTCGCGTCAATTCGCGACAATTCACGGCGAGACAATTACCAACGTTTGCGTGCTCACCCGGGAAAGCTTCACGCCGAGCCTCAAGACTACGACGCTCGAGGGCGTCAGAGACGTCGTCCGAGACCAAACTCCGTCACAAAGCAGGGATGACGGCCGGTGGTCGAGACGCAGAACAGAGCGGCGGGTCCAAAGCAGCAACACGCCCGGGGGAGCAAGTCGCATGCGGTGGTGAAACGAGCACGGCCAGATTGTGCGCGGGAGCCGGACGGATCACGAGGGACGGCGGGGACGCCTCCGTGGAGGCCTTCATCCGACGGTGGATGGGTCGCGGCCGTCGATGACGATGGCGGGTGCGTGCGTGGGCGAGTTCGCGCGTAGGTGCGTACGTGCGTGCGTGGGTACATGCGCGGGTGGGTTCGTGGGCGTGCGTGAACTCACTAAATTCGATGAGCATCTTGCCGTAGCCCTGCCTCATGAACTGCGGCATGGTTAGGATGCACGACACGTTGTAGTTGAGGAACGAGTTCTTCTCCTGCGAAGGGGAAAGAAATCGGGGGGGGGGGGGGGGGGTAGGGTAGAGAGGCTGTAGCGTCGCAGGCGAAACGGAGCGGCGTTCTCAAGAAACAATGGGGGCGAGTGGCTGCGACGCCGCGGGCCAATTACGAGCCCCGGCATCGTTCGATGACCACGGGACACAGCCGCGGGAGGGCATTGCGGCTGGCGCATCACCGTCACCACCACCATCGCCACAGAGGGAAGGCGATGAAACGTACGGTGGTCGTGCAACAACAGCGTCCACTAACCCTCATGCAGCAGCTCCTCGTTCGCTTTGTCGCGGCATCGATCGACGTGGATCGGTCATCCGCCGTTTCATTTCACGTGCGGCTGTCGCTCGGGAGACGTTCGCAGCGCCGTGAGTTTCAATTCGGCCGCGATCTATTCACTGCTGGATGAAAGCCGCCGCCGCAAGCCTTCACCAAGATAATTGTTTTTGTACCCTTTTATCTGGCAACAAAACTGACACCTTTTTTTTACAAGGAGTCATGTTTGCATTGATCACAATACCTGCGGTCGGAATGCAGACAAAAAACACAACTCTGATAATGTATGCACTGTCCTTGAAGTTGATTGGTCCACACCCGGGACAGCTTTCCTTAGAGCCTAGTCTCACATGGTGTTGGACCAGATGACGCCAAAAGGCGCACAACTCAAAGACAATGCACCGTCAGAATACGAGAGCTCGGGGTAAGCATTTACACCCGACCATGTGAGACTAGGCTCTAAGAAAAGCTGTCTCAGGTGTGGACCAATCAATTTCAAGGGCAGTGCATACATTATCAGAGTTGTGTTTTTTGTTTGCATTCCGACCTCAGGTATTGTGATCAATGCAAACATGACTCCTTGTAAAAAAAGGTGTCAGTTTTGTTGCCAGATAAAAGGGTAAAAAACCAATTATCATATTTTGCTACTGGCAAAGGAGGTTCCAATGGAGCCCTCACCAACTATCTCGTAGCTACGCGATGCCAATCGCATCGCTACCATCGTCATCATCATCCTATGAATAGAACGATTCCTGCAATTGGAACGTGGAATTTACACCGCCCCGGGGTCGTGACATCCAACTGAAATGAGGCAATGAGCCGTGCTGTTTGAGCAGGGAGACAATGAGCGGGGAGCGAGGTCAACAGGGGCGGCTAATCCCACGGTGGTCGGAGACACACACGGAGAGTCAGCGACACCGAGATTCTGGATTCGAATCCGCGTTTCAGTCGCCCGCGGCGATGCCGGGGTTTTCGAGTCGATTGGTCTTGGACCGGTCACCAATGACCACACGGCAAACAGCGACAAAGCAAAATAAAAAATTCTGAAAAATTCCAATGGGGTTTTCACTTTTGATTTGAAGCTTTTGTGACTGCAGGAATCCTACTCTTTGGTTCTTTCGGTAAAGTCACGTAGGTAGAAAATAAAATAAAAAACTTAAAAAATAAAAAATTATTTTAAATAATATTTTTTGGGGATTATTTTTCATTCTTAACATTTTTTATAAAAAGTTTTTTCTATTATTTTATACCTACGTGACTTTACCGAAAGAACCAAAGAGTATGGGGTTTTCACTTTGTTTGGTTCGCTCCAGCTTCTGGGAATCAAAGTTTACAATCTAATGCTGGTAGGAACCCACTGGTTCCACCAGCTCACAGGGGATTATTGTGTCCGTCCGTCCATCGTGCAGGGAGGGGCTGGGTAGGGAGGGAGCAGCTGGGTGGGGAGGGTGGTGAGGGGCTGGGTGAGGAGGGTGGGGCTGGGTGGGGGGTGGGAGGGGTGGGTCTGGGTGGGGAGGGGCTGGTCACCCTGTGATGCCCTTATAAAACTCAACGTTTAACCTACTCACGCCGGCTTGTGCCCGCCCTCACAGTCGGGCATATTTGCGGAATACACCACGCCGCCGTTGACCCTGGCCATTGACTGAGCAACCCAACGTTCCTACCAGCTCCCTCCACAGGAATGTGTTTTACATTGGTAGAACATCACTGGTAAAAAAAGCCACGTAAATTCTGTTCCAAGAGTGTGGAAAGAGGAATTTAGCCGTGGGATCCATAGCAGGGCCATCATATTGTTCATGTAGGTGGAGCACTGCTCGCTGAAAATATCCTAAATTCAATTTGTCTTGCACCATATGACATCGTGCCCCGCAGGCACTACGGGAATATCGTTTGAATAAAATAAGTAAAAGATTTTGAAGGTCTAACTGGGCGTCAAGGTGGCTAGGAGATGTTAACTACCTCGCCCGGTATATAGGAGGTCGTGGGTTCAATTCCGACCCCGATGCCTATATATTACCCACCATCAAACCATCGTCATCCATTCCATGATGATGATACGATAAAAATACAAATTTCAGTTTTGTAGAGCGTCATAAACGCTAATCGCATCTCGCAACTCTGTACAATAATTACATTCATAATCACATTCAGGGCTAAATCCAAATTCAATCAATTATTAGTTAGCAAATGAAACCCTCAGAAAATAGAAACGACAATAAATAAATCAAGAAATGGTATAAACAAAATAATGTACACACAAGGAAAATGTTCATCAAAACGTGAAATTTAAGTTGAGATGACGGGTACAACCATTATTAGTATTTTGTCTTCACAGCAGTGGACTGATTGTGGCTGCCGCTGATGAAGATGGTGCTGCTACAGATCCTGCTGATGCAGCTCCTGCTGATGATGCTGCTGCTCTTGCTGCTGCTGCTGCTGATGATGCTGCTCCTGCTGATGATGATGCTGCTCCTGCTGATGATGATGCTGCTCCTGCTGATGATGATGCTGCTCCTGCTGATGATGATGCTGCTGCTCCTGCCGCTGCTGAAGATGGTGCTGCTACAGATCCTGCTGATGCAGCTCCTGCTCTTGCTGCTGCTGCTCCTGCTGATGCTGCTGCTGCTCCTGCTGATGCTGCTGCTGCTCCTGCTGATGCTGCTGCTGCTGCGCCTGATGATGCTGCTGCTCCTGCTGCTGCTGCTGTTCCCGCTGATGAGGATGCTCCTGCTGATGATGCTGCTGCACCTGCTGCTGTGCTGCTCCTGCTGATGATGCTGCTGCTGCTCCTGCTGCTGATGCTGCTGCTGTTTCCGCTGATGAGGATGCTCCTGCTGATGATGCTGCTGATGATGATGCTGCTGCTGTTGCTGCTGCTGCTGTTCCAGCTGATGATGATGCTGCTCCTGCTGATGATGATGCTGCTACTGCCCCACCTGATGCAGCCACTGCTGATGCTGCTGCTGCTGCTGCTGCTGATGTTGATGCTACCACTGCTGCAACTGATGACGATAATGAATATGCGCAGCACCTCGCGGGTGCGACACTGCACGGGAAGGTGGTGGGGGGAGGGGGGTATCCTCACCTTGGAGAAGTAACCGACGAGGTGGCAGCCGGCATTGTCCCCCTCCGTCATGACGTAGAAGAGGAAGGGCTCCACGTCGTAATACAACGTCTTGTGGTCCAGGAACAGCTTGGCCAGGAGGCACAGGTTCTGGCAGTACGTCTGCAGACAGACCGTGCGACGAATTTTAAACTCTTTAAACTAAACCATTTTACCAGGTAAGGCCCACGAAGCTTTACAGTAGAACCCCTCTGAACGACCACCCCTGTTACTGATTAATCGCTGAACGATGTGTAGTGTATAGCGTAGTGTATACTAGTGTAGTGTATAGTGTAGTCTATAGTAGTGTAGTGCCGCCATAGAGCCCAATGTGTAGTGTATAGTGTAGTGTACACTAGTGTAGTGTATAGTGTAGTGTATAGTATACACTAGTGTAGTGTATAATGTAGTCTATAGTAGTGTAGTCTATAGTAGTGTAGTGCCTCCATAGAGCCCAATGTGTTCGCTTACAGACCATTCCCCTGTTAACGACGGGCTAATGCAGACACAGTAAATATTAACTTATCGCATCGAGTAACCACGTTTCTTTAACATGATGTGTTTATAATGTTGTTAGTATCTTGATGTATTAATATCCATTGTCTAAATATGTTTATCTTCCCATGCTATCGGAACGAATTAAGCCTTTAACGTGTATTTCCTTCACTCGCTTAACGGCCAAATCACTTAACGGCCGGTTTCGTGGAACCGATTACCGTCGTTAAGAGGGGTTCTACTGTTTCGCTCATTTTCAGAAGCGACCTGGCGATCGCAAATGACAGCTCAAGTGGCTGACCATCGTGTGGAAATTTATAAGCAGCCAAATACTCTCAGCGCGTGATATTGATTCTAGATGTGGAGGGGAAAACCGGAGGGCCCGGAGAAAAATCCACGCGACCACAGGGAGAGAGACACGCAAACTCCAAATATACAGCAGCAGGCGTCAGGGTCGGGATCGAACCCACGACCTCCTGCATACCAGGAGAGGTAGTTAACATCTCCTAGCCACCGTGATGATGATGATGAGAGAGAGACACGCAAACTCCAAATATACAGCAGCAGGCGTCGGGGTCGAGATCGAACCCACGACCTCCTGCATACCAAGCGAGGTAATTAACATCTCCTAGCCACCGTGATGATGATGAGAGAGAGAGAGACACACAAACTCCAAATATACAGCAGGCGTCAGGGTCGGGATCAAACCACGACCTCCTGTATACCAGGTGAGGTAGTTAACATCTCCTAGCCACTGTGATGATGATGATGATGAGAGAGAGACACCGCAAACTCCAAATATACAGCAGGCATCAGGGTCAGGATCGAACCGATGACCGCCTGCATACCAAGCGAGGTAGTTAACATCTCGCTCCTCCGACCAAACGTTTTCAAAGAGGTGGAAAAGCAACCAACACTTCACCCCACCACACGCGTCCTGCCATGTCAAATCGCAACCAATCTACACTGCTCGGTGGACCGGAGGGCCAGAGGAATTGAATAAACTTGCCACACGCTACGTACGTTGAACTTCTTTCGCACCGTACGCAGCTAACCGTGCTAATCGGAGGCGCAAACGCCCCGCGCAGCTTGTCACGTCTTTCGCTCGCACGCCGTCTCTCCAGAACTCACGAGTGGGGCAGATATTTTTTTTGAAAAATTGCGTTGTGAACGATGTGGAGGAGTCGTATCGATTCACTCTCCGTCGCCAGCAGGGGTAATATTGCTCTGGGGGGGGGGGGGGGTCACACAAAACAGACTGGTGGGGTCGTTCGACAAGAGACCAGTCTCTGATTGGGTCTCGGAGAAGATAAATAGACTCGATCCGATGGGGCCCTTTGGACAATTATTCGGACCGACATCTGACGGTGTTTTGATGAGGATGACGGAGCAGTTCCGATCAGGTTGGGGAAGGCGAAAGCTGAGAGTTCCAGCCCTTGAGGGTAGAAAGTGGAGAGGCCGGTGACCTTCCCCATCGAGTGGAGGGTTGACAAGGTTGATTTAAGTTGTTGATTTTAGATTTTGCAATATTGGCAAGGGATTTGCCATTGCCTGCCTCTGTGAAATATATCCTAAATATCAGCCTGGTCGGACACTGACTTCTAAGGAGCAGATCCTGTTTGAGATTCCCAGCTTCAAGGTGCCTCTGGGGTGTCCAGCAGAGTGCCGAACCCACGCTGTGATGGAGCTGAAATCAATGAGAAACCCCGAGACATTTAAAGACTCTATTTAAAGCCCACTTACTCAGAGACGCTCCGATCCACTTCTCCAACAACATACGCGCAGAGTTAAGACTCGCGAATCTACGGCTAGACCTCCTCCTAACGTGTGTACGTACGTGCGTTGAACTTATTTCGCGCCGTACGTAGCAAACCGTGCTAATCGGAGGTGCGGTGTGTGTACGTGTGTTGAACTTCTTTCGCACCGTACGAGTATTTGGCTTCGTTAAATTTCCACACGATGAGCAACTTCGTTGGGATGTTATTTGTGCGAGCCAGGTCGCTTCTGAAAAAGAGCCAAGTGGCTCGGTAGGGCCTAACCTGGTAAAATAAAAAAAGTTTCAACAGTTTCAATCCGTCGCCTGGGGGGATCAGGCGAGTTCGGGGTAATGTGGGCGCATAAAGCAATTCGCTTAATGGCACCATCGCCACGGTGACCCCCAGAAACCTCCGTGGGTGTTGGCCGAGATATCAAACGAAGCACCGCTCCACTCTTACCTATTCGTCGCAAACAGCCCATTCATTCACGTGGGGGGGGGGGTTGCTTTGAAGCTCTTGATGGCTGAGCAGTCACTAAGTGACCTAAATGCTGTTCAAGACTTGTGCCGCTGTGAGTCATCGTCGCCCATGGGCGGCTGCGGTAGAAGACGCGGGGGGGGGGCTCCTCAAATCGTACCCACGATACGGGCATCGATTAGCACGGTTGGCTACGTACGGTGCGAAAGAAGTTCAACGCACGTAGGGTGTGGCAAGTTTATTCAATGCCTCTGGCCCTCCAGTCCACCGAGCAGTGTAGATTGGTGGCGGCGGTTCTCAATTTGACCTGGCAGGACGCGTGTGGTGGGGTGAAGTGTCGGTTGCTTCCACCTCTTTGAAAACGTTTGGTCGGAGGAGCGAGATGTTAACTACCTCGCCTGGTATGCAGGTGGTCGTCGGTTCGATCCTGACCCTGATGCCTGCTGTATATTTGGAGTTTGCGGTGCCTCTCTCATCATCATCATCATCATCACGGTGACTGGGAGATGTGAACTACCTCACCTGATATGCAGGCGGTCGTGGGTTCGATCCCGACCCTTACGCCTGCTGTATATTTGGAGTTTGCGGTGTCTCTCTCATCATCATCATCATGGTGGCTAGGAGATGTTAACTGCCTCGCCTAGTATGCAGGCGGTCGTGGGTTCGATCCCGACCCTGACGCCTGCTGTATATTTGGAGATCGAATAGACACCACGCTGATTCGCTTACATGTCCACCGTCACCATGCAGCCTGTTGAGATGCGCTCGCATTTAGAACCCCTGGTATGTGTTGAACTTATTTTGCACCGTATGCAGCCAACCCGCGCCGATCGGAGGTGCGGTGCATGCATGCTGAACTTCTTTTGCACCATACATTACCAGAGCATGCTTGTTTTGCATGTGCACCACAAGTACGTGTGGTTAATGCAGACGTGGTTCCTTGCAAAAGGTTTCTATTTGGTGTTTGAACATCTTAACACAACTGTCAGACAGGGTGAAAGAAACCCATTCACATGTTTTTCAGACGCCGAGTTAAAGTTCGCGACACTCATCCCCGTCCGTACAATCCATGCACTATGGGAGGAAGGGGATGAAGATGGAAGCACACATACAAAAACATTTGTCAATCCACTGTTGGATGAGGGCCTCCCCACGGCATGCGAATCTCGGGGGTTGATATGACCATACTTCACCACGCTGGTCAATGCGGGCTGGTGAAGGCATGGGGCATATAAGTGGAAGCACAGAATTTCATTGCAAATGAACGGATTTTGCTGGACTGCCCTCTGCTGCCCACAACAAAGGTCAACCCCCGATGCCGCCTCTGACAACCTGGCACGCGGTGGCAGTGGAGGTCGCCCATCCAAGCACTATCCAGGCTCGATGCCGCTTAGCTTTCTAGATCTGATGAGATTTGGTGTGGTCCGGGTGGCACAGACATTAATTCTAGATTTGAAGTTTTCGTGACTGCAAGGATTCATACTCTTTGTTTTTTTCGGTAAAGTCACGTAGGTAGAAAATGTAAATAAATTAAATCACGACGTTTCGGGGGCAAAACAAGCATCCTTCTTCAGGTAAGGAGAGCTTCGCGAAAGCACAGCGTGCACAAATCTCTCCGGCACGTGTTGTGAAGACGGGTACCACAGAATCCGAACGTGTCCGTCCAAAGGCTCACTGAACTGCATTGGCTTCTGGTTGCCAAACGAAAACATTGTCAGGGTCGGGCTCATTGCCACAAATGAACCACAATACCTTGCCGATCTCGTCAAGAAGCATAAAACATCACGCGAACTCCGGTCATCATCACAGCAGCGGCTTTTCGCTCGGCCATCGGACGAAGATGGTCACCGCATCGCTCGCTTTCAGATGCGCTTCTACTGCGGCCGTCTGGAATGCTCTTCAGTCCAATATTTGAAAGCCACCGGAGCTATGCACTTTAAAATCATCCAGATGGAAAACTTTTGCGTTTATCTTCTTGGTTCTTTCGGTAAAGTCACGTAGAAGGGAAATAATAAAATAATTAAAATAAAACATTATAAAATACAATTCTCACGACGTTTCGGCCACAACGCAAGCAGCCGTCCTCAGGTGAAGAACGGGTCTAGGGCTGCCCTGCGAATTTTTATATTATATATTAAAAGACAGCTGTCTTTCCGACAGACCTGTTCTTCACCTGAGGTCGGCTGCTTGCGTTGTGGCCGAAACGTCGTGAGAATTGTATTTTATTATGTTTAATTTTTATTATTTATTATTTCCCTTCTACGTGACTTTACCGAAAAAGAACCAAGAAGATGAATCCCTGCAGTCACGAAAGCTTTAAATCGAAATTTTTGTGTTTAGTTTGCTGTCCTTCCCCCACACCTCCGATTAGCACGATTGGCTACGTACGGTGCGAAATAAGTTCAACGTACATGCATTTGGTTACAGGTGTAGAGCTTACACTAAAATCGCTGACGCGCTGAGAATCAACAGGCTGATGAACTCCATCTGACACGGGCGGTGCGACAGGCGAGAAAAACCGAGAGGTCCCTACGAGAGCTTTTGAAAATGCTGCTGACGTTGGACCGATCCTCCAGGATTCTGACAAAAAGAAGCGACACTCCAGGGACATGTTCTAATTTCGAAAAAACACAGATGCGCATTAAAAATTAAAGCAGCTCACGTAGTGGCCGAGTGACTCAGAGGTCAGAGCACTCATGGCCACCGTTGAGACCATGGCTTGGAATCCTGACAGCAGCCAGTGATGACACTGGGACGAGAGAACGGGCCGCGGGTGGATGTGGTCTCAGCCCGGACACCGCGGACTGCACAAAGAATTCCCCGCCCCCCCCCCCCCCCATCAAGTTTGATTCCGCACTGGATGTGACCGTTCACCAGCAGTTCAGAATTACATCTTTAGAAGCATAAAGGAGAGAAAAGGCCACCTGAAAATAGTTTTTTTTTTCAGAAGTTTCGTAAAATATTTGCATGCACGTACATTGAACTTCTTTCGCACACCTTCGGCCCGTACCATCAGCCCCTGCACCCGGTGGCATCGGTATTTGCACGCCGTGTCTCCCGTGAGAGATCGGACCTATCCCCAATGGGCTCTGTACGTCTGCGGATGTATGTTGTGTACGTCGACGAGGCATTCACCAAATGTACGTGCGTTGAACTTCTTTCGCACCGTACGTAGCCAACCGCGCTAATCGGTGGTGCGGGTGAAGGATCATTCAGGTCGACTCCCCGACAAACGCACAAACACACAGCGCAACGCTCGAAGGGATCGCTGAATGGAATCTTCGTCACGGGCCATGACGCCAAAGAAGAGCACAACCGGAATAGATTGGGGGAAGTAAAATAAAAAAAACAATTAAGATAAACGTTCTAGATTTGAAGCTTTCGTGACTGCAAGGATTCATATTCTTAGGTTTTTTCGGTAAAGGCACTTAGGTAAAACATTTAAATTAATAAAAGTAAAATAAAATAAAAATCACGACGTTTCGGAGGCAACAACGGAAGCTTGTGTTGCCTCCGAAACGTCGTGATTTTTATTTTATTTTACTTTTATTAATTTTAATTTTTTACCTACGTGACTTTACCGAAAAAACCTAAGAATAAGATAAACGTTACCCACGCTTAACCTGCAACCTCCGATTAGCACGGTTGGCTCCGTACAGTGCAAAGGAAGTTGAACACACGTACAACCCGCCCGCACCAACTACGCGCTTGGGAGAAGGGGGGAGGAGAGCCCAGTGCACGTGTTCAACCCTTTTAGTCACTCCACTGCTGGATGAGGCTCATGGAGGAGGAGGGGGGGGGTGGTCCTGGGGGGTTATTTGACCGTACTGAGAGCCTTGAGACTCCGTTACGCTTTGCCGGGTAAACGAGCGTAGCACAGCGGCAGTAATAATGTTTAAATAATCCACCACCTCCTCCGGGCGGTGGTGTTGTGTGCCACCGACATCTGGGTGGTTGGTTTTCGAGCTGTTCCCCGTACGCGGGTGTTTGTTTCGTGCGTAAGCAATTTGGCGGGTGAAGAACAGCCAAGTTGGAAATGGCCCTAACTCAGTGTTCTTTATTGCAAACCCCGCGGCGCCACTGGCAGTCCCTAGTGCCCTTTAGTGCAGCCCCTGCCGTGCGGCCCCCCGACAATACATAAATGTGAAAACAGCCCCCCATCATCATCATCATCGTCGTGCTGCTGTCGAACTGCTAATGGTTTCAAATGGTGTGACGGCCTTCACGCTGACGATGTCTTATCGGCGAAAGTGGCCGGCCCCTCTGAAAATGAGTGAAGGACACTGCCCTAACGGCTCTGAAATCTCCGCGCGCGCGCGCCCACTCCACCTTGTTCTTTTTGCCGTCCACTTCGAAGACGGACACGGTGCCGTTCCGGTAGATCTCATCCCCCGGCGGGTGCTTCCAAACGCACTTGGCCTGGCCAGAGACAAAGCGGAGAAAGAAAATGATATTTTACATTTAGAATGATAAACAGACGGATGCGCAAATGGGAAAATTAAAGACACAAGCCAAGGTGGTGCGATAGAGGGCCAAGCAAACCAAACTGTGGACCAAAGAGTAAACCCAGAGGCCCATAGAGATTCATAGAAACCCATATAGACACATTTTATACAATCCACAGTTGCACAACCAACACTGTGTACCATAGAGTAAACAACAGTAGTTTGTGCACAAATGTTAAAATTGGTCAAGCAATTAAAGATATGAAATTACCGTACATTGCGGGAATAACTAATAAACTGGCCAGATTAAAAAAAAAACATCCGAGTGAGATATGGCACGACACATAAAATACAAAAACTAATATCTGGTACTAAGGATGAATTACCTAAGTGAACAAACAGGTGTGTACCGGATAAATTGCTCCTGTGGCAAATGCTATGTTGGTCAGAGGGGCCGAATGATCATCATGAGACTAAAAGAACACCAAACAGAACTTTCGGCAGTTGCAGAACGCACGTGCCAACAAGGACATTACATTTCTTTTGATGTTGAAGTTTTGTGTAAAACTAGTTACTACTGGCTAAGACTAATTAGATAATCTATTGTAATTGAGAGAAAAAAAAAATACTTTGAACCCTTCTGATAGCCACAGGCCGAGTGCTGCTTGGAAGCATATTATCAAGTAATAGACTATATTCTTGGTTCTTTCGGTAAAGTCACGTAGAAGGGAAATAATAAAATAATAAAAATTCTTTAGAAAAAAAAAGGATTTATTTTATTTTATTATTTCCCTTCTACGTGACTTTACCGAACGAACCAAGAATATTAATCCCTGCAGTCACGAAAGCTTGTTTAATTGCATGCCTATACCGGTCGCTATACGTCGATTAACTAAGACTTAATGTGTACATAGCTGCTGCCAAACTAACAAAAATAAGCATTCCATTATATGTTGACTAGCTTTATTAGCCGGCTTCGCCCGGGACTTGGATTCTTGTCTTGGATTAACACACGGCCTACGCGGAGGGTGGGGTGGGGGGATGCGTGACGTCAGCATGCACACTGCGTGACGAGCTAAGTAACTGGAAGTGAATAAAAACATTTCAACAGACACTCTGCATGCACGACGTAAATTGCTCGCGCTTGCCGGTTACCCTCAGCGAGTTCAGAAAGGCCTCTTATATATCATTCTAGCTTACCACGTGGATTTACATTTAACCGTAGCCATTTCAAATTGACAGATTCATACAATCTAGATTAATACAGTACAGTGAAACCTTGGATTGCGAGCATAATTCGTTCCGGAAACGTGCTTGTAATCCAAAGCACTCGCATATCAGTTGTGATCACGTGACGCTCGGCAGACAAAGCGTATACGCGTACTGCTCGTATTGCAAGACCTCGCTCGTTTATCAAATTAATATTTATTTAAAATTTTTGCTCGTCTTGCAAAACACTCGCAGACCAAGTTACTCGCAATCCAAGCTTTTACAGTACATGATTATTCACCGATGACTCTCGCGCCCGATATCATTTCACGCGCGTATAAATAAACTCGCGTAACCCCCCCTGGGACATTGCCACGGAACCCCCCCCCTGTTGAGCACCACCGCTGGGACCGACGCCGCCACCGCCGCCACCACCGCTCACCATGTGTCTGCGCAGGATGGTGGGGCTCTTCATGTACTTGAGGCAGAACTCGCAGACGTAGAGCTTGCCCAGGCGCGTGTACTCCTCGGGGTAGGGCGAGTGGTACCACGTGTCGAGCTCGTAGCGCCCAAACACGATGGTGCGGATGCCGGCCTCCAGACAGGCGCCCACCACGGCCGCCCCCGCCAGCGCTCCGTCGCCGTCGCACGCGGCCCCGCGCAGGTGCATCTGCTCCTGCCGCGGGGTGGTAGCGGGGGTTTTAGTGGGGGGGTGTGGGGGGCTTGATGGCGGCGGGGGGGGGGGCAGAGGTTTAAACACGGCATCTTGAGATGCGTTCGCGTGTAAACGCGACAAAAATCTGATAATTGTTTTTTTTACCCTTCTATCTGGCAACAAAACTGACACCTTTTTTTATGAGGAGTCATGTTTGCATAGACAATACCTGCAGTTATAATGCAAACAAAAAAACATAACTCTGATAATGGATGCACTGTCCTTGAAGTTGATTGGTCCACACCCGAGACAGCTTGCCTTAGAGCCTAGTCTCACATGGTGTTGGACCAGATGACGCCAAAAGGCACACTTTTGGCGTCATGGTGCGCCTTTTGGCGTCATCTGGTCCAACCCATGTGAGACTAGGCTCTAAGGCAAGCTGTCTCGGGTGTGGACCAATCAACTTCAAGAACAGTGCATACATTATCAGAGTTATGTTTTTTTGTTTGCATTATAACTGCAGCTATTGTGGTCTATGCAAACATGACTCATTGTAAAAAAAAGGTGTCAGTTTTGTTGCCAGATAGAAGGGTAAAAAAACAATTATCATATTTTTTACTGGCAAATGGTGCGACAAAAATCCACGCTGTACCGTACTGCAATAAAACCTCGGCTCGGCTTTACATCCCCCTGCTTGTATCCGCACACACGCACACAAATAAAAAGATCCCCCGTAAAGCCTCCAGACTGTTGGGCCAAGTGCCGTTAGCGAGCAGAACCTATGAAGAATGGCACGGTACTTGTGGGGGTGGGTGGCCCAGCACCACGCCCGACCGCCTTAGTCTCCCGATGTTTACACACCCCTACACCAGGTACTCAATTGAGGCCGAGTCGACCTAGGGAAGGCCCAGAACTGGTTTAGATCATCGTCACCGCTGTTGGCCGTGAGCGGGATTCGAACTCGGGTCACCGGGTTCGTAGCGCGGCGCGCTAACCGCGACGCTGCCGCTCCCAGCCTGAGGTTCGCACACGGACGGGTGGTAGTGTGCAGTGCAAGTTTGCGGTTCAACTACAGGGGCTGCCCCGGTTAATGCCGCACAAACACACACACGCGCGAATACGTGCCATCTGCGTTGCAGTACGGGTTGAAGACCTCGCGTTGTTACGAGAAAAAGAGTGCCAGCATGATTGTCCAAACATTTGAAAACTGGACTGAAATCTGAACAAAAGATCTAATCCCAACATAGCTCTCTCTGCTGGCTGGCAGGACTATTGCCCATTTGAGGAGCGGATGATAATTGATTTTCCGCCGCACAGAGACAGGTTCCATAGCGGTCCCCATGGCTTAAAAGAGAAACACTGCGCTCTGCCATGTTACTTTCTGCTACGGGTGTAAAACAAATAGAATTACAATCTTGATTTTAAGCTTTCCCGACTGCAGGAATCGATACTCTTTGGTTCTTTCGGTGAAGTCACGTGGGGAGAAGAATAATAGATCAGGTGGGACAACCACGGCAAGAAAAAACTGCTCAAGTCTACTTCAGCAGTGATGACGATTGCTTTGTGTTGCGATCGAAAGGCCGCGATCTATTTTATTTTTCTACCTACGTGACTTTACCGGAATACAATTATGACTATTTATATGCGTATGTATACATTTATAGCAGTAGCGAAATACTATAAACCGGCGGTTCATAACCTTTACTGAAGCCTTGCACCAGTTCGGTTCTCAATCGTAAAAAAAAAATGTATTGTATTAATACGTAGGGTTTGATGATACAAAGTAGTTGTACTTATGTAGCCGTGCTTCATGTGTTCCGATGATTTAACCTTCTACAAGAATCTGGCATGTCGCGTACCCCCGGTAAAGAAGCGCTGGTTTAAACGCACGTTGATTTCAAATGTGGTGGAGCAAACCAGAGAACTCGGTGGAATATCCGAGCGACCACGAGGAGAGCATGTAAACTCCAAATATGCAGGTGTCGGTCGGGATTGAACCCACGACCTCCTGTATACCAGGCGAGAAGTATAACATCTCACCACCGTTGTGCCCCAGTTCCAGTTAAACATTCTCTAAAAACCGGTTTAAAACCAGTTCAGATTTAAATAACAGCTCAAAAGCAACAACAACAACAACAAGCTCCCCTGGTGGTTATTCACACACGGCAAACCGCACACACAATCAGCCGCAGACACACGCACACTTCACACACAAGCAGGCAGCGCGTGTGTGTGCGTGCGTGCGTGTCCAACCATGTCCAGGCAGGCGCGTGTCTGCGCTCGCCGGAACAGCTCCAGGTCGTAGGGCGACGTCAGCCCGTCGAGGAGCGGCTCTCGGCTCATGGCGTGTGTCTGCCGGTGCTCCTGGCAAGCGGCACAGCGGACACACGGACAGAGCCACCCAGCAGCATCAGCAGCAGCAACAACAATGACAAAGTTTCGATTTAAAGCTTTCGTGACTACAGGGATTCATCTTCTTGGTTCTTTCGGTAAAGTCATCACGTAGAAGGGAAGTAATAAAATAATGAAAATAAAACATAATAAAATAATTCTCACGACGTTTCGGCCACAACGCAAGCAGCCGTCTGTCGAGGCCTCGACAGACCTGGTTTCACCTGAGGACGGCTGCTTGCGTTGTGGCCGAAACGTCGTGAGAATTATTTTATTATGTATTATTTTTATTATTTTATTACTTCCCTTCTACGTGACTTTACCGAAAGAACCAAGAAAATGACAAAGTTGATTTATATAGCGCCATACAAAAGACAAAGATACCCACGATAGCCTGAACAGAACTCTTGGGGCAAGTGCCGTTAGCGAGCACCTATGAACGACAAAACGGCACTCGAGCAAACTAAAAAAAACGAAATGTTTCTAGATTTGAAGTTTTCGTGACTGCAAGGATCCATACTCTTTGGTTTTTTCGGTCAAGTCACGTAGGTGAAAACAAAATGAAATAAAACAATTTACACCATTGGAACCTCTTTCGCCAGTAAAAAATATGATAATTGTTTTTTTACCCTTCTATTTGGCAACAAAACTGACACCTTTTTTACAAGGAGTCACGTTTGCATAGACCACAATACCTGCAGCCATAATGCAAACAAAAAACATAACTCTGATAATATATGCACTGTCCTTAAAAAAGGTGTATGTTTTGTTGCCAGATAGAAGGGTAAAAAAACTATTATCGAAATAAAACAACTAAACTAAATCACGACGTTTCGGAAGCAAGACAAGCATCCGTGTCATCAGGTGTGACTGCTCCAGCAAAATTACTGTCGCGTATTACCAGGCCCACTGAGCGATATCGATGTTTTGCAGAAGTGACCTGCCCACAAATGAAAGAAGGGTGGTCATTACCACGCCCGGCCGCCTTGATCTCCCCAGTACTGATGTTTATGCACTGCACCAGGTACTCATTTGAGGCTGAGTCGACCTAGGGAAGGCCCAGGACCGGTTCAGATAATCGTCACTGGTGCTGGCCCCTCAGCGGGAATCGAACTCGGGTAGCCGGCATCGTAGCGCAGCGCGCGAACCGTTACGCGACCGCTCCCCACACAAAACACCGTTTCGACATGCGCATCATGTTCATAATAATACTGGTAGGAATCCACTGGTTACACCAGCCCACAGGAGATTATTGTGTCCGTCCGTCGTGCAAGGAGGGGCTGGGTGGGGAGGGAGGGGCTGGGTGGGGAGGGGCTGGGTGGGGAGGGGCTGGGTGGGGAGGGTGGGGAGGGGCTGGGTGGGGAGGGTGGGGCTGGGTGGGGGGTGGGAGATGTGGGGCTGGGTGGAAAGGGGCTGGTCACCCCTTGGTGCCCTTATAAAACTCAACGTTTAACCTACTCACGCCGGCTTGTGCCCGCCCTCACAGTCGGGAAAATTTGCGGAATACACCACGCCGCCGTTGACCCTGGCCATTGACCGAGCAACCCAATGTTCCTACCAGCTCCCTCCGCAGGAATGTGTTAATAAGAGTTAATATATATACTGTACTAGACAACCGATATGTAGTTATAAGTGGAAAACAAGAGGAAGATCTTGAGCCTGAGATTGAACACGCGCAGGGGAGGGAGTTCTCTATTGCAAGGGTAGCAGGGAAGAAGCCACACGCGGACAAACTGTTGCACGGAGAGAGAGCGAGACTAACAACTGTGGAGACACACAGCCGCACACACAGAGAGACGCACAGAGCAGCCGGTCGTACAGATAAGAGACGAACAATCGCACAGACAGGAGGGCGCACAGACGTACGGTCACGGAGACAGATAAAAAAAGAGAAGTTTCAGTTTCATTTATTGGGTAGCGCCCTGTGAGCCATTCGGCTCTTGAATCGGGTGCAACTGCAACAAACAAAAAACAAAAACATGAACAAGAAAGCATCTTGAAGTGACTATGTGGCTATGTGCCAACAAAAAATCCAGGAAAAGAGGGAAAAGTATGGAACGCTTCACGAATTTACGTTCCATCCTTGCGCAGGGGCCATGCTGATCTTCTCCGTATCGTTCCAATTTTAGTAGATGTACTGCCGGAAAGCCTGACAAGCCGATTGACACACAGAGACATTGCGCAAGATGCCAGACATGCAGGCAGACGGATGGACAGACGGTCGCAGTGATAAGAAAAGTTGGTCGGAGACATCCATAGAACAAATGACAGCAAAGATAAACGGGGAGGCAAAGGCGGCGGCGGGCTGACGACATGCCAGCTGTGCCACAGTGCGACCGCACTGTAAGGGAGCCTCCTAGGGAACCCGGAACAAACAGGAGGGAAAAACGAATCCACTCACAATGTACTTCTGTTTCTGCTCCTCTGTTGGGCCCGCGTTCCGATTCTTGCGCAGCTCCGTGACCTTTTCTCGATAGCGCAGCTGTTTCTCTGTCGGGCCCTGCACATCGCGATCAAAGAAGACAAAAGATTACAACCCCGCCTCCCCAGAGGTCGCAACCGGGTACCTGATACCCGTACCCTACCCGATACCCGGCTACCCGTACCCGGCTGGGTACGGGTAGCCGTTTGCGACCCTGGTGCGGCCGGGTACGGGTAGGCCGTGAGTCACTGGTAAGTAACCGTTTGTCACTCATTTCCCAACGTCTTGTCTCTTCTCACAATTCAAGTTCCTAGAATCAACCCACCCGTGCCTGCAACATGGCTTCATCCCAGAGGTCGCAATCGGGTACCCGTACCCGTACCCTACCCGATACCCAGCCGGGTACGGGTAGCCGGGTATCGGATAGGGTACGGGTACCCGTTTGCGACCCTGGTGCGGCCGGGTACGGGTAAGGAATCAAAACCCGTTTGCGACCTCTGCGCCCCCCGCCCATCGCCTCAACGAGACTTTTGCGGCAAGTGCTGTTGGCAAGTAGCAGCACCTATAAAGGCCGGGCATGGCACACGAAGCGGGTGGTGGTGGGGAGTGGCCAGCACAACGCCCGGCTGCCTTTGTCTCCCCAGTAGCGATGTTTTGGATACTGCACCGGGTACTCCTTTGAAGCTGAGTCGACCTCTGGAAAGGCTCAGGACCGGTTCAAATAATCATCACTGGTGTTGGGAGTGAGAGGGGATCGAACTCGGATCGCCGGGTTTGTAGAGCAGCGTGCAAACCACAGTGCCTCCCATGTTACATGAGCGGACCCACAACACACACTGCATGCAGACACAAGCATACACAAGCACACAGACAGGCGCATACATGCACAGAAACACATACAAGCATACACACACATATAAGCACACAATGAACAAAGACAAACACACACACACAGAAACCCACACACACAAAGACAAGCACACAACAAAGATCCCCCGTATAGCCTTAACAGAGTGTAGGGGCAAGTGCTGTTGGCGAGCACTTATGAAGGTCAGAACGGTACACGAGGGGGTGGGTGGCCAGCACCACGCCCGACCGCCTTTGTCTCCTCAGTGGCGATGTTTACACACCGCACCAGGTACTCATTTGGGGCTGAGTCGACCTAGGGGAGGCCCATGACCGGTTCAAATAATCGTCACTGTTGTTAGTGGCCGTGTGCGGGAATTTAACTGGGGTCGCCCGGATCGTAGTGCAGCGCGCTAACCGCTACACTACCGTTCCCCACCGAACACACACACGAAGATCCCCCATATAGCCTTCACAGACTGTAGGGGCAAGTGCTATTAGCGAGCACCTATGAAGGCCGGAATGGTACACGAGGGGGTGGGTGGCCAGCACCACGCCCGACCGCCTTTGTCTCCTCAGTGGCGATGTTTACACATCGCACCAGGTACTCATTTGAGGCTGAGTCGACCTACGGGAGGCCCAGGACCAGTTCAGATAATCGTTACTGGTGTTGGCCGTGAACGGGAATCGAACCCGGGTGGCCGGGTTCATAGCACAGCGCGCTAACCGCTACACCACCGCTCTCCACTTGCACACAACACACACACACAGTAACAAGACAAAGATCCCCCATATAGTCTAACATACTTTTGGGGAAAGTGCTGTTAGCGAGTAGCACCTATGAATGCCGGCACTTTGGCAGCACACGAGGGGGTGGGTGTATAAGCACCACACCCGGCCACGCCCACACACACGCACGAGTATTCACAAACTGACACCAAAAACATTGACCTCAGTTTCGTTTTAAAAGACTTGCTGGGACACGTACTGTCAGAGAGCAACTATTAGAGCCAGTAAGTCGAGCAGCTTCGTTACAGAAATGCCAAATAAGTCGCGCAAATTATACCGAAGCAACTATCAGATGTTCAAGGCATTCCAAAGCAGCATGCATAAATAATATGAACTCCTAACTTAAGAAAGTGTCACTTGAGTCTTGATAAAGACACTTTGTTGAGCTATCATTTGTGGCCAGGTCGTTTCTGGAAAATGAATTAATGCCTCAGTGGGCTTTGCCTGGAAGGATGGGGATGGTTTAGTTGTTTGTGTGTTGGGTCATTTGTTTACCTTTCTTGTACTACAATCGTGTGTTTGTACTATATGTTGTTGTGACGTTCTTACCACGTGCCCC
This sequence comes from Lampetra planeri, assembly GCF_965212315.1. Lineage (NCBI taxonomy): Eukaryota > Metazoa > Chordata > Hyperoartia > Petromyzontiformes > Petromyzontidae > Lampetra > Lampetra planeri. Next base: position 4,112,550 of record NC_136168.1, on the reverse strand, counting down.
TACTGAACATCTGTTAAAAAGAGCTTAATAGCTCATCAGATTCCTCCTGCAGGAAAAATAAATCTGCTGATTCTGAACTGAATTGAGAGCGGGGGTTTTTTCAACCATATTTATCAGCGGTTCAAACACTGGCGCATGCTGGTCGGCCACAGCGTGCCGGCCACGTGGTGACACGTGGTGTGTGCAGACGTGGGGACCCCGCGCGTGGCATCGTGACGTAACAGGGCTTTTAAACTGTTCCAGGTTTGCCTCTGTCAGGGCTTCCTGTTGGATGACTGCTGCCATCTGCTGGCTCCAAGACGCTGCACAGAAACCAGAGGGCTTGAGCCTAGACTTGAACCAGCTGCGAGGGGTTAGAAGCACGGACGGCTGGGGGCAGAGGTCGCAACCGGGTACCCGATACCCGTACCCTACCCGATACCCGGCTACCCGTACCCGGCCGGGTATGGGTAGCCGTTTGCGACCCTGGTGCGGCCGGGTACAGGTACGGATAGACCGTGAGTCACTGGTGAGTAACCGTTTGTCACTCATTTCGGGTAGGGTACGGGTACGGGTAGGGAACGGGTACCCGTACCCCGCCGGGTACGGGTATCCATTTGCGACCCTGGTGCGGCCGGGTACGGGTAAGGAATCAAAACCCGTTTGCGACCTCTGGCTGGGGGTAAGGAGTTCCAGGCTGGGGGTAAGGAGTTCCAGACTGTGAGGGGGGGCAGCAGCAGGAGAGAATGAGCGACTTCCCACCGAGCAAAGGATGACTGGAGGCTTCCGTGGAAAGCCTTCGCTGTCGGAGCGGAAAGAGCGCGTAGAGGGGGGTAGTGCAATGATAGAGAGGTAGGAGAGTGCACGGAGTGGAGTAGTGATGAGAAGGGAGAGGTAGCAGAGTGCGTGGAGGGGGGTTAGAGTGCGATGAGATAGGAGAGCCCGCCACCACCAGACACAGACAATTAGTAAGGGGTTGTCATGCAAAGAGAAAGTGGCCAATTCGTCACTAGTACAGCACTAAGCGGTGTGTTGGAGAGCAAAGCCACAACATTTACAATCTGAGTACGACGTTTTGCCAGTAATCACAGCTAGCTTCATCAGGCAACAGCCAGATTTGTTGAGAAATCCTCCTGTTTCGTTCCTTAAAAAATTAACCCGTAAAAACAAAGTTTTTCTCTATAAATCCTTTATATGCGTGGCATCGGTTTTATTTTATTATTCATTTCAGTTTTTCTTGAGTAAAAGTTTCATTATTATCACATTGGTATTTTAAATTAAATATAAGGAAAGTCGTATATAAGGATTATAAGGTTTTCAGTTTTTGTATGATTGTTTATATTGTACATTTTTGTTGTTTTCTTGAATAATTTTATGTGTTTAGGAAAAATATGATTGTGTTAGTGAAAATTTTTTTTTTCCTAAAAAGTGGAAAATTTTGGAAATGTTTTTCACGAAAATAAATTGACACGCACAACGAGTCTGTGTGCAAAATGTCAGCTCGATTGGATCACGGGAAGTGGGTTAAAAAACGACCGACAGATTTGCACGGTTGTAAGCGCGCAAGCAAGCAAGCAAGTGAACTTAATATAAAGGATTTAAAAAGAGGGGTGGATGTGATGACATCACTTGTGTGCTCTTCTATTTAAGCAATCTAACCCCAAAAAAAACCTGTATTATGGATGATATTGGTCGCGAAAGCCTACGTGCTAAACTGACATAGGAGGGGGGTAGGAGCGTGCACGGAGTGGAGTAGTGATGAGAGAGAGGGGGGAGGAGGTAGGAGAGTGCGCGGATGGGGGTGGGTAGAGTGTGATGATATAGGATAGGTAGGAGCGTGCAAGAACTGGAGTGGTGATGAGAGGGGAGAGGTAGGAGCGTGCACGGAGTGGGGTAGCGATGAGCGGTAGGAGAGTGCGCAGATGGGGGGGGGTAGAGTGTGATGATACAGGAGAGGTAGGAGAGTGCACAGAGTGGAGGAGTGATGAGGTAGGAGAGTACGTGGATGGGGGTGGGTAGAATGTCATGATACAGGAGAGGTAGGAGCGTGCACGGAGTGGACAAGTGATGAGAGAGAGGGGTGAGGTAGGAGAGTGCGCGGATGGGGTACGAAAGAGTAAAAGATGACGGTGACGACGGAGCAACGAACGCCGCGAGCCCACGGGGTGGGGGGCGAGGGGGCCGTGAACTCACTCCGTGCCGGGTCGTGTGTCGATTTTCGTCCTGCTGATCGGCCAGCTCCTGCTCCGCCAGCTCCTTCTCGTACCGCCCTGCTCGCAACTGACGGCACACGAGTCACACGCCCACCAACCAACAACCCCCCCCCCCACAACGGTCAAAGGCGCGCAAACGCGGGTGGGAACCGACGACGCAGAAAGAGAGGCGACGTTCGTTCGAGAAGTAACATTTCGTCTCCATCCGCCCGCGCTAAGGGGAGGGGGTCGGCAAACCTGCGACTCTGGCGCCGCGCGGCGCCTCTTCAAGGAACCGTCTTCGAGACGTTATTTAAGAACCACCGTCTGGCGCGCAATGCGGCTCTTGAAATATCAAATATTTTTGTTACCGAATACCAAACGAAGAACGGCTCTCATGGTTCCTTGATTGCCGAGCCCTGGCCCGTGGGATATCCTCCACATTTCGTGTTTACCGGGAAGCATTTGCCGAGTTAACAAGGCAACCCTGGGCTTGCTTTACACTTCACCAAGGAACACCGGCATGAGGCAAGTCGGCTGCTGGAGCGTACGCCGAGACAACGCGTGGCAGCATCCTCCCTCAGGCGCCAACCTAAGGGGTCCCTCTCTATCAAAGCCCCCTAGCAAAGCCCCCCCCCCCTTCCGATGGGGTCCCTGCCGGCAGAGCCCCCGAGCGAGCCCCCCTTCCTAGGCATCCCTCAGAGCCCCACGCCCCCTGGCAACCACAATCCCTGTGGCCGACCCCACGGCCTCCTCCTCCTCGTCCACCCATGAGGTTGTTTAGCTTGGGGAGGAGGGTGGGGGGGGGGACTTCGGTCGACAGGACGAACCAGGTGCAGGTAAGGAGCTGCACCTGGTTTCTAAATGTGGAGGGGAAAAAAACAAGAGGACCCGGAGGGAGAAAAAAAAATCCACGCGACCACGGGAAGAGAGAGAGAGAAAGAGACACGTAAACTCCAAATATACAGCAGCAGGCGTCAGGGTCGGGACCAAACCCACGACTTCCTGTATACCAGGCGAGGTAGTTAACATCTCCTAGCCACCGTGATGATGATGAGAGAGAGAGACACGCAAACTCCAAATATACAGCAGCAGGCGTCAGGGTCGGGACCAAACCCACGACTTCCTGTATACCAGGCGAGGTCGTAACATCTCCTAGCCACCATGGCAAGCAAAACAAACGGAATTTAAAAAACACAGCGGTGGAGGGCGCCGTTGTCGAGAGGACGGGCCGCTTACCCTGCACTCCTCGGCGGTCATGTTGTGGTAGAGGGGGCAGGCGACGGTGGAGAAATGCCGCTCGGACTTCCCCGCGAGGTGACCTGGAAGGGCGCGGCAAACGGTCACACAAATCGCGAAGATTTTTTTCGAAGGGTGCGTTCCGCACTCAAAAACGCCGCACTTCACCGTGATGACCAGGCGACGTTCCCCGGAGTGCAGGGTGCACGAGCGAGTTTGTTTTGTTTTCACGTGCGCATCGGTTATTTGGAGCGGGTCCTGCCTTTATCGAGAGCATTCTGCAATTGTTTTTGCTTTTATTGAAGCATTCCATCACGACCGCTGCCACAGCTGTGGTCGGCATGACCTAGGAAAGCCAAACTAAGTTGGAAAAAAGTGGATCTATGCAACACATCTGAGCCGAGAACAACACAACCCAGAGAAACACCCCTCGCCACTCACACAAGGGACTTCCAAAAACCCTCGCCCGCTCTCTCCCCACCCCTTACCTTGTCACGCCCTCAACCCCTCACACCACTCATCCTCTCAGCCCTCACCACTCGCCGCTCACCCTCTAACCCCCTCACCCTCCCGCCACTCACCAAGGGAGTCGCATCCCGGCGTTGGACAGCTGGCGCGGGGAACGCGGGTCGAACCCACGGCTGCATCTCCACCGCCGCCGCCGCCGCCGCAGTCGGGCTTCGCGTTCCCGTCCGCCGTCCCGTCCTCTCCGCTCTGCCGCTGGTGGCCCTGGCGGCGCGCTCGCTTGCGGGGCGGCGGCCGCGCCGTCGTCGTCTTGACGGCGGCGGCGGCGTTGGCGGCGGCGGCGGCCGAGGAGGAGGAAAACGAGGAGGAACCGGCGGCTTTTCCCGCGCCGCCAGCGGCAGAGCCGGCGCCGACCCCGGCCCCGCCGCTGGTGGCGGTGGTGGTGCCGCCGCGCTCGCTGCCGGAGTCAGGGTCGCGGTCTCCGCTGGCGGCGCGCGACGCCGGGCCGCTCGACACGTCCAGCTCCGAGTCGGAGGACGGGGCGTTCCCCGTGGGGGTGCGTGGGGGAGACTCGTCTACGGGGGGAGAGACGCGGGGGGAGAGACGCGGGGGGAGAGACGCGGGGGGAGAGACGCGGGGGGAGAGACGCGGGGGGAGAGACGGGGGGGGAGAGACGCGGGGGGAGAGACGCGGGGGGGGAGACGCGGGGGGAGAGACGGGGGGGAGACGCGGGGGGAGAGACGCGGGGGGAGAGACCGGGGGGGGAGAGACGCGGGGGGAGAGACGCGGGGGGGGAGACGCGGGGGGAGAGACGCGGGGGGAGAGGCGCGGCGGGAGAGACGCGGGGGGAGAGGCGCGGGGGGAGAGACGGGAGGGGAGAGACGCGGGGGGGGAGACGCGGGGGGAGAGACGCGGGGGGAGAGGCGCGGCGGGAGAGACGCGGGGGGAGAGGCGCGGGGGGAGAGACGGGAGGGGAGAGACGCGGGGGGAGAGACGCGGGGGGAGAGACGGGGGGGGAGAGACGCGGGGGGAGAGACGCGGAGGGAGAGACGCGGGGGGAGAGGCGCGGGGGGAGAGACGCGGGGGGAGAGACGCGGGGGGAGAGACGCGGGGGGAGAGACGCGGGGGGAGAGACGCGGGGGGAGAGACGCGGGGGGAGAGACGCGGGGGGAGAGACGGGGGGGGAGAGACGCGGGGGGAGAGACGCGGGGGGGGAGACGCGGGGGGAGAGACGGGGGGGAGACGCGGGGGGAGAGACGCGGGGGGAAGAGACCGGGGGGGGAGAGACGCGGGGGGAGAGACGCGGGGGGGGAGACGCGGGGGGAGAGACGCGGGGGGAGAGGCGCGGCGGGAGAGACGCGGGGGGAGAGGCGCGGGGGGAGAGACGGGAGGGGAGAGACGCGGGGGGAGAGACGCGGGGGGAGAGACGGGGGGGGAGAGACGCGGGGGGAGAGACGCGGAGGGAGAGACGCGGGGGGAGAGGCGCGGGGGGAGAGACGCGGGGGGAGAGACGCGGGGGGAGAGACGCGGGGGGAGAGACGCGGGGGGAGAGACGCGGGGGGAGAGACGCGGGGGGAGAGACGCCGGGGGGAGAGGCGCGGGGGGAGAGGCACGGGGGGAGAGGCGCGGGGGGAGAGACGCGGGGGGAGAGACGCGGGGAGAGAGACGGGGGGGGAGAGACGCGGGGGGGAGAGACGCGGGGGGAGAGGCGTGGGGGGAGAGGCGCGGGGGGAGAGTCGGGGGGGAGAGAGGCGCGGGGGGAGAGACCGGGGGGGGGGAGAGACGCGGGGGGAGAGGCGTGGGGGGAGAGACGCGGGGGGAGAGGCGTGGGGGGAGAGACGCGGGGGGAGAGACACAGGGGGAGAGACACAGGGGGAGAGACACGGCTTTGTGAAGGTGGGGAGCACGGATGTGAGAGCACGCGAGCACAGTACGCCGCACTGCCCTCCGCTGCCTTCTAAACGCACAAGACACTGCGACAAGAGCAGGCTGTGGGGTGTTGAGATTGCGAGGGGGATGATGATAATAAAAAAAAACGAGGGGACTTGTGAAAGGGGAAGTGGCAAAGCGACGGGAAATCAGGTGCGGGGCTGGGATCATAATTCATTAGCTCTTCACGCAGGCTGCATAACGCGTTTGGCTGACTTTGCGAGTGATTTTGCCCTGTGTGAACGTTTGTGTGTCTCTTGCGCGGTTGTTCGGCGCGAGCCGTTTGCCCGATGTGCGCTTGTGCAAGTGGTTGAACGTCTCCCCGAGAACACGAGCTCGCGTGTTTACGCGAGCGAGTGAGCGTGCGTGCGCGTGTTTGTGTGTTTACCTGTCGGCGCATGTGTTTTTGCTGACTGTCCGCGTGAGCGCCTGCGTTGTGCACGATTGGGCACACGTTTCTTGAGCGTGGTTTGTGTGTGGCCGTGTGTTTCTGTGTCGCACGTGTGTATGTGTGTTGCATTTCGACTACAGGTATTGTGGTCAATGCAAACATGATTCCTTGTAAAAAAGGTGTCAGTTTTGTTGCCAGATAAAAGGGTAAAAAAAACAATTATCGAATCCTATCTAATAAATAAAAGTCAATGTTTGTCTGTCTCTCTGTCTGTGTGTCTGCCCGCTTGCAAGCTATAAAGCTCTTTTTCACAGATTAACCTTATGGCGGGACCCCGGGGGATCCCACAAGCCCCCGGCTCTCGCACAAACTGCGTTGCGACGTCATTTTATGTCTGCTTAAGGCGAACGCTACGGCAATCGATTCCTCTCGACGAGCTCTACACGATGCGCTAATCGAAGTTTAAAAGTTGTGTTTGTGACTACGGCAACATTGGCAACGACGAGCGCTTGGTGAAGAACGAGAGGATTGGTTTCGTGCGCGCTGGGACGGAGTCGCCAAAAATAACTAAATTAATTACGATTTTGACTTGCGTTTATTCGGAACCCCGGGGTCGTCGCCCTAAGGTTCAGATGTCCAGTCGGTCAACCCATGGCACCTGGGTCAGTCCCGTCAACAGCGAGCCTTCAACACTTCACGTGGCCTCAAAGTGCACCTAGCCTGGCGCAGGTGCCGCGGTGACATCACCGCCACTTTGTGGGGAACGGCGGCTGTTTTCGCTGTCATCGTCCGTGCATGCGTCCGTCTGTGCGTGCGTCCGTGTGTGTGTACAAGTTCGCACCTCGGTCGGCGTGCTCCGTGGCCGTGAGCTCCGACTCGGAGCCGGAGGAGCGCGGGCGCCGCAGGCCGCCCGTCACACGGGCGCCGTCGGTGAGGCCCGCGGTGCCGGCGGTGCCGGCGAGCCGGCGCAGGGGGACGCCGTGGCCCCCCCTGCTCCTCGTCGGGTACGGCGCCGGTTCCCGCCCCGCTGCTCGCCCCAGCGGTCACACACACACGCACACACACACGCACACGCGCGCACGCGCACACACACACACACGCACACACACGCACACACGCGCACAGACACGCACACACGCGCACACACGCACACACACACGCACACACACGCACGCATGAGACGGGCAAGCGAGAGTCGATGTCAAGAAACACAACTGACCCCACTTTAACCCCCGCTCTCCCCAGGCGTCCCCTTAGTGTGCTGGTTATTCTTCTCCTCCCACTCCCAGTCTCTTCCCCCCCCTCCCCTTCGCCCCCCCCCTCACGCGGTTGGGGCAGCAGGGGCCCCCCACTCCACCTTCGTTCCGCACCTTTCACGCGGTTTCGCCGCGCCGCGATGGATACTTGCGGATGTTTTTACGTTTCCTGTTGTTGGAACCTCTCGGTCTGGCTCAACGCGCCCGCATGTTGTTGCAACAAAAATGGACACAAATTAGTTTTTAAAGAAACGCAACCGAGGCTTACCCTGTCCGATCGTATTATCGACCACGGGCTCACATTCCCGTCACCCGTTCGTGATGTTATTAACAACGTTTTTACGAATATATTTCACGAACGCTTTCCTTCAACTTCATCCTGTTGTGCTGTCGCGTAATGAGGCAGACTCCCCATTAAGATCACTCACGGAGCATTCCACACCTTGCACGTGAAGAGACATCGCTCACAAAGCTGGGGGGGCAGCCCTTTCCCACTTGCTGTGCAACTAATACCACTCAACCCGAGCTAGAAATGCTCCGATACTTACACTGTCTTTGTACTGTCCGCCTTTTGGCGTTCTCTGGTCTGACACTGGTGAGACAAGGCTGGTGCAGGCCAATCAGTTTCACAGACAACGCGTATATTATTATCAGAGCATGTTGGTTTGCACGCTTTACCACAAGTACGTGTGGCTAATGCGGACTTGATTCCTTGCAAACGGTATGTGTTTGGTGCTTCAACATCTTAACACCAATTTTTTTTAATTGCCAGAAAGAGTAACAACCTATTCCTATTTACCATAATGTTCTTCACACGGAACCAACAGACCGCCGAGATCCTCGGCGAATGCTGTGGCTTCCCACGCGCTGCTGTCCTGTCCAAAGGCACCAGTGGGGACAAGCTGACCAAACAACGAGCTGGCCCTCAAACAACTGCCCGTGCTTAATTTGTGCTTCGACGATTCCCCTTCTAAAAACACGCGGCCATGTTTCGCACCTCCAGAAAGGGCATCTCGCTCCCCCAAGGGGTGCGTGCACCCCCGGGTCGAGCACCACTGCCCCTCGTGGGTTATCGCATGGAGAGAAGCATGACCTTCGAGCCCCGCGTGAAACAGATCGGTGAGAAAACCAAATCGAGAATCACCCTGCTGACGAAACTTGCAGGGAACGACCTGGCGGGCACCTCGTCCACCTGCCGCCCCTTTCACTGATCTACTCGGTGGCAGAGTCACCTGGTCCGGGGGAGCTCTCGTACGCACAACTGCCGGGTGCACAATGAAATAACGCGACGCGTTATGTCTGCAGAGACATCGCTCAAAACTGCAAGGGAGTTGACACGTTTTCTTGCCAACTACCACCGCCTACTCAACAACGTCCCTCGCCGCCAACTCAAGTCCCGATCCCCTTTCTGGGATCGCGCTGATGCTGCTGCCGTCACCACCCTAGAAACCACCCCCAGAATGGAACAACACAGGAGTCCAAAAAAATCCACCTCGCCCCACGACCCAAACATCGCACCGCCTGGCTTTCACATCCCAGAAAAGACTGCTTTAACCATCGCCTGGAAGCTCAAACATCAACGGGTTGATGCACACATCTCCGCCATAAATGGAACATTAAAGGCACAAGCCACAGCGCGGCTGTAGCCATGAAACCCAAACAATGGACCACACAGTAAAACCCAATGTAGTCTGCGCTCCGTTAACGGAGGTGAAATAGCAAAAACGACACAAACTCTCTCCTGAAGCCCTCTCGCGGCGAGTAGACTTCAACTTTGGCATCGAGCTCCTAATCGTGCAGTAGAACCCCTGCTCTTAACGACGGTAATTGGTTCCACGAAACCGGGAAGCGATTTGGTCGCTAAGCTAATATAGGATATACACGTTAAAGGGTTACCCTTTTTCACCCAACAAAATTACTTAAACACATTCCTGCGGAGGGAGCTGGTAGGAACGTTGGGTTGCTCGGTCAATGGCCAGGGTCAACGGCGGCGTGGTGTATTCCGCAAATATGCCCGACTGTGAGGGCGGGCACAAGCCGGCGTGAGTAGGTTAAACGTTGGGTTTTATACGGGCACCACGGGGTGACCAGCCCCTCCCCACCCAGCCCCACCCCTCCCACACCCCACCCAGCCCCTCCCCACCCAGCCCCTCCTCACCCTCCCCACCCAGCGCCTCCCCACCCTCCCCACCCAGCGCCTCCCCACCCAGCGCCTCCCCACCCAGCGCCTCCCCACCCAGCGCCTCCCCAACCAGCCCCTGCCCACCCAGCCCCTCCCCACCCAGCCCCTCCGCACCCTCCCCTCCCCACCCAGCCCCTCGCTGCACGACGGACGGACGGACACAATAATCCCCTGTGGGCTGGTGTAACCAGGAGGTTCCTACCAGTGTAATGCATTCGTTGAGGAACCCTGGTGCGAGGTATGGCTCGACACCCGACATTAGCAGCGGTGTGACGGGGATGCTGGCGACGCGTGAGGTCACACCGCATGAGAGCGACGGGGAGACAATTTGGCAACAAGATATTGTTCATAATCAACGTTTTTGGGTTTAGATCGCGTTATTTATAAATGTGTCGTAACCCTCCACCACCCGACACGGCCAATCAGTAAAAAAGTCTGGCGAATTGCCCGATGATGCTGGATGCAATTACCAGCGAAACGTCGTACTCAAATTGTAAATGTTGTGGTTTCACGCGTCAACACACCGGTGGGCTAAAGCGGTGAACTATTTGTCTTTTGTCAACGTGACACTTTTTTACTGATTGGCCGTGTCGGGTGGTGGAGGGTTACGACACATTTATAAATAACGCGATCGAAACCCAAAAACGTTCATTATGAATAATATTGGTCGCGAAAGCCTACGTGTTAAACTAACAAGATATTGATCCGCAGAATCTACACGCGGACCGCGCACGACTCGTCAACGCAGAGATGAGAATCTTAGCGGCGTCAAACCGCGTACAGCCGAAACATCACCCCCGTGTGCCGGAAGACATACCTCTTAATAAGCAAGCCGAAACACACGTTCTATAAAACAACATTGGGCGAGGTGCGACTACAGTTCCTCTAAAAAGCTGAACCACGGACAAAAGCCGTGGATGCCGGCAACGCTTTCTACCCTCCGCCAGATCCCGCAGCCGCTGCACAGCAGACACGGGACCTCCCCTACACCACGCCGGAACAGTTCCTCCAAGCGGCGGACATTCACAATGGTTCACATTCTTAGCTTTTACCGGTAAAGCCACGTACCTACGTGACTTTACCTACGTGACTCTACCGAAAAAACCTAAGAATATGAATCCTTGCAGTCACGAAAGCTTCAAATCTAGAATTCACAATGGTACTGCTGGTGTCAGTGCTGCTGCTGCACCTTCTCCCGGTGTGGCGCTGGTGGCGTTGCCGGTTGTGTTGGCGCTGTTGTTGGCACTGGCGGCAGCGGCGGCGGCTTGGGCTCGGGTGGAGCCGCGGGTTGAGCGCGCGAGCCTCCCCGACCGTCGCGGGCCTTGCCCGCCGGAGCTGCTCTCATCGCTCCCCTCCCCGGCCGAGTCTGTGGCCTCGGAGGCCTGCACCTCCATCTCCACCTCGTCGTCTTCCTCGTCCTCCTCGTCCTCCTCCTCTTCCTCCTCCTCCTCTTCGTCCTCCTCGTCCCCCTCCGAGCTGCTGACGTGGCTCAGCTGACGTGAGCAGAGGGGGAGGAAATGAGAGTAAACATCTCCGCGCGCGAGATTACTCGATATTAGTCATTACAGGAGTCCATCGGTTTTAACAGCGACATCGGTTGAGTATGATAATTGGGTTTTTTAACCTTTTATCTGGCAAAACAACTGACACCTTTTTTTTTACAAGGAGTCATGTTTGCATTGACCACTATACCTGCAGTCAGAATGCAAACAAAAAAACACAACTCTGATGATGTATGCACTGTCCTTGAAATTGATTGCTCCACACCCGAGACAGCTTTTCTTAGAGCCTAGTCTCACATGGTGTTGGACCAGATGACCTCGTGGTGCCCGTATAAAACTCAACGTTTAACCTACTCACGCCGGCTTGTGCCTGCCCTCACAGTCGGGCATATTTTGCGAAATACACCACGCCGCCGTTGAGCCTGGCCATTGACCAAGCAACCCAACGTTCCCACCAGCTCCCTCCGCAGGAATGTGTTAAGGCAGAACAAGTAAGTTGTTTAATAGCCGTTGAACCATTCAAGTTCAATGGGGTTAAATCCCTGCTGTCAGCGCTCCGCTAATTACTAAACTATTTACTATTTTTTTACTTCACCAGGTAAGGCCGAACATGAGCTATCTACGTAGATATTTTTCAGAAGCTACCTGGCCACAAATGGAAGCTCAACCAAGTGGGCTCATCACGATGTGGAAATTTACAAGCTGCAACATACTCCAAACGCGTGGTGTTGATTCTACACGTGGTGGGAAAAACCGGGGGAGGCCCGGAGAAAAATCCACGCGACCACGGGGAGAGAGAGAGACACGCAAACTCCACATATACAGCAGGCGTCAGGGTCGAAATCGAACCCACGACTTCCTGTATACCAGGCGAGGTAGTTAACATCTCCTAGCCACCGTGATGATGATGAGAGACACGCAAACTCCACATCTACAGCAGCAGCAGCAGACGTCAGGGTCGAGATCGAACCCACGACCTCCTGTACACCAGGCGAGGTAGTTAACATCTCCTAGCCACCGTGATAATGATGATGATCAGAGAGAGACACGCAAACTCCACATACACAACAGCAGGCGTCAGGGTAGGGATTGAACCCACGACCTCCTGTATACCAGGCGAGGTAGTTAACATCTCTGTGAATGATGACTGCATCTATGACTGTGATTGACAATCTATGCCTGTAAATGATTACTGTAAGATTGTGAATGATTATATCTACGTGTGTGAATAACTCTACGACTCTCTGTGACTCTCCACGACTCTCTATGATTGTGAGTGACTCTCTGTGACTCTCCACGGCTCTCTGTGACTCTCTGTGACTCTCCACGACTCTCTATGATTGTGAGTGACTCTCTATAACTCTGTACGACTCTGTGACTCTCCACGACTCTCTGCGACTCTGAGTAACTCTATATGACTCAGAATGACTCTCTGTGACTCTCCACGACTCTCTGTGACTCTCCACGACTCTGTGACTCTCTGTGACTCTCCACGACTCTGAGTGACTCTCTGTAACTCTCTGTGACTCTCTGTGACTCTCCACGACTCTGTGACTCTCCGTGACTCTGAGTAACTCTGTGACTCTGAGTGGCTCTGAGTGACTCTCCACGACTCTGTGACTCTCCACGACTCTGTGACTCTCTGTGACTCTCCACGACTCTGAGTGACTCTCCGTGACTCTCTGTGACTCTCCACAACTCTGTGACTCTCTGTGACTCTCCACGACTCTATAACTCTCCACAACTCTCCACGACTCCCCGCGACTCCCGTCACCACAAGGTGCACGGGGGGGTGGGAGAAGACGGAGGCCTGAAGCGCCGCGTCAGCCGCTCCCGTGGTACCACAAACTTCACCGTCAGGACGCAGCGTTCCACCTTCCTGCGAGGCATTCCTCTTCAGCTCGCGGCGCCTTCGATCAGCAGCAACAACAATCTCTAAAAAAATCGATAAACTCCCGATAAACTAATTAATCGAGGGCGAGCGATTAACGTCAATGTTGTTTATTGGCGGCAACGCCACTGGGATACAAAAATGAACTCACACGGCCACCGTCCGTTACGTCGCCCCCCCTACAATCCCCACCGGGGGGGGTCCTAACGGGGCACGCGATTGGTCAGTCGAAGGTCACGTGAGCCGTTCTGAACCAATGGCGGTGCGCGCTCGGCCAGAGAGTCGCGAACGGCCACCGTACACGCCGCCGATGGCGCGCGACGTCGACGGAAACGCGATTCGTAATAACTCGCGAGCTTCGTGTTTGTTTTTTTGAAGCGCGTAATGGATTTTAAAAGAAAAATAGTTTTGGTTTTTATTCGATTTTAAATGTTTAGCAAATATAATAAAAAGATATATATAAGCTTTCGTACAACTTTGTGATCGCAATAAAAAAAAGACGTTACATAATCTTTATTGAAATGCTATATGGGCCAATAATCATTTGGCTGCGATCAATGTCCACGTGATAAGCCACTTCGTTGAGCTATCGATTGTGACGGGCAGGGCGCTTCTCAAAAAAACAACGAATAGCTCAGTCGACTTTACCTGGTAAAGAAAAAATTGATATATCGTTTAGTTTTATCTTAATTATTTTAGTAATATGCTTACATTTCCTATACTTTGCATTCCTATCGCGTTTTTTTGTTGTTGTAACTTTCTGATCCTACCCAGCTGGACGTCTGTGCAAAAGAGCTTCGTAGCTCATCGGATTTCTCGTGGATAAATAATACAAATTCTGATTTTAAAACGCGTCCTGAGGGCATTATGCAAATTTGTGGCTCCCATTGGCCTCAACGATCACGGGTTCTACCCATAATGCAATGTGCCCATCAGTTCGATCTGATTCACCCTTAAAACATAAATTAGTTTACTTCGTATTTGTCTTGTCACTGAATAATATCAACGAATAATGCAACTATGCGTACGCCAATTAAAATACACATGCTCGTCGGTAAATATTTCTTATAAATGTAATTATTTTCTGGCCCCCATAGTGTAAACGTTTAGTCTCCAACTCGTATTATCCCCATGATGTCTTTATACTGGTAGGAACCTCTTGGTTGCATTCTAGATTTTAAGCTTTCGTGACTGCAAGGAATCATATTCTTAGGTTTTTTCGGTAAAGTCACGTGGGTAAAACATCAAAATTAATGTTTTATTTTATTTTCATTAATTTTGATGTTTTACCTACGTGACTTTACCGAAAAAAACCTAAGAATATGACTCTTGGTTGCACCAGCCCACAGGGGATTATTGTGTCCGTCCGTCCGGCCGTCATGCATCAAAAAATGGGAGGGATGGGGCTGGGTGGAGAGGGGAGGGAGGGGCTGGGTGGAGAGGGAGGGGCTGGGTGGGGAGGGTGGGCTGGGTGAGGGGTGGGGAGGGGCTGGTCACCCCGTGGTGCCCTTATAAAACTCAACGTTTAACCTACTCACGCCGGCTTGTGCCCGCCCTCACAGTCGGGCATATTTGCGGAATACACCACGCCGCCGTTGACCCTGGCCATTGACCGAGCAACCCAACGTTCCTACCAGCTCCCTCCGCAGGAATGTGTTCGACTTTGCATTTTTGGTGCTAAGGAGAAGCGTCGTCGACCGAAACGTCGCTTTATTTGGGTTTCCTCTGAAGGTCACAGCAGTGAATATTGACAGCTGTTACTCGAAGCGCTATCCTTTTTATCAGTAGGGTAACCACGGCCACCACAGAAGATTATTTTTATTGTGGGTGTTTTTGCTTTTATTATTTTACATTTATTAATTTTTATTTATTATTTTTATTTATTTAGTTGATTCTTTTTTACTCAATTTTTTTTTCTATTTACATGATTTTACCGAGAGCACAAAGAATATGAATTCCTAGTCACGAAAGTTTTAAGTCAGAAAATAATCCCTTTAATTTTATTTGTGTGGACATTTAAACCTCGCTGCTGCTACTTTAACTGCTGCACATTCCCATCGGCGATGCTGCTGCTGCTGCTACTTTAACTGCTGCACAATCACATCGGCGATGCTGCTGCTGCTACTTTAACTGCTGCACAATCACATCGGCGATGCTGCTGCTACGGTGGCAGCGGTGCCTGCGCAAGCAACAATTAACAAGCAATGCCAACAAAAACGTGGACACGTGTATCTTATGATTGCGAACTTTAAATGAAATTTAGAGAACAGGCGACGTTTCGGGCAATGACCCGTCTTAGCGTGTTTGTGTTTTGGGGGGCTGTCATGTAGCCCGCATGTCCAGCCACACATTAAACACATTGTCCTGCGGAGGGAGCTGGTAGGAACGTTGGGTTGCTCGGTCAATGGCCAGGGTCAACGGCGGCGTGGTGTATTCCGCAAATATGGCCGACTGTGAGGGCGGGCACAAGCCGGCGTGAGTAGGTTAAACGTTGAGTTTTATAAGGGCACCACGGGGTGACCAGCCCCTCCCCACCCAGCCACACCCCTCCCACCCCCCACCCAGCCCCACCCTCCCCAGCCAGCCCCTCCCCACCCTCCCAACCCAGCCCCTCCAAACCCTCCTCACCCAGCACCTCCCCACCCACCCCTCCCCACCCAGCCCCACCCTTACCACCCAGCCCCACCCTCTACAGTATATGTTTGGAGATATATTTTTTAATCGGATTTTGAAGGACTTTTTTTGTCGGATCATTTATATAAGATTGAATGATTTAGCAGTTTCAAAATTCGGATCATCCAAACTGATTTTCAGATTTCCATTTAAAGCTTTCGTGACTGCAGGGATTCATATTCTTGGAACTTTCGGTAAAGTCACGTAGAAGGGAAATAATAAAATAATACAAATAATGTGAGGAGCAGAGCACCTTGCCAAATGAGTGTCCTCTGTTGATATGTAAACTCCTTTGTCAAGGCGTTCTACTCTTCCCACCCAGCTTAAAATACGCTGCCAAGCTTAGCAGTGTTCATTAGGACGCTGTCTTTCCGACAGCTCTGTTCTTCACCTGAGGACGGCTGCTTGTGTTGTCGCTGAAGCGTCGTGAGAATTGTATTATGTTTTATTTCTATTATTTAAGTATTTCCCTTCTACGCGACTTTACTGAAAGGTCCAAGAATATGATTTTCAGATTCTATATATTTTTTCACTTTAATTTGAACATTTGCAGCACATTCCCAGAAGACATGCTAGGAACGGATGTCGAGATGTTAACTCCCTCGCCTTGCATACAGGATGTCGTGGGTTCGATCCCGACCCTGTGACGCCTGCTGTATATCTGGAGTCTGCAGACGCAAACTCCAAATATACAGCAGCAGGCGTCAGGGTCGGGATCCAACCCACGACCTCCTGCATATCAGGCGAGGTAGTTAACATCTCCTAGCCACCGTGATGATGATGAGAGAGAGAGACACGCAAACTCCAAATATACAGCAGGCGTCAGGGGTCGGGATCGAACCCACGACCTCCTGTAAACCAGGCGAGGTAGTTAACATCTTGCCATCGAGGCATCACGCCCATACTTAAGCGTGTACCTGAATGACGGCCTCTTCATTTTGTGTATGCCATGAAGGTTTGTTTGACCATACTTCACCAAACTGGTCAGTGTGAGTTGGTCAATAGTGGAGTTCGATGACTGGTGCGGATGTCGTTCAGAGTGGCCGGGTTTAAAACTCAGCGCCCCAACCGCTGCGCCACCGCTCCCACCTCGCTCTACCGCTTATGATTCGAGGAAAAGTTAAAATCAACAATTTGATCAACTGCACAGTTTTTATCTATTGACGCTGCACGTGTTAAGGTACGCGCTCAGCAGCAACATTTCGACGCTATGAACACTTGGCAGGACCCTCCTAAAAGAGATTTGTTGGCCCAAAAAGCGTAATAATATTCTTGTTTAAATAGTAACACATGCATTGCGTGCATGTGTGGCAAACGTGTCAGGACTGTTCTATTCGTCTTGGCCCCGTGGGGGGGGGGGGGTGTGGTTGTGCCCCCCCCTGCCCCCTCCCCCCCGTGCAATGGACTCGCCCGCTCCAAGAGAAGCGATGTGGAGACGTGGCACCACGAGGAGAGGAGAGCAGGGGAACAGGGACACGCAGGAGCTCCAGGATTGATGGAGCAAGAGAGAGAGAGAGAGGGAAAATCGAGGTGGACCGTCGGGAGGCTGAGAAGAGAGGAACAACATTCGGAGCAGGGGAGGGGGAGAACGGGAGGAGAAGGATCGGAGTCAGAATCTTTATTTAGGCTGGAAGAATCCGATGAGCGGTGAAGCTCTTTTATTTCAGATGTCCAGTATGGGCAGGTCAGCAATTTGCGACACAAAAAAGCGATCGGAGTGCAAAATAACGAGAGAGAGAAAAAAACGTTTATCTTTTTGGTTCTTTCGGTAAAGTCACGTAGAAGGGAAGTAATAAAATAATTAAAATAAAACATAATGAAATAATTCTCACGACGTTTCGGCCACAACGCAAGCAGCCGTCCTCAGGTGAAGATCAGGTCTGTCGGGGAGATATTCAGACGCTGTCTCCCCGACAGACCTGGTCTTCACCTGAGGACGGCTGCTTGCGTTGTGGCCGAAAAGTCGTGAGAAATATTTTATTATGTTTTATTTTTATTATTTTATTATTTCCCTTCTACGTGACTTTACCGAAAGAACCAAGAAGATGAATCCCTGCAGTCACGAAAGCTTTAAATCGAAAAAAACGTTTAGCAAGACACTCAATACCAATGCGTAATTCGTGAATAACATGATCGGGAGGAGTAACACAGAACAATAGAATAGGAACGAGAAAGAGAGGAACAGGGGGGGGGGGAACAATGGTAACGGAACGGCGGAGGTGGGGCAACGGAGGAGAACAGAGAGACACGGACCGGGGTAAGGAGCAACCGAGGTGGAATCGCAGGAGGAGGAACACGGGGAGAGAGCGCAAATGATGAAGAGAGGAGTAACGGCAGGAGGAACGTCAGGCGCAGGGAAACATGAGTGTAGCGAACATTGCAGGAGGAGGAAGAACAGAGATAACGATATCTAACAGCGGCGGTAGAGCATCAGGGGGGCGAACAGCCGGAACGACGTTAGAGAACCGGCAAGGATGATGAGACACAGCTGGATGGAGAGTTGCAGGAATTCATCTTCTTGGCTCTTTCGGTAAAGTCACGTAGAAGGGAAATAATACAATAATAAAAATATAACATTATCCATCTTCTTGGTTCTTTCGGTAAAGTCACGTAGAAGGGAAATAATACAATAATAAAAATATTACATAATTAATCTTCTTGGTTCTTTCGGTAAAGTCACGTAGAAGGGAATAATACAATTTATAATAAAACAGAATAATTTTTATTCTTTTATTATTTCCCTTCTACGTGACTTTACCGAAAGAACCTAGAAGATGAATCCCTGCAGTCACGAAAGCTTTAAATCGAAAGACGGAGCACTTAGGACATTTTATTTTGTTTAAACAGTTGCTGAGCGTTGCGGGCGGGGGGGGCGGGGGTCCAAAACGTCATGAGGCCAGTAACAAAGGGCACGGTTAAAATCTCTTCACAAATAAGGGCGCTGCAACAACGCCGCTTTGAATGAAGGTTATTGTATAGGAGGGGCTTGGCAGTGTGGACGATGGGAGGGGCTTCCAGGAGACGGGATTTAAGGGGCAACGGGAGAGAGCGAGATGAGGAGTTGGAACGAAGGAGGGGAACGTCTGGAGGAACGTCTGGAGGTACGGGAGTTTAGACGTCTGGAACAAGTCGAGAGGCGGGCAACCGGCGCGGGTATGAAGAACGTAATCAACCAGATAGGGTGTTGACTGTTATGTTATCCGACTCTCTGTTGTATTACATTAAATTTCTAAGTATACTAGATTTGTGTTTCTATTTAATTTATACCTGATGATGATGATTGCTTGTGTTGCACTCGAAACGTCGTATGCTAGTATTTAATTTAATTTATTATTTTCTCTTTATACGTGACTTTACCGAAAGAACCAAAGAATGATGTCACCAATCGCAGTTCCAGTGACACTTTCCTTGCGAGCAAATTTACCAAATCGCAAAGGGGATGGTCTCGTGAACGTCATCGTTGCTCTCGTTCCGCTTGCTCGACTCGTCCGCGTTGGAACAAAAAAAAACGAAAGTTGCGAGCGCGACTTTATGGTTGCATGCAACCGCGCGACTAGTTGAGCTCGCGGTCGCATGCAACTGGATGTAGTGCGTCGTAAGGCGATCGAGTTGCGGGCGATGTGCGCAACTAAGTCGCTCGGGGCTTGGATCGAATTTGAAAGGCGCTGTACTGGTCGGGTTATCGCGATATGGAGATGCTGCTACGATAAATATCGCACGATATTACACCCGTGATGATTGCACCGCCTTTGACATTTGAAAATACCGTAAAATCGTCACATCTGCATACAGCTGTGTGTATGTGTGCGTCTGTGTGTGTGTGCATCTGTGTATGTGTGCGTCTGTGTGTGTGTGCATCTGTGTATGTGTGCGTCTGTGTGTGTGTGCGTCTGTGTGTGTGTGCATCTGTGTATGTGTGCATCTGTGTATGTGTGCATCTGTGTATGTGTGCGTCTGTGTGTGTGTGCATCTGTGTATGTGTGCATCTGTGTATGTGTGCATCTGTGTATGTGTGCATCTGTGTGTGTGTGCATCTGTGTATGTGTGCGTCTGTGTGTGTGTGCATCTGTGTATGTGTGCGTCTGTGTGTGTGTGCATCTGTGTGTGTGTGCATCTGTGTGTCTGTGTGTGTGGGGAGCGGTGGTGTAGCGGTTAGCGCGCTGCGCTGTGAACCTGACGACCCGGGTTCGATTCCCGCTCACGGCCAACACCGATGACGGTTATCTGAACCGGTCCCGGGCCTCCCCTAGGTCGACTCAGCCTCAAATGAGTACCTGGTGCGATGTGTAAACATCGCAACTGGGGAGACAAAGGCGGTCGGGCGTGGTGCTGGCCACTCACCCCCTCGCGTACCGTTCTGGCCTTCATAGGTGCTCGCTAACAGCACTTGCCCCTACAGTCTGTGAAAGCTATACGGGGGATCTTTGTCTTTGTATGTGCGTGTATCTGTATGCATCTGTCTGTGTGCGTGGTGGGAGCGCTTGCCTGTAGTGGAGAAACCCGAGTTCGATTCCCGCTCACGGTCACCAACAACCGGTGGCAATAATCTGATCCGGTCCCAGGCCTCCCGCTAGATCGACTCGGCCTCAAACGAGTACCTGGTGCGGTGTGCAGTGAACATCGCCACTTAGGGGGACAAAGGCGGTCCGGGCGGGGTGCTGGCCACCCACGCCCTCGTGTTTGCCGTGCCGGCCTTCATAGTTTGCTACTTGCGAGCAGCACTTGCCCCCAACAAGTCTGTTCAAGGCTATATATATGGGGGAGCTTTGTCTTTTGTGTGTGTGTGTGACGCATGGCACTGTTGGTGCGACTTTATATGAAGTCTGGGCGCGGTTTTTCCCCACGAGATTGCGTTTGTGCGTGTGTCTGTATATATCTGTGAGTGTGTACGTATCGATACGTGTACACGTGTACACGTGTCTGTATGTTTCTGTGTGGGGAGCGGTGGTGTAGCGGTTAGCGCTACGCTGCGTTATGAACCCGGCGACCCGGGTTCAATTCCCGCTCACGGCCAACACCCAGTGACGATTATCTGAACCGGTCCTGGGCCTCCCCTAGGTCGACTCAGCATCAAATGAGTACCTGGTGCGGTGGTGTAAACATCGCCACTAGGGAGACAAAGGCGGTCGGGCGTGGTGCTGGCCACCCACGCCTTCGTGTACCGTTGCGGCCTTCATAGGTGCTCGCTAACAGCACTTGCCCCTACAGTCTGCTAAGGCTATATGGGGGATCTTTGTCTTTGTATGTTTCTGTGAGTGTGTACGTATCTATACGTGTACACGTGTCCGTGTCTGTATGTTTATGCGCTACGAACCCTTCGACCCAGCGGCGAGTGAATATCCGAAACGGTTCCTGGCCCGCCTCTGGGTCCGCTCGGAACTTAAATTATTACGACCTGGATGCGGTGCCTAAACATCTGCGCCGGGGAGACAAAGGCGGACGGGCGTGGTTACACCCCCACCTCGTGTGTGTGCGTCGTGTTGGACATCATCGCTGCTCGCAAACAACAACAAACGCACTTGCCCCGACAGCCTGCGGAGGCTATAGAGGGGACCGTTTGCATTGTGCGAGGTAGCTGCGTGCGCGTCTTGGCCGGCGAGGAACGACGGTGGTCTGAGACGTCAGGGCCCAGGATGAGAATGATTGCCTGATTCACCATGCTGTCATCAGCCATCCATTGTCTGAGGCCCAGACGAGACCCCCCCCCCTCTCTCTCTGATGCACGTGTCATCATCATCGTTATCAGCAGCAGCAATATCATCGGCATTACACGGCGGTATCGCCAGCAGAAGCGTGAGCCATGTGCACGTGCTGCTGTGCGTGGAACTTCTTTCGCGCCGTAAACGTAGCCAACCTTTGCGCTGAGCAGTTCGAAAGAAATGCCACGTCCGATCCACTGCTGGATGAAGGACCTCCCGCAATCCGTGTCGATCCTGCCCATGCGCTACACTCGGTCGTCACATCGTCTGCACGTCATGTAGCCCGCATGCCCAGCCACCGCATGCCTAAACAGCTTTTGTTCGGCCGGATCGAGGGGGCTAAACGGGCGCGGCACGGGCTAGAAAAGAGATGGAGTGACGTGGTACAGGAGGACGTGGAGCTGAGTGGACTTGCCGATGACTGGTACCAGCGGTGTCAAGATCGGTCTCTGTGGAGGAGGCTCGTGAAGGACGCTACTGGGCAGTTGGAGGCAGTCGCCCTCCAACAACAACGGAGGGCGGAGGAGCGACGCTCACAACAATGAGCGGAGTGCCGGGTGGCTAAAGCACAGCAAGTTGGTACAGTAGGGGGCACAGGTGGTGCATCAGCCAGTCATTTCGGTCATCTCGGTCAGTCGACCCGTGGCACCTGCTGGGTCTGCCCCGTGACCTGCCAGCGGGCGTTCGACACTTCACGTGGCCTCAAGGTGCACATGGCCTGGCACAAGCGTCGTGGTGACGTCACCGCCACTTAGTGGCGAATGGCGGTTGTTGTTGTTGTATTTCATCTCAGTCAGTCGACCCCGTGGCACCTGCTGGGTCTGCCCCGTGACCTCCTGCCAGCGGGCGTTCGACACTTCACGTGGCCTCAAGGTGCACATGGCCTGGCACAAGCGTCGTGGTGATGTCACCGCCACATAGTAGCGAATGGCGGTTGTTGTTGTTGTATTTCATCTCAGTCAGTCGACCACGTGGCACCTGCTGGGTCTGCCCCGTGACCTCCTGCTAGCGGGCGTTCGACACTTCACGTGGCCTCAAGGTGCACATAACCTGGCACAAGCGTAGTGGTGATGTCACCGCCACTTAGTAGCGAATGGCGGTTGTTGTTGTTGTATGTGCTGCACTGGCTGCACGTGCTCTCGGTCCACGCTGTCGCCCGCAATTGTCATCACCATCACCAGGGAGTTGCCCGGCAGCCACGGGGTCCCTTCGAACCAGAGCGTGCCCCGGACCGAGCCAAACTCACTTTGATTATTAACACTCAATGCGATGTCTCCCCTCCCTTCTCCCTCTCTCACCCACCCCCCTCCCTCCGTCACCCCCCCTCCTTCTCCTCTCTCCCTCCATCTCTCTGTACACCTCCTCCCAGCTGCATCCCTCTTCGCCCTCATCCCCCCCCCATCACCCCGTCCACCTCCTCCTTCCCTCTCTCTTTTTTTTACGATCAGTGGAAACAAGTAGATGCTCGGTGTAGTCGGCACTTTGCTTCGTTCATAATTTCGTAATTTTTTTTTTACATTTTTAAACTTTGCTTTATGTAAAACACCCACCTCTCGCTCACTCTCTCGCTCACTCTCTCGGTCACTCTCTCGCTCACTCTCTCGCTCCCTCTCTCGCTCTCTCTCGTTCTGCACGCAGCCCTTCTCGCAGTCCAACGGCTTCCGACAGGTAGCTCATCCTTCCCTCTCACCATCTCCTCTCCTTTCTCGCTACCAATTCCCCCTCGCTCCATCTCCCCCCCCTCCCATTTCCTCTCTCCCTCCTCTCCACCCCCCCAGGACGTCCTCAGCACAAGCCGCGAAGTCCGCAACGCATCATCGTCAGCCACGTTCCATCCACCGCTGGATGAACACCTCCCCCCAGCCCACCCTCCCCACCCCCTCCCTCCCCCCCAAATCTCACGCGATGCGACAATTTGAGTGCGCGCGAGGAGCCGATCCCATCGTTCCATCTCCGCGGTGATCGGTCGTCTGCGCCGTGAAGTTTTTTTATTCTCTCACCCCCTCCCCCCCTCCTCCTCCCCCTCCTTTGACCGTCGCTCCGCCGTTAGTCTCGACCACGCAACGGGTCGCGTGCACGTCCTGCGGCCGAGCCGTGCAACATCCCCGCAGCCGCGTGGCAATGCTGGCGGCTTAGGGGAAGGCCTTCATCCAGCAGTGGAGAGATCACGGGTGGTGGTGCGTGATGATCGTGATGATGATGATGAAATAAAGGATGCGTGTGCTTGGGTGTGATGTCCGACGTTTCACTTCACGTGCCGGGAACTTCTTCGGGAACTGACTTGAACGGATGCAATCTCCGTGACATGGCATCGCTCTGAAATTCAAATGAATGTATGTTCTGCGGAAGGCCAATTACTCGGTTCACCGATGGCGACGATGACGAGGATGTGGATCGCACACCTGACAGGGTTGACCGTGAGCAGTGTGGATCTCTAGATCAAGTCCTGCACTACATGAGAGAAATTTACCGACACGTATGTATGTTGAACTTATACTGGTAGGAACCTCCTGGTTACACCAGCCCACAGGGGATTATTATGTCCGTCCGTCCGTCGTGCATCCATAAATAGGAGGGGTGGGGCTGGGTGGAGAGGGGAGGGTGGGGAGGGGCTGGGTGGGCAGGGGAGGGTGGGGAGGGGCTGGGTGGGGGGTGGGAGGGGTGGGGCTGGGTGGGGAGGGGAGGGGCTGGTCACCCCGTGGTGCCCTTATAAAACTCAACGTTTAACCTACTCACGCCGGCTTGTGCCCGCCCTCACAGTCGGGCATATTTGCGGAATACACCACGCCGCCGTTGACCCTGGCCATTGACCGAGCAACCCAACATTCCTACCAGCTCCCTCCGCAAGAATGTGTTTCAAGTTCATGTATTAGGTATAGCCCTGTGAGCCATTCGGCTCTTGAATCGGGTGCAACCACAACAAACAAAAGACAAAAACATGAACAAAAAACATCTTAAAGTGAATATGTGACTGAGTGCAAACAGAAAATCCAAGAAAAGACAGTGTTTTGTGCGATGTATTGACATCGCGGGCACCACGTGGGTGCGGGTGCAGTACCGGCCATAGGGGGGCTCGGTGAGCACTGACTGGCAGTGCTGGGTGGCACCACGCTCTGCGTGCAGTGCCGACCCCTACAGGATAGGGTGTGAGAGTGCCGGCCATGTGGTTACTAAGGGCCATGGCACTCTGGTTGACCCCGAAGGACACGTGACCGGTAAAGTCTACACAGGGCCCCCCAGGTGGGGGCTAGGGGTGGTCACGTGTCAGGGTCGAGATCCTGCTCGAGGATTCTGGAAGGTGGGCGTGGCTGAGGGCGCGGCCAACCACGCCTCGGAGGATATAAGGGGCCGTCCATAAATGACGTCACGCACCTAGGGGGGGGGGGGTCAGACATTTGTGACGATGTGTGACGAGGGGGGGGGGGGTTGAGAAATGTAACGTCACATCAAAATGCGCAACTTTAAATAAATATAGACAACACGTTCTACTTAATTAAATAGACTTTTTAATAAATGTTTTCTCCTACAACATCAGAGTGCAGCGCCACATTAAACACGCACTACAATGACAATAGTTTAAAGCGATTTGAAGCATGTTTTATTTTTGGGGAGGGGCAGAGCTTTGTGACGTCATATTTGAGGGGGGGGGGGGTCTGATTTTTTGTGACGCCGTGTGACGATGGGGGGGGGGGTCAAAAATCGTCTAAAATCGCGTGACGTCATTTATGGACGCCCCGAAGCCGGGTCCCCCAGAGGGACTGGCTGCTGTTGTTTCATCCTGAAGAATCTACGTTCTACGTCCTACAGAGTCTCCAACACGTGGACCTGAACCCAAGCTGTGGTCCAGTCCGTTGTAGCTAATTACGTGGTAACTAGTGTAGTTAGCCTGGTGGTCACCACACAGTTAACTACACCAGTCACGTTGTAACTAGCATAGTTAGCCTGGTGGTCACCACCCGGTGAACTACACCAGTTACGTTGTGATTAGTGTAGTTGGCCTGGTGGTCACCACACAGTTAACTACACCAGTCACGTTGTAACTAGCATAGTTAGCCTGGTGGTCACCACCCGGTGAACTACACCAGTCACGTTGTGATTAGTGTAGTTAGCCTGGTGGTCACCACCCGGTGAACTACACCAGTCACGTTGTGATTAGTGTAGTTGGCCTGGTGGTCACCACCCGGTGAACTACACCAGTCACGTTGTGATTAGTGTAGTTGGCCTGGTGGTCCACCACCCGGTGAACTACACCAGTCACGTTGTGATTAGTGTAGTTGGCCTGGTGGTCACCACCCGGTGAACTACACCAGTCACGTTGTGATTAGTGTAGTTGGCCTGGTGGTCACCACCCGGTGAACTACACCAGTCACGTTGTGATTAGTGTAGTTGGCCTGGTGGTCACCACCCGGTGAACTACACCAGTCACGTTGTGATTAGTGTAGTTGGCCTGGTGGTCACCACCCGGTGAACTACACCAGTCACGTTGTGATTAGTGTAGTTGGCCTGGTGGTCACCACCCGGTGAACTACACCAGTCACGTTGTGATTAGTGTAGTTGGCCTGGTGGTCACCACCCGGTGAACTACACCAGTCACGTTGTGATTAGTGTAGTTGGCCTGGTGGTCACCACCCGGTGAACTACACCAGTCACGTTGTGATTAGTGTAGTTGGCCTGGTGGTCACCACCCGGTGAACTACACCAGTCACGTTGTGATTAGTGTAGTTGGCCTGGTGGTCCACCACCATCGCTTGCTATCTGGCTAAGGGGCAGTTACCCCTTTGTGTTGGTATCAATAAATGTGTTGCCTTCAAAGAGTACGTCTACGAGTCAGTTCAACTCACTACATTATTTCGCACCGTACGTAGCCAACTGTTCTAATCGGAGATGCGGGGGGGAAGGACAACAACTTCAACACAAAAAGCAGTTTGAAATAAATTGAGTTTGTCACTCTAGATGATGATTTAACAGTGCATAGCTCCAGTGGCTTCCTAATTTCGGGAGGAAGAGCGTTCCAGACGGCCGCATGCATACACACGCCGCACCTCCGACTAGCGCGGTTGGCTACGTAAGGTGCGAAAGAAGTTCAACGAACGTGCGCACGTACGATGTCGATTCTAAATGTGGAGGGGAAAACCGGAGGACCCGGTGATAAAATCCAAGGGGAGAGAGAGACACGCAAACTCCAAATATACAGCAGCAGGCGTCAGGGTCGGGATCGAACCCATGACCTCCTGTATAGGTGCTCGCTAACAGCACTTGCCCCTACAGTCTGTTTCAGGCTATACGGGGGATCTTTGTCTTTTTTTGTTCATCATGGAGTGGGGAGCGATAGTGTAGCGGTTAGCGCACTGCACTACAAACCAGGGGACCCGAGTTCGATTCCTGCTCACAGCCAACACCAGTGACGATTATTCCGAACCGGTCCTTGGCCTCCCGTAGGTCGACTCAACCTCAAATGAGTACCTGGTGTGGTGTGTAAAAACATCGCCGCTGGGGAGACAAAGGCGTCCGGGGGTTCAAGTTCATTTATTAGGTATAACCCTGTGAGCCATTCGGCTCTTGAATCGGGTGCAACCGCAACAAACAAAAAAACTAAAACATGAACAAGAAAACATCTTAAAGTGAATATGCAAACAGAAAATCCAAGAAAAGACGGCAAAATATTGCAGAAAAAGCACCGTACACCAACGCTGTGTGCAAAAATCCCAGTGGGATGCAAGTCAAACAACAACAACAACAACCACAAGACAACTTAGATTAAGGCCATCAGTCTAACTCTGTACTACAACAAAGAGACATGGCCAAACCGAAAAACTTTTCAAAAATCACCAAAATAAAGCCATAAAAGCAATGAAACAGGGTTGTAACGGCCACCTCACCCCCTCGTGTGCCGTGCCGGCCTTCATAGGTGCCGCTCGCTAACAGCACTTGCCCCAACAGTCTGTTACAGGCTACAGGAGGGCGGCGGAGATTTTTATTGTCACCTGCCATGAATCTTAATTTTAGAACTTTCGTGACTGCAGGAATTATTATTTGTTTCTTTCGGTTAAGTCACGTCTAAAGATAAAATAATAAATTCAATTAAATAATAGAATACGACGTTTCGATTGCAACACAAGCAATCATCATCAGGTATAATGAAATAGCGACATAAAATCTAACCAGAAAACTATAGACAGACATATTATCAGACAGATATCACCAAGATACATAGCGAGAGCAACACAGGTAACAGAGAGGGGTGATCGTCTCTGTGTGGTGGTCTTAAATAGACAGAGGGGGGCGGAGGCAGAGAGAGGGAGGAGGGTTAGAGAAAAAATTAGCATATCAATGAGTGGTCAACAGACGTGGTGCTGCGAATGCGATGGCACGGCAAGCAAGCCTGAAAATCAGGAGGACACACTAAAATTAAATAACCTAGTAAAATATCGAAATGTAATGTAATACAACACAGAGGGTCGGTCAACACACAATTAACGCATAGCCTGGTTGATTACGTATTTCAAAGATTGCTAAGTTAGAATTTAAGTGTGAACAATCTAAAGAGAGGACACAGGCAGAGAAAACAAGTCGCCAGAGAGAGAGAAAAAAGATAAGCTTAAAACTTCCCCGTAGAAGTGTATTCTATTATTTAATTTAATTTATTATTTTATCTTTAGACGTGACTTAACCGAAAGAAACAAATAATAATTCCTGCAGTCACGAAAGTTCTAAAATTAAGATTGAACCACTTCTACGGGGAAGTTTTAAGCTTATCTTTTTTCTCTCTCTCTGGCGACTTGTTTTCTCTGCCTGTGTCCTCTCTTTAGATTGTTCACACTTAAATTCTAACTTAGCAATCTTTGAAATACGTAATCAACCAGGCTATGCGTTAATTGTGTGTTGACCGACCCTCTGTGTTGTATTACATTACATTTCGATATTTTACTAGGTTATTTAATTTTAGTGTGTCCTTCTGATTTTCAGGCTTGCTTGCCGTGCCATCGCATTCGCAGCACCACGTCTGTTGACCACTCATTGATATGCTAATTTTTTCTCTAACCCTCCTCCCTCTCTCTGCCTCCGCCCCCCCTCTGTCTATTTAATACCACCACACAGAGACGATCACCCCTCTCTGTTACCTGTGTTGCTCTCGCTATGTATCTTGGTGATATCTGTCTGCTAATATGTCTGTCTATAGTTTTCTGGTTAGATTTTATGTCGCTATTGCATTATACCTGATGATGATTGCTTGTGTTGCAATCGAAACGTCGTATTCTATTATTTAATTGAATTTATTATTTTATCTTTAGACGTGACTTAACCGAAAGAAACAAATAATAATACCTGCCATGAAACTTCATCCACAGCAATGGTCCGCATCCAACCCTGACGTCACGTCAGCCACGTGTTAACCTTTGGCTGCCACTGTCACTGCCATCGACCACAGGCCACGATCCCTCCGATCACGGCGTGGTGCGGCCAAGTTGACACTTTAAGTTATATTCTTAGGTTTTTTCGGTAAAGTCACGTAGGTAAAAAATTCAAATAAATAAAATGAAAATAAAAATCACGACGTTTCGGAGGCAACTCAAGCTTCCGTCTTCAGGTGGAACCGTCACAGCACGATAGCTGTATCAAGTGAGAGAAATTCCCAGAACACAGTATTTGTATATATACTGGTGGAGGGTGGGAGGAGCTAAGGTAGGCCCCTGAATATTATTTTTGTGAGGTTTGGTGCGGCAGAAGCACGCTGTTAGGAATGAGCCTTTGTTGTGTAAACTCGGTGCGGATGATGAAAAGGTGCGTGTAAAAGGGACTGAGCCTTTTTGTTATGTAGAGATGATGCGGCTTTAAGTTATTTTAACACGGAGGCTTTCGCGACCAATATTATTCATAATAAAGTTATTTTTGGGTTAGATCGCGTTATTTATAACTTCAAGTTCTCTTTTCGTATCTTCTCAGATCCCATGTGTCCCTCCTTTAAGCCTCCGTGTAATTCCAGGCACGTGTCTCTCCCCATGCTTCTCCCTGCACATGTTCAGCGTTTAATTTATACAACAGGTTCCACACACTGCCCACCAGGGATTATTTGTCTGTCTGTCGTGCATATGCGGAATTCCGCCCACCCATGCACCTCCCCACCGAACACCGAGCAACGCCGCGATTGGTTGACGATGTCGGGGAGGGTGGGGGGGAGGGGTAAACACGCCCACTCATCCCCCCCCCCGAACGCCGCGCTGTCCAACCAAATTCCTACCTGCCCACTCCAAAGGAACGTGTTTCATTTTCTTTGTCAATGCCTGACCTTTCTTTCTTCTGATCACCGTCAAAGCGGTTAATATAGCTCGTCTGTACACAACTCTGTCATGTATGTGTGTGTGTGTTGAACTTCTTTCGCACCATACGTAGCCAACCGTGCTAATCGGAGGTTTGCGGGAGGGGGGGAAGGACGACAGACTAAACACGATTTCTGTCGTGGCTCGGTTGGCCATTGCTGACTTCACTCTCTCTCTCTCGACACTTTTCTCCCCCACTCTTCAGGCGCCGCGGCGGCTAGGAGATGTTAATTCCCTCGCCTGGTGTGCAGGAGGTCGTGGGTTCGATCCCGACCCTGACGTCTCGACATACTTGAAGTTTGGGTGTTTCTCTCCCCGTGGTCGCGTGAAAAATGTTCTTCTCATCTGCCGGGTTTTCCCCTCCACATTTAAAATCAACTTCACGCGTTTTCAAGTATTTGGCTGCTATACATTTCCACGCGATAAGCCACTTCGTTGAAATGTCACTTGTGATGACCAGGTCGCTTCTGAGAACGAGCTAATATAGCTCAGTCGGCCCTCATCTGGTAAAATAAAAAAAAATAGTTAACACTTCGTTATCTTGATAATTGGTTTTTTACCCTTTTATCTGGCAACAAAACTGACACCTTTTTTTACAAGGAGTCGTGTTTGCATTGACCACAATACCTGCAGTCATAATGCAAACAAAAAACATAACTCTGATAATGTATGCACTGTCCTTGAAGTTGATTGGTGCACACCCGAGACAGCTTTCCTTAGAGCCTAGTCTCACATGGGTTGGACCAGATGACGCCAAAAGGCGCACAACTCAAAGACAACGCACCATCAGAGTATGTGAGCTCGGGGTAAGCATTTACACCATTGGAACCTCCTTTGCGAGTAGCAAAATATAATACTTGGTTTTTTACCCTTTTATCTGGCAACAAAACTGACACCTTTTTTTCGTTATCTTGTCGTCTTATTCTTCTCAACTCGTTTTGAGCAACTTTACATTTTACTATCTCCCCGCGTGGCAGTTGAAGCAAGGGTGGTGCACGTTCCTTAATCGCTCCCACAACCGTGCACCCGGCAGTATAAACTGGTATAGGGACTCCTCTACTTACGAACGAGTTGGGTTCCAGGGGTCTGTGTTCGTAAGTCGATTTGTTCGTAAGTCCAACTTTACTCCCGTTGTACGGCGTATACAGTAAACACGGGGAATGGCTTTAAAAGTTGTATAATCTCCTGCAGATATAGATGCCACTGGTTCTTGACATTCTGCAGATGTAGGTGCCACTGGTTCTTCATGTTCTGCAGATATAGATGCCGCTGGTTCTTCATGTTCTGCAGATGTAGATGCCATTGGTTCTTCATGTTCTGCAGATGTAGATGCCACTGGTTCTTCATGTTCTACAGATATAGATGCCACTGGTTCTTCATGTCCTACAGATGTAGATGCCACTGGTTCTTCATGTTCTGCAGATGTCGAGTCCGCTGGTTCTTCATGTTCTACAGATGTAGATGCCACTGGGTCTTCACGTTCTATAGATGTAGATGCCACTGGTTCTTCACGTTCTGTAGATGTAGATGCACTGGTTCTTCACGTTTTGCAGATGTAGATGCCACTGGTTCTTCATGTGCTACAGATGTAGATGCCACTGGTTCTTCACGTTCTGTAGATGCCACTGGTTCTTCACGTGCTGCAGATGTAGAGTCCACTGGTTCTTCACGTTCGGCAGATGTACATGCCACTGGTTCTTCACGTTCTGCAGATGTAGATGCCACTGGTTCTTCACGTTCTGCAGATGTACATGCCACTGGTTCTTCACGTTCTGCAGATGTAGATGCCACTGGTTTTTCACGTTCTGCAGATGTAGATGCCACTGGTTCTTCACGTGCTGCAGATGTAGATGCCACCACCGCCATCTATTGTGCTGCGGTTGAACTTACGACTCTCGGTCCGAACAGGCGACTGGACATACGGACCAAGTTTGTTTCGTATCTCTGTAAGTTCGTGAGTGGAATATTCGTCAGTGGAGGAGTCCCGGTAAATACACGGCCGCAAGTTAGTCGATCGGCAGGCAGGTTCGCGTGCGGTGGGGTAAAGTGTGGGTACCTCCTGCCGTTGAAGATAGTCAAAAGTGCTGTCCATAAGAGGGAGCCTCTCTCTCCCTGGAGTGCTTGCCGTGGTGGAGACCTTCAGCGGTGGCGTGAGCAGGCAACATTGCAGGGCTCTAGAGGACAGAAATGTCCCCATACCTGCGTCCAGGTTGTGCGAGATACTTTTCACCACTCTTAAATTTGCAACTTCACAAGAATAAAACAAATATCTAAATGGCTTGGAGCGTAGTTACAGATGTAAGACTCATCCTGTACAAGGGTATTGATCACTCCCTCAAACACTATTTAGATTTACAACAACAAAAGCACTAAATTTCGATTTAAAGCTTTCGTGACTGCAGGGATTCATCTTCTTGGTTCTTTCGGTAAAGTCACGTAGAAGGGAAGTAATACAATACTAAAAATAAAACATAATAAAATAATTCTCACGACGTTTCGGCCACAACGCAAGCAGCCGTCTTCAGGTGAAAACCAGGTCTGTCGAGGCGACAGCGTCTGACAGCGTCTGACAGACCTGGTTTTCACCTGAAGACGGCTGCTTGCGTTGTGGCCGAATCGTCGTGATAATTATTTTATTATGTTTTATTTTTATTATTTTATTACTTCCCTTCTACGTGACTTTACCGAAAGAACCAAGAAAACAAAAGCGCCGCGGTTGTCATATTTTCTTGAAATATTAAATAAAAACGTCTGGGCCGGCACGATAAGCGTAGGCCAAAAAAACATTCTCTAGAGGAGGCCGTTTCGCCAGCGGGTGTCTGAGCAAGCAACATTGCAGGGCTGCGCCTTGAACCTACACCTTGCCTGGTGGTGCCCGGGTCGCAAGCGATAACCCCCACCACCACCACCCCTCGTACCCTAAACGTGGGCTAATAAACCCACCGTCCAAACAACAACAACAACAACCGCCATTCACCACTAAATGGCGGAGACGTGCCAGACTAGGTGCACTTTTTATGCCACGTGTAAGTGTCGAAGGCTCGCCGCTGGCAGGAGGTCACGGAACAGACCCAGGCGCCATGGGTTGACTGACCGAGATGACTGCCAAGATTCGCCAACTGAGCTCGCCACTGTGCCAACTTTGCTGCGTTTTAGCCGCCCGTCGCTCTGCTCCGTCGTTGTTGTTGCTGTTGTTGTTGTGACGTCACCGCGGCGTCTGTGCCAGGCCAGGTGCACTTTGAGGCCGCCACGTGAAGTGTCGAAGGCTCGATGGGTTGGCTGGCAAACAATGACAAAGATCCCCCGCTCAGTGCCGGATTAAGCTAGTGCGGGGCCTGTAGCATATGTTATACTGGTAGGAACATCCTGGTTACACGAGCCCACAGGGGATTATTGTGTCCGTCGTGCAGGGAGGGGCTGGGTGGGGAGGGAGGGGCTGGGTGGGGAGGGGAGGGTGGGGAGGGGCTGGGTGGGGAGGGGAGGGTGGGGAGGGGCTGGGTGGGGAGAGTGGGGAGGGGCTAGGTGGGGAGGGTGGGAAGGGGCTGGGTGGGGGTGGGAGGGGTGGGGCTGGGTGGGTAGGGGCTGGTCACCCCGTGGTGCCCTTATAAAACTCAACGTTTAACCTACTCACGCCGGCTTGTGCCCGCCCTCACAGTCGGCCATATTTGTGAAATACACCACGCCGCCGTTGACCCTGGCCATTGACTGAGCAACCCAACGTTCCTACCAGCTCCCTCTGCAGGAATGTGTTAAAGGGGCTCTAAATAAAAAAAACTTTGATATTAAAACACACATTTTTACTTGCATAGTAAATTAATTGTATTTTTTCATTTGCTATACATCTAGATAATACGAAAAATCACTAATCTTAAACACCCGGTCGTTCATAAGTTGAAGGCGGTATAGTACTATAGTAATAGAGCAAGTGCAGAATCACTGAACCGGAATTGATAGCTTGAAAGCATTTAGCGCGGGGCCCTTGAAAGTGCGGGGCCCGTAGCATTTGCTGCTACGATAATCTGGCACTGTCCCCCGTATAGCCTTAACAGACTGTAGGGGCAAGTGCTGTTAGCGAGCACCTATGAAGGCCAGAACTGCACACGAGGAAGTGGGTGGCCAGCACCACGCCCGGCCGCTTTTGCCTCCCTAGTGGCGATGTTTACACACCGCACTGGGTACTCATTCGAGGCCGAGTCGACTTAGGAGAGACCCAGGCCCGGTTCAGATAATCGCCACTGGTGTTGGCCGTGAGCGGGAATCGAACTCGGGTCGCCAGGTTCCTAGCGCAGCGCGCTAACCGCTACACCACCGCTCCCCAAAACGCACGCACGGACACACCGGATTAGCGTTGCCCCTACACAGCACACACAGTGCAATGTACCCCAAGGGTCCATCTGAACTCCAGGAGACGCACCTGCCGTGCACGCCTTCAAACACCAAGGGGGGGTGGGGGGAATCCATCTGCCGTAGAAGAGGCGGTCTACGGTGACGTCTGGTTTCTGTTACCCCCATCTATTATGTATGCTAGAGCTGTAAACTATATTAGCTGCAAACACAACAGCCTATATATATAATACACACACAGTGTGATGCGTGTATGTGAAGTGCTGAACGCTGTGTTCCGTATATTGTATGGTCGTTATTATGCAAACCTTAAATGTGAAATGAATTTGTACGGTTTTATAGTAACAAGCCGATGACTTAATTGGGTTTTTTTTATCCATGCAAAATGTCATTAGTCGTAGAAATGTAAGAGTACAAAGGATCATTGACCCTTGTGTTTGATTGCCACGGTGACGAGATTTTAACAACATCGCCTGGTATGCAGGAGGTTGTGGGTTCGACCCTGACTCCTGCTGTAGATTTGGAGTTTGCATGTTCTCCCCGTGGTCGCGTGGATTTTTTTCTCCGGATCCACGGTTTTCCCCTACACATTTAGAGACATCCATGCGTCTAAAGTATTTGGCTGCTAGAAATGTTCAACAACACATTCCTGCGGAGGGAGCTGGTAGGAACGTTGGGTTGCTCGGTCAATGGCCAGGGTCAACGGCGGCGTGGTGTATTCCGCAAATATGCCCGACTGTGAGGGCGGGCACAAGCCGGCGTGAGTAGGTTAAACGTTGAGTTTTATAAGGGCATCACGGGGTGACCAGCCCCTCCCCACCCAGCCCCTCCCCATCCTCCCCACCCAGCCCCTCCCTCCCCACCCAGCCCCTCCCTGCACGACGGACGGACGGACACAATAATCCCCTGTGGGCTGGTGTAACCAGGAGGTTCCTACCAGTAAAAGCCACTTCGTTGAGCTATCATTTGCGATAGCCAGTTCTGTTCTGAACAAAAGCTACATAGTACAGCGGGCCTTAACTGGTAAGGGGCCGTCCATAAATGACGTCACGTACCTAGGGGGAGGTCAGATATTTGTGACGATGTGTGTGACGAGGGGGGGGGGGGGTTTGATACATGTGACGTCACATCAAAATGCGCAACTTTAAATAAATCTAGAATTGTTATAACAACACTAATTGTTATAACAACACTCCTACAACATCAGAGTGCAGCGCCACATTAAATACGCACTACAATGACAATAGTTTAAAGCGATTTGAAGCATGTTTTATTTGGGGGGGGCAGAGCTTTGTGACGTCATATTTGAGTGGGGGCTGACTTTTTGTGACGCCGTGTGACGAGGGGGGGGGGTCAAAAATCATCCAAAATCGCGTGACGTCATTTATGGACGGCCCCTAAACAATCAAAGTAAAAACTGAATAATAAACACGATTGAACTTCAGTGGGATCATAACCATCATTAAAACGGTCACCGCACCACTGCCAGCCAACTGCTATGACCAACACTTGGACCAGTATCATCACCGCCCCTGCTAGCGGGTAGTCCATAAATGACGTCACGCGATTTTGGACGATTTTTTACCCCCCCCCCCTCGTCACACGTCACAAAGCTCTGCCCCCCCCCCCCCCCCCCCCAAAAAAGCACAATTCCATTTTGAAAATTAAACATGTTTCAAATCTCTTTAAACTATTGTCATTGTAGTGCGTATTAAATGTGGCGCTGCACTCTGATGTTGTAGGAAAAAACATTTATTAACAAGTCTATTTAATTAAGCAGAACGTGTTGTCTATGTTTATTTAAAGTTGCGCATTTTGATGTGACGTCACATTTCTCAACCCCCCCCCCCCCTCGTCACACATCGTCACAAATGTCTGACCCCCCCCCTCCCCCCTAGGTGCGTGACGTCATTTATGGACGGCCCCTCGTCCCATCACACCCACGACCAACCACCACAATAATCACTCATCACCACCATCACCACGATCACCATCACCAAGTAGAATCCCTCGTACCATCATCATCATCATCACCATCATCATCAGTACCATCCAGAGGTCGCAACCGGGTACCCGATACCCGTACCCGATACCCGGCCGGGTACGGGTACGGGTAGCCGTTTGCGACCCTGGTGCGGCCGGGTACGGGTAGGCCGTGAGTCACTGGTGAGTCACCGTTTGTCACTCATTTCGGGTAGGGTACGGGTAGGGAACGGGAACCCGTACCCGGCCGGGTACGGGTACCCATTTGCGACCCTGATGCGGCCGGGTACGGGTAAGGAATCAAAACCCGTTTGCGACCTCTGGTACCATCACGAGTATAATCGCGAGTATCATCACAGTCATTGGTATCAACCACAAACTCATCATCATCATCACGAAGCATCATCACCACCACCACCATCACCAATGAATAAATTTGACGTGGATCTTGACGCCAGGTTTTCCACACCACCACCAACCCACGTGCTGTTTAGCCACGTGACAGCGGGCTCTAACCACCCCCACCCACCCCATCTCTCTCTTCTCAACGTACCAATCAGCACGCGCCGCCGTGCGGTCACGTGCCACACCGCCGCCCAATGAGCGCGAGCGACAGCCCGAGTATAAGAGGCGCGGTCAGGGACCCGTTCGGGCTTCATTCGGGCGCAGCGAGACGCCCGGTAGGAGGTGGGTTTACGTCCGTCCTGATCCAGATCACAGCAGCAGCAACACGAGTCGCCCGTGCCGAGCAAATGCGCGATCACGCGACTCCACGGCAAACAAAGGACTCGCGCACACGGCAACCGACTTACGCGAACGTATCGAAAGCGCACGACGCGTCGCGGTTCACAAAACGCCGACTCTAATCCCGCAAAGTCGTAGCGAACTTTATTTTGTTTCGCTTGTTTTGTCGAGGTCGCGTCCCACCTCTTCCCCTAACCCCCCTCCCCCCGTCGTTTGCTCACCTCGAGGGACACACGCGCGCCGAGATGTCTTCCTCGCAAGTGTCCCGTGTCCGACGCAACGGCTCCCCGCCACCGCAGCAGCCCGGCCGCAAGCACCAACCCCTTCGTGCCACCGTTCCCTTCCAGCTGCTCGGCGCGACCGCGACACGCGGCCCTGCCCCGGCCTCGAGCCCTGCCCCTGCTGCTGCTGCTGCCCAGGGCTGCCCGCACAACAATGGGGGGGCAGCAGCAGCAGTAGCAGTAGCTGCAGCAGCTGCCTCTGCTGCTTCCACCGCTGTGGCTACGACGCCGGCCACCGTTGCCTCGGCTGTGGTGGCGGTGGTGGTGGCGGCGTCTTCCCACGTCCCAGTTCCTGGGTTCGGCTCCGGGTACGGCGGTGCGGCCCAGGCAGGCGACGCGGGGTCGACTGCTACTGCTGCTACTGCTACGAAGCAGGCGGCCTCGCCTGAGAGACGCAGCCCAGCGTCGCCTGGGTGCAAAGGTAATGAGGTGGTGGTGGTGGTGGTGCTTGCTACCCACACCTAACCCCCTCGTGTACCGTGCGGGCCTTTTAGAGGCACTGCTGCTGCCAACTCGCTCCGGGCACTGGTCTCCCTCCCTACCAGGCTGTGCAGGATACACGGGTGATCTTTGTACGGGGTCTCTGTACGCTGGACTTCTTTCGCACCGTACGTAGGTAACCGTGCTAGAATAAGAGGTGTTGATGATGGTGGTGGTGGAGGAGGGGTGAAGTTGTTGCTGGTGGATGGTGGTTATGGTGGATGGTGGCGGTTGTGAAAGTGGTGGTTTTTGGTGGTGATTCTGGTGGTGATTCTGGTGGGTCGGTGGCCGCGTGGTGATGGTTCGGTTGATTCTGCAAGTGGTGAGGCCAGATGCAACGCAGCTTGCAGCTGGTGGTGGTAGTGAATGTTGTTGCTGCTGTTGCTGCTGCCACTGTTGTTGTTGCTGCCACTGTTGTTGTTGCTGCCACTGTTGAAGTTGGTGGTGCCACAATTGTTGGTGGTGCCACTGTTGTTGTTGCTGCCACTGTAGAAGTTGGTGGTGCCACAATTGTTGGTGGTGCCACTGTTGTTGTTGCTGCCACTGTTGAAGTTGGTGGTGCCACTATTGTTGTTGCTGCCACTGTTGTTGCTGCCACTGTTGAAGTTGGTGGTGCCACTGTTGTTGTTGCTGCCACTGTTGAAGTTGGTGGTGCCACTATTGTTGTTGCTGCCACTGTTGTTGTTGCTGCCACTGTAGAAGTTGGTGGTGCCACTGTTGTTGTTGCTGCCACTGTAGAAGTTGGTGGTGCCACTGTTGTTGGTGGTGCCACTGTTGTTGTTGCTGCCACTGTTGTTGTTGCTGCCACTGTAGAAGTTGGTGGTGCCACAGATGTTGTCACGCATCTGAAACTAAACAACGCATTTCGTGTTATTATTATAAACCCAGGTAACGCCCCCACTGAGCTTGTTACACACAGATCTCTTTCACCGGCGCGGACCTGCCGATCGCAAATTATTAAATCTCTCCACGAGAATTGTCTTGATCAACACGTGGGAAACTGTAGCAGCGGTCAAATAAAGTTCCTATAATTTTCCTTGTGTGCGTGCGCGCTGTGTGTGTGGCTATATGATGGTGCATTGCCACACTCCACTGCTGGATAGGAGCCAAGTCCCCGCCATACAGAGGAGGGTGATGATTTGGGCCAACCTTTAACACGCAGCCTGTATAGATAGCCACAATGCACGCCGTGTACGCTACATCGGAGATGACGCAACTGGCCGTATGGACTGCACACGATTTGGGGCCGTCCATAAATGACGTCACGCGATTTTGGGCGATTTTTGACCCCCCCCCTCCCCTCGTCACACGGCGTCTCAAAAAGTCAGACCCCCCCTCCTCAAATATGACGTCACAAAGCTCTGCCCCCCCCCCCAACCATATTTCCATTTTGAAAATAAAACATGCTTCAAATCTGTTTAAACTATTGTCATTGTAGTGCGTATTTAATGTGGCGCTGCACTCTGATGTTGTAGGAGAAGACATTTATCAAAAAGTCTATTTAATTAAGTAGAACGTGTTGTCTATATTTATTTAAAGTTGCGCATTTTGATGTGACGTCACATTTCGCAACCCCCCTTCCCCTCCTGGTTCTAGATTTGAAGCTTTCGTGACTGCAAGGATTCATACTCTTTGTTTTTTTCGGAAAAGTCACGTAGGTGAAAAATAAATAATAAAAATAAATAGTAAAACTAATATAAATAATAATAGAAATAAAATGATAAATCGTCACATGTCCCCCCCCCCTCGTCACACATCGTCACAAATGTCTGACCCCCCCCCCCAGGTGCGTGACGTCATTTATGGACGGCCCCTTTGTGTACTGTGCTGCACACGATCTGTGTACTGTGCCCGCACGCTTGTGCAGCAACACAGGACACGCTGCAGCCTTACACGTACGTGACCCCCACCACCCTCGGGGTTTGCGATCTTGCACGAGGCTTTGTGTGTGTGATTGTGTGTGTGATTGTGTGACATGTGTGTGTGTATGTGTGTGTGATTGTGTGTGTGTGAGTGTGTGTGATTTGTGTGACATGTGTGTGATTGTGTGTGTGATTTGTGTGACATGTGTGTGATTTGTGTGTGTGATTTGTGTGACATGTGTGTGATTTGTGTGTGTGATTTGTGTGATTGTGTGAACTGCAGGACACGTGCGTGCAGTATGCAACGAGGGCTGAACGATTGATCGATTTGGAATCGATATCGCAATTTGAAACGGTGCGATTAGCAAATCGCAAAGGCTGCGATTTTTTGCAATTTTAAAAATCGTATTATTGGAATTGTTTTATTTTTTATTATAACTTTATTTAACTTAACAATTGTTCTGTTTGATTGTTCTATTTTTTTAAAATATAAATACATGTTGGAAGCAATTCGTAAAGGCTGCGATTTTTTGCCATTTGAAAAATCTTTTTACTTATTGGAATTGTTTTATTTTT
This sequence comes from Lampetra planeri, assembly GCF_965212315.1. NCBI lineage: Eukaryota > Metazoa > Chordata > Hyperoartia > Petromyzontiformes > Petromyzontidae > Lampetra > Lampetra planeri. Next base: position 4,072,564 of record NC_136168.1, on the reverse strand, counting down.
TATTATAACTTTATTTCACTTCCCAGTTCTAAGTTTGATTGTTCTATTTTTTTATATATATAAATACATGTTGGAAGCAATTCGTATTTTTTAAGTTCTCATCTTTGCATTAGAATATATAGAGCAGTTCATATTGTGATGGTATCACGTGGTAATGCTCCATCACACGTATTAAATCGATTACACAGTGAATATTGAACTGAAGCTTGGCTTTAAAAAAATTATTCGCAAACCAAATCGCAATATCTGTCAGAACAATCGCAATTGGATATTTTCCCTAAATCCTTCAGCCCTATATACAACCCACCATCGGGTTTGCAATCTTGTAAGAGGCGTTGCGTGTGATTGTGTACTCTAACAGCACTTGCCCCAACAGTCTGTTCAGGCTATACGGGGGATCTTTGTCTTTGTCTACAGGACACGTGATGATAACGCGAATGTAGGGGCAGCACTTCCGGGACTACATTCAGCGACAAATGTCGTGGCCTGTGGCACTTTAGTGTAGCAGAGCTGCGTCAACCCCCTTATTATCAGTGCCCTACCTTAGTAGCAGTGCCCTGCCTTAGTAGCAGTGCCCTGCCTTAGTAGCAGTGCCCTGCCTTAGTAGCAGTGCCCTGCCTTAGTAGCAGTGCCCTACCTTAGTAGCAGTGCCCTGCCTTAGTAGCAGTGCCCTACCTTAGTAGCAGTGCCCTGCCTTAGTAGCAGTGCCCTACCTTAGTAGCAGTGCCCTGCCTTAGTAGCAGTGCCCTGCCTTAGTAGCAGTGCCCTACCTTAGTAGCAGTGCCCTGCCTTAGTAGCAGTGCCCTGCCTTAGTAGCAGTGCCCTACCTTAGTAGCAGTGCCCTGCCTTAGTAGCAGTGCCCTGCCTTATTAGCAGTGCCCTGCCTTAGTAGCAGTGCCCTGCCTTAGTAGCAGTGCCCTGCCTTAGTAGCAGTGCCCTGCCTTAGTAGCAGTGCCCTGCCTTAGTAGCAGTGCCCTGCCTTAGTAGCAGTGCCCTGCCTTAGTAGCAGTGCCCTACCTTAGTAGCAGTGCCCTACCTTGGTAGCAGTGCCCTGCCTTAGTAGCAGTGCCCTGCCTTAGTAGCAGTGCCCTGCCTTAGTAGCAGTGCCCTACCTTAGTAGCAGTGCCCTACCTTAGTAGCAGTGCCCTACCTTAGTAGCAGTGCCCTACCTTGGTAGCAGTGCCCTGCCTTAGTAGCAGTGCCCTGCCTTAGTAGCAGTGCCCTGCCTTATTAGCAGTGCCCTGCCTTAGTAGCAGTGCCCTGCCTTACTACAGAACAAGTCACCACTAGTACACTCACCACCACTACACTCACCACTAGTACACTCACCACTAGCACACTCACCACTAGTACACTCACCACTAGTACACTCACCACTAGCACACTCACCACTCACCACTAGCACACTCACCACTAGTACACTCACCACTAGTACACTCACCACTAGTACACTCACCACTAGCACACTCACCACTAGTACACTCACCACTAGCACACTTACCACTAGCACACTTACCACTACTACACTCACCACTAGTACACTCACCACTAGTACACTCACCACTACTACACTCACCACTAGTACACTTACCACTAGTACACTTACCACTAGTACACTCACCACTAGTACACTCACCACTAGTACACTCACCACTACTACACTCACCACTAGTACACTTACCACTAGTACACTTACCACTAGTACACTCACCTCTAGTACACTCACCACTAGTACACTCACCACTAGTACACTCACCACTAGTACACTCACCACTAGCACACTCACCACTAGTACACTCACCACTAGCACACTCACCACTAGTACACTCACCACTAGCACACTTACCACTAGTACACTCACCACTAGCACACTCACCACTAGCACACTCACCACTAGTACACTCACCACTAGTACACTCACCACCTGTACACTCACCACTAGCACACTCACCACTAGCACACTCACCACTAGTACACTCACCACTAGTACACTCACCACTAGCACACTTACCACTACTACACTCACCACTAGTACACTTACCACTAGTACACTAACTAGTACACTCACCACTAGTACACTCACCACTAGTACACTCACCACTAGCACACTTACCACTAGCACACTTACCACTACTACACTCACCACTAGTACACTCACCACTAGTACACTCACCACTAGTACACTTACCACTAGTACACTTACCACTAGTACACTCACCACTAGTACACTCACCACTAGTACACTCACCACTAGTACACTCACCACTAGTACACTCACCACTAGTACACTCACCACTAGTACACTCACCACTAGCACACTCACCACTAGCACACTCACCACTAGTACACTCACCACTAGTACACTCACCACTAGTACACTTACCACTAGCACACTCACCACTACTACACTCACCACTAGTACACTCACCACTACTACACTCACCACTAGTACACTCACCACTAGCACACTCACCACTAGTACACTTACCACTAGTACACTCACCACTAGTACACTCACCACTAGTACACTCACCACTAGCACACTCACCACTAGTACACTCACCACTAGTACACTCACCACCACTACACTCACCACCAGTACACTCACCACTAGTACACTCACCACTAGTACACTCACCAGTACACTCATCACCACTAGTACACTTACCACTAGTACACTTACCACTACACTCACCACTGGTTCACTCACCACTAGTACACTCACCACCTGTACACTCACCAGTACACTCATCACCACTAGTACACTTACCACTAGTACACTTACCACTACACTCACCACTGGTTCACTCACCACTAGTACACTCACCACTAGTACACTCACCACCACTACACTCACCACCAGTACACTCACCACTAGTACACTCACCACTAGTACACTCACCAGTACACTCATCACCACTAGTACACTTACCACTAGTACACTTACCACTACACTCACCACTGGTTCACTCACCACTAGTACACTCACCACCTGTACACTCACCAGTACACTCATCACCACTAGTACACTCACCACTAGTACACTCACCACTAGTACACTCACCACCTGTACACTCACCAGTACACTCATCACCACTAGTACACTCACCACTAGTACACTCACCACTACATACCTGTCAACCCCTTATCATTGCTCTACCTTATCACAGACCAATTCAAACCTTATTGGTCACCCCGTGTTCCTTATACATCTCAAAGTTCTTCCAACAAAGTCCCATCACAAGGGAGAAACACAAACTAATAGACAAAAAATATATCAAATATTTTGCCCGTATTGAAACGGCCGTACGCCGTATGGACCTGAACTCGATTCCCCTGTACAGGGATACGTGGTTTTAATAGTGTGGGTTGACACGCTATGTGGTGTGTAGGTCACCGTGTTAGTGTTGCCGCAACGTGCAGAGTGGTAAGACCCCGCAATGTGACTTTAGTTTCTAACGAGTAATCCCGTGCCGCCCGTTCATCGCAGGTTCCGTGGTTTGTAACGCGCTCATCATTAGCGCTGCGAATTAGTAATTTCTCGCACTCTATGCTGTTATAAACATAATAACAAGCAACCATCTTCTTGGTTCTTTCGGTAAAGTCACGTAGAAGGGAAGTAATAAAATAATAAAAATAATAAAGCATAATAAAATAATTCTCACGACGTTTCGGCCACAACGCAAGCAGCCGTCCTCAGGTGAAGAATTCTTCACGTCGTAAGAATTATGAGGACGGCTGCTTGCGTTGTGGCCGAAACGTCGTGAGAATTATTTTATTATGTTTTATTTTCATTATTTTATTATTTCCATTCTATATGTGACTTTACCGAAAGAACCAAGAAGATGAATCCCTGCAGTCACGAAAGCTTTAAATCGAAACAAGCAACCGGTACGTGAGCACGGCACGTGTGGTACGTGTGTGTGTGTAAAACACTGAACCGTATAATTCGAGATTTGAAGCTTTCGTGACTTCAAGGATTCATATTCTTGGGTTTTTTCGGTAAAGTCACGTAGGTAAAAAAATAAAATTAAAATCACGACGTTTCGGGGGCAACACAAGCCTCCGTCTTCAGGTGGAACCGTCACAGCACGATAGCTGTATCAAGTAAATGTTTTATTTCAATTATTTATTTACTTGATACAGCTATCGTGTTGTGACGGTTCCACCTGAAGACGGAGGCTTGTGTTGCCTCCGAAACGTCGTGGATTTTTATTTTATTTTCATTTTTTACCTACGTGACTTTACCGAAAAAACCCCAAAACTGAACAGTATAGTTTGGTGCGCGTTTGAGGAAGTTTTTGGCCGTTGCTTAGCGGACTTTGGGGATTATTCACCGACGAGAGGAAACGTGGCTGGATGTACGGAGATAACTTCTGCCCAAGACGATAGGCCACCAACAACCTTAACACCGTGTGGCAAGGATAATAATAATAATGGGGTTTTTAACATTTCTGGCAATAAAGCAGGAGTTGCGTTGAGATGTTCCAACACCAGATGATGTCTTTTGCAAGGAATCAAGTACTGCACTAACCTCACACGCTCCTTAACATACAAACAAACATGCTCCGGTAATATTGATTCCTTGCAAAATGTATTTATTTGGTGTTTGACCATCTCAATGCCTGCTTTATTTCCAGAAACGATGCAACCTATTCTTATTACACGCTTTTATTTAACTCACTCCGTCTGTTGTTGTTGTCGTTGTTGTATCATCAAATCTTGTAACTCAATTTAACCCACTTCCCAATTGTGGTATCGACTGCAAACTTGGTATACGTATGTCATACTGATGACAATACTATATTCTATCATAACTAATAAAAAATATATATTTGTAAACATTTTTTTATCTGTTATGTTTCGGCTTGGGTCTAATTGTCCCCACGCTCAACTGACGTTGGCTGTAAATCACCACAGCCCCTTGCGTTATGGCAAGCTTCGGGGCCACTTCCTGGAGTCGTGGAGTTCTTACATCACTAGTACGGTACATTTCATGAAAGCGTGTTTTTATTAAAAAAACATTTTAAAAATATTACTTATTTATGGCTAAGTCTCACCACCACCAGTGTCAGACCAGAGGACTGACGCCTAAAGGCGGACGGTACAAGGGAAATGCCACGTAGCAGAGCATTTGTAGCTCGGGTTGAGCCGCTGTGGTCTATCCACTGACCCCGTGCCCCTACAGGGCATCCGTGAAAAAAGAGCTTCACACCTCATTGGGTTCCTCCAGTATAAAATAATATTCTCAGTCTGACTTGCCACCAATCGTCTTGTCGTAGGCTCGGCTAGGCGGCGAGGGACCTTTGTCTTTGGACTTTTAGGCACACGCGAAACTAAAACTAAAAAACTCTATTTGGTCAAGGTCCAAAAATACAAACTCCCATTGCGGGAACCACGTGGGAAACCGAAATCCCCTCCATCTGCAATATTGTGATTTAAACAGCGCACCGACCACACTTTTGCGGGATTTAAAACGCACACATCGCACTCGCCTGCAAACGTCTGGCATATCCCCCCTTCCCCCCCAAGAAAGAGTTTAAACAAGGCACGACACTGCTGTTGAGGACCAAATAAGTCAACCGGTGTTGCCAGAGTGTGTGGTGTTGGGGGGGGTAGGAGTGCGTGGGAGTAGTCGAGTTATAGACTTAAATGTTGTTATTATTACGTTAAATTATGACGATGCCTGCTGTATATTTGGAGTTTGCGTGTCTCTCTCTCATCATCATGGTGGCTAGGAGATGTTAACTACCTCGCCTGGTGTTCAGGAGATCATGGGTTCGATCCCGACCCTGACGATGCCTGCTGTATATTTGAAGTTTGCGTGTCTCTCTCATCCTCATCATCACGGTGGTGAGATGTTAACTACCTCGCCTGGTATACAGGAGGTCATGGGTTCGATCCCAACCCTGACGATGCCTGCTGTATATTTGGAGTTTGCGTGTCTCTCATCATCATCACGGTGGTGAGATGTTAACTACCTCGCCTGGTATACAGGAGGTCATGGGTTCGATCCCGACCCTGATGATGCCTGCTGCATATTTGGAGTTTGCGTGTCTCTTTCTCATCATCATCATCATCACAGGAGTTGTGTTAAAGATGTTCAAACACCAAATATAAACTTTTGCAAGGAATCAAGTACTGCATCAACCACCGTATGGTACTTATGGTGAACATGCAAACACTCATGGCTCTCATCATTTTCATGCATTACGTTGAAACCGATTGGCCTATACCAGAGACATCTTTGCATGTTCACCGCAAGGGCGTGTGGTTTATGCGAACTTGACATTCCTTGCAAAAAGGCATCTTATTTGGCGTTTGAACATCTTAACACAACTGTTTCATTGCCAGAAACGGGTAAAACCCATTTTTATTTTTAAATCCTTTATATTAAGTTCGCTTGCTTGCTTGCGTGCTTACGACCGTGCAAATCTTTCGGTCGTTTTTTAACCCACTTGCCGTGATCCAATCGAGCTGACATTTTGCACACAGACTCGTTGTGCGTGACAATAAATTTTCGTGAATATTTTTTTCCAAAATTGTACACTTTTTAGGATTTTTTTTTTTATATTTATTTACCAATTGCTTAATGGTGGCAGGCAATCATCTGACTCATAGGTGGCAGCCATCTCAAGCCAGAGGACGAGAGGACTCTAGCCGCCACGCATATAAAGGATTTATAGTGAAAAACTTTTTTTTTACGGGTTAATTTTTAATACTTTGAAACTGGCCAAAAGTATCCCGTGATACGGGTGTTGCTCAGCCCCGAGCTACAAATGCTCTGCCACACGTGGCATCGCCCTTGTACCGTTCGTCTTTAGCCGTCTGGTTTGACACTGGTGGTGAGACTAGGCCACTAAAGAAGGCCACCGTCTCTGGTGTGGGCCAATGAGTTTCAAAGACAATGCCATCGACAATTATTACCAGGGCGTTTTTGTTTGCATGCTCGCCACAAGCACCGCGTGTGGTTAAAGCAGTCGCTTGATATTCCTTCTTGGTTTGAAGCTTTCGTGACTACTCTCTGGTTTACTAATCGGGTTTTTCCCCTTTTTGTCTGGCAACAAAACTGACACCTTTTGCAGTTTCAAGGACAATGCATAAATTATCATAGTATTGTTTTTTGTTCGCATTTGACTGCAGGTATTGTGGTTAATGTAAGCATGATTCCTTGCAAAAGGTGTCGGTTTTGTTGCCAGAAAAAAGGGGAAAAACCCTATTATTATATTTTGGTACTGGCAAAGGAGGTCCCATGATATACTCACTGGTTTCTTTCGCTCAAGCCACGTAAATAAAAATAATAAAATAAAACACGATTATTTTTTTCCTATCTCTTTACCGAAAGAACCAGAGGGTATTGATGTTCCTTGCAAAATGTATCTTAGTTGGTGTTTGAACATCATAAAGCAACTCCTGTTGTATTGCCATAGTGCTGCTAATGAACACATGTGAAAGCCAGCACGGCACACAAACGAGGGGGGTGGAGCGAGTAGCCAACACCACCCCCGGCCGCCTTTGTCTCCCCAGTGCTGAAGCTGACTAACACCGCACCAGGGGGAAAGGTTCCAGGACCGGTTCCAATTCGTCACTGTTGTTTATCGGCCTACGAGTGGGTTGTGAATTGGACTTGGGTGAGTTGGGAATTTCATAGCCCCAGTGCGCTAACTGCTGCGCCACCGCTCCTCCCCGTGTCTTGTCCAGTTGATCCACGCAGGCTTTCGCGACCACTATTGTTGCGGATTCACTCTCCCACTCGCTCGCTCACGTAATGGGTGATGATGATGGTGGTTGTGGAGGTTGGCTCGTGAAGGACACTGCTACTGAGCAGTCGGAGGCAGTTGCCCTCTGGCAGAGGAGCGATGCTCTCACAACAACGAGCGGTGCGCCGGGTGGCTAAAACGCAGCAAGTTGGCACAGTAGGGGGCACAGGTGGTGCATTGGTCAAACATCTCGGTTAGTCGTCGACTCATGGCACCTGGGTCTGTCCAGTGACTCCTGCCAGCGGGCGTTCGACACTTCCCGTGGCCTTAATGTGCACCGAGCCTGGCACATGCGCCTTGGTGACGTCACACCACCACTTGGTAGCGAATGGCGGTTGTTGGCGGTGGCTGTGTGGTGTCGGGGTTATCGCGCTGCGCTACAAACCTGAGTTTTATTCCCGCTCACGGCCAACGCCGGTGACGATTATCTGAACCTGTCCTGGGCCTCCTCCCCTAGGTCGACTCGGCCTCAAATGAGCACCTCATTTGCGGCCGGGCGTGGTGTTGGCCACCCACCCCCTCGTGTGCTGTGCTGGCTTTCATAGGTGCTCGCTAACAACACTTGCCCCTACAGTCTGTTAAGGCTATACGGGGGAACTTTGTTTTTGCGGCCTCACTCTACCCCCTCCACGCACTCTCCTGCCTCTCCCCTCTCATCTCACTCTACCCCCTCCACGCACTCTCCTGCCTCTCCCCTCTCATCTCACTCTACTCCCCTCCACACACTCTCCTGCCTCTCCCCTCTCATCTCACTCTACCCCCTCGACACACTCTCCGCCTCTCCCTTCTCACTCTAATCTGTCAGCCAAGACTTTACGTGATGCAGGGAAGGAGGGGGTAGTGAGGCAGGGAAGGAGGAGAGTGCGGAAGGGAGGTTCCCACCCATTCTTTTCACTTTCACGGACTGGCCCACGTGGCTTTGCTCCAGCGAGTTCAAATCCTGGTTAGGGGTCGTCTAAGCCCACACTGTGCCTCCCCAGGGTCCGACAAAACGAGAGTTCCGTTTGTGTGGGGAGCGGGGGGAGCGGAAGTCAACAGCAGTTGTCTGATGGGATATTCCCGTCCCTCGCCATATCAATGTGGAATCTCTGCCGCTGTGGATTGGTAGGCCGCTCCTGGTTAATGCGCCATCGCCGTCCGCTTTGCCGTGATGGACGTCACAAAAGGACCCCCCCCCCCTCTGCCCCCACCCTTAACCCCCCCCGCCCCCCCCCGCTTCCCCCTCGTGGGTGGTGTCGGTTCAGGGGAAGAGGCGAGCTGCTAGGTTGCTTGCCGGCGTCGCGGTCCGCGTTTTTAATGCCAAAATTACTCGCAGAACGACGCTTTCGGGGACAAACGGGGGGGTTGGCAAGGTGCCGCCGTTTATCGGTGATGTTGTCAATGACGTTGGCCATTGCCGGCTGCGGATTTCCGGATCGCCGGATTCGGCGTGCGGTTCTGCGAACCGCCGCTTGCCAACGACGTTGGTCGTGGCCGGCAGCGGGTTTCCAGATAGCCGCATTCGCAGAGCGGTGCCGCTAACCCTCGCGTCACCGCTCTCCCCGCCTCCCACCCTGACTGATTGACTGACTGACTTCATTGCACCAGGTTTGAACGCCGAGTGGTTTGCAAGGGGGAAGGGGGCGGCGTTTCCGACAGGTGACGCAGTGCGATGCAGGGAGACTGACTTGCGCAGAAGGCAAAGCCAGTAAACGGAGGAGGAAAAATAAGAATCTGCGTTGACCCTTTCTCGCAAGGAATCAAGTCGCTGCAATATCCACACACGGTGAACACGCAAACAAACATGCTCTGATTATAATAATACATGCAATGTCTTTGGAACGGATTGGCCTACACCAGAGACGGCAGCCTTCTTCATGGCCTAGTCTCACCACCAGTGTCAGACCAACGCCAAAATGTGCGCAGTACAAGGACAACGCATCTTGCACGCAACAAAAGCAAATCCGAGCTGTTGCCGTCGATGCGAATATTAATAATAATAATACCCCCTCGAGTGGCGTCGTGGTCAAGCACGCTGGACTTGTGCTCCAGAGGTCAAAGGGTGACAATTTCTCAATCCACCACCACCACGCGGCACCGCTTCCATCCACCCGGTGGTGTAAACGGCCGACGATCGGCAGGTCGCTTGCCGTGGGGATAGTGTCGGTAGCACCACCACCCCCCTTCACGTCTTTCAAGACGTTCTGGTCAACGTGGAAGAGTAGACCAAATACCCTCGATGTGGGGGGGGGGTGCAGGGAGGTGATGCCCCAGGGCCCACATGGACCCCCTCCGAGAGGGGAGCGGGGAGGGGGGCGCTCTCCTACAGAAGGCCCTTCCACCAGCACTGGGACAGGGAAAGAAATTGCAGGGCTGCACTTTTTTACCTCCTACGTGCGTGCTACGTTTGGCCGATTTGAGTCCTCGTTGAGAATGTGTTTTTGTTTGGCTTGGGAGGAAACCCGGAGTGCCCAGAGATAACCCTCGCTCGGAAGAGATGAGGAGATACGGGCACGACTGTGCGCACACGCAGGTCGGCAACCGTCTTGCTCTACTGCCTCGTGCGTGTTTCTCGTCTCGTGCATGCCCGAGGCTCTGTCTCCCAACCTTGTCTGGAGACCCCATCAGAGGCTGGTTTGACAGTCTATTGTCTAGAGGCCCCATCAAAGACCGGTCTGTCAGTCTATTGTCTAGAGACCCCATCAGAGACCGATCTGTCAGTCTATTGTCTAGAGACCTCATCAGATATTGATCTGTCAGTCTTTTGTCTAGAGACCCCATCAGAGACCGGTCTGTCAGTCTATTGTCTAGAGACCCCATCAGAGACCGGTCTGTCAGTCTATTGTCTAGAGACCCCATCAGAGACCGATCTGTCAGTCTATTGTCTAGAGTCCCCATCAGAGGCCGGTCTGTCAGTCTATTGTCTAGAGACCCCATCAGAGACTGATCTGTCAGTCTATTGTCTAGAGACCCCATCAGAGGCCGGTCTGTCAGTCTATTGTCTAGAGACCCCATCAGAGGCCGATCTGTCAGTCTATTGTTTGAAGACCCCCATCAGAGGCCGGTCTGTCAGTCTATTGTCTAGAGACCCCATCAGAGACCGATCTGTCAGTCTATTGTCTGGAGACCCCATCAGAGACCGGTCTGTCAGTCTATTGTCTAGAGACCCCATCAGAGACCGGTCTGTCAGTCTATTGTCTAGAGACCCCATCAGAGACCGATCTGTCAGTCTATTGTCTAGAGACCCCATCAGAGACCGATCTGTCAGTCTATTGTCTAGAGACCCCATCAGAGGCCGGTCTGTCAGTCTATTGTCTAGAGACCCCATCAGAGACCGGTCTGTCAGTCTATTGTCTAGAGACCCCATCAGAGACCGATCTGTCAGTCTATTGTCTAGAGACCCCATCAGAGACCGGTCTGTCAGTCTATTGTCTAGAGACCTCATCAGAGACCGGTCTGTCAGTCTATTGTCTAGAGACCTCATCAGAGACCGGTCTGTCAGTCTATTGTCTAGAGACCCCATCAGAGACCGGTCTGTCAGTCTATTGTCTAGAGACCCCATCAGAGACCGGTCGTCAGTCTATTGTCTAGAGACCTCATCAGAGACCGGTCTGTCAGTCTATTGTCTAGAGACCTCATCAGAGACCGATCTGTCAGTCTATTGTCTAGAGACCCCATCAGAGACCGGTCTGTCAGTCTATTGTCTAGAGACCCCATCAGAGGCCGGTCTGTCAGTCTATTGTCTAGAGACCCCATCAGAGACCGGTCTGTCAGTCTATTGTCTAGAGACCCCATCAGAGACCGGTCTGTCAGTCTATTGTTTGAAGACCCCCATCAGAGGCCGGTCTGTCAGTCTATTGTCTAGAGACACCATCAGAGGCCGATCTGTCAGTCTATTGTTTGAAGACCCCCATCAGAGGCCGGTCTGTCAGTCTATTATCTAGAGACCCCATCAGAGACTGGTCTGTCAGTCTATGGTTTGAAGACCCCCATCAGAGGCCGGTCTGTCAGTCTATTGTCTAGAGACCCCATCAGAGACCGGTCTGTCAGTCTATTGTCTAGAGACCCCATCAGAGGCCGATCTGTCAGTCTATTGTTTGAAGACCCCCATCAGAGGCCGGTCTGTCAGTCTATTGTCTAGAGACCCCATCAGAGACCGGTCTGTCAGTCTATTGTCTAGAGACCCCATCAGAGGCCAGTATGTCAGTCTATTGTCTAGAGACCCCATCAGAGGCCGATCTGTCAGTCTATTGTTTGAAGACCCCCATCAGAGACCGATCTGTCAGTCTATTGTCTAGAGACCCCATCAGAGACCGGTCTGTCAGTCTATTGTCTAGAGACCCCATCAGAGACCGGTCTGTCAGTCTATTGTCTAGAGACCCCATCAGAGACCGGTCTGTCAGTCTATTGTCTAGAGACCCCATCAGAGACCGGTCTGTCAGTCTATTGTCTAGAGACCCCATCAGAGACCGGTCTGTCAGTCTATTGTCTAGAGACCTCATCAGAGACCGGTCTGTCAGTCTATTGTCTAGAGACACCATCAGAGGCCGATCTGTCAGTCTATTGTTTGAAGACCCCCATCAGAGGCCGGTCTGTCAGTCTATTATCTAGAGACCCCATCAGAGACTGGTCTGTCAGTCTATGGTTTGAAGACCCCCATCAGAGGCCGGTCTGTCAGTCTATTGTCTAGAGACCCCATCAGAGACCGGTCTGTCAGTCTATTGTCTAGAGACCCCATCAGAGGCCGATCTGTCAGTCTATTGTTTGAAGACCCCCATCAGAGGCCGGTCTGTCAGTCTATTGTCTAGAGACCCCATCAGAGACCGGTCTGTCAGTCTATTGTCTAGAGACCCCATCAGAGGCCAGTATGTCAGTCTATTGTCTAGAGACCCCATCAGAGGCCGATCTGTCAGTCTATTGTTTGAAGACCCCCATCAGAGACCGATCTGTCAGTCTATTGTCTAGAGACCCCATCAGAGACCGGTCTGTCAGTCTATTGTCTAGAGACCCCATCAGAGACCGGTCTGTCAGTCTATTGTCTAGAGACCTCATCAGAGACCGGTCTGTCAGTCTATTGTCTAGAGACCCCATCAGAGACCGGTCTGTCAGTCTATTGTCTAGAGACCCCATCAGAGACCGGTCGTCAGTCTATTGTTTGAAGACCCCATCGTTCTGCCAGTCTCGTACCCAAGTTGCCCAACAGTTCCAAACGTTGACGCCGCCGTGTGAGATGTTTAAGGAAGACCGCTGCCGGTAAGCGATGCTCACGGACACAGCCCCCCTTGAGGTCCATGAGGCTCTGTCCTCAGTGGTTTGGTGCGAGAGCCCTCTGTTGAACTTGCACCGTGCTGCGTGTGGCGAATACTTCTCGTCCCGGTGTTTATTATCTCGCGCTGCGCCTCCCGCTTTTGCCGTTGGCTTTGGCATTCCGCGTGGACTGCGAGCAGACATTCCTCGCGACTCGGCGAGGTGCATTCTGTTTGCCCGTGTGCCACTTTGAAATAAATCGTGGAACCTCGTCCCCTCTGCGTGTATGTGCATGTGTGTGTGTGTGTGCTAAACGGGCGCGGCACGGGCTAGAGAAGAGATGGAGTGATGTGGTACAGGAGGACGTGGAGCTGAGTGGACTTGCCGATGACTGGTACCAGTGGTGTCAAGATCGGCCTCTGGAGGAGGCTCGTGAAGGACGCTACTGGCCAGTTGGAGGCAGTCGCCCTCCAACAACAACGGAGGGCGGAGGAGCGACGCTCACAACAACGAGCGGAGCGCCGGGTGGCTAAAGCACAGCAAGTTGCTACAGTAAGGGGCACAGGTGGTGCATCAGCCAGTCATCTCGGTCATCTCGGTCAGTCGACCCGTGGCACCTGCTGGGTCTGCCCCGTGACCTCCTGCCAGCAGGTGTTCGACATTTCACGTGGCCTCAAGGTGCACATGGCCTGGCACAAGCGTCGTGGTGACGTCACCGCCACTTAGTGGCGAATGGCGGTTGTTGTTGTGTGTGTGTGGGCGTGTGTGGGCGTGTGTTTGCGCCGTCTCAGCCTCAAATGAGTACCTGGTGCAGTGTGTACAAACTTTGCCACTGGGGAGACAAAGGCGGTCGTGCGTGGCGCCGGCCACCCACCCCCTCGTGTTGCTGTGCCGGCCTTCATAGGTGCTGCCCGCTAACGGGACTTGCCCCCAACAGTCTACCGAGGTTATACGGCGGATCTTCGTTTGAGCCGGGTGGTTGCGGAGTCGGGAGTGGCGGTGGTGGGTGAATCATCGCCGCTGTGATGACGATGACGACGCCTTGTTTCGTGCGTTTCTGAATCTGCGTTTACGTGCCCCCCCCCCCCCGTGGTTTCTGCTCTGGGTGGTGACTGCAGTCGCCGCACGCTGCCCGGCGAGAGGTTTTTAATGTCCTGTGTGCGAATCGAGTATCCACCTGGCCCATTCATTAACTGTGGTAAATATTTGAACTGGTCCTAGGCCTCCCCTAGGTCATTGGGCGGCCGAAGCGCTGCGTGCAGGTGGGTGGGAGGGTGGTGGTGGTGGTGGCGGCGGTGGTGGTGGTGGTGGTGGTGGCGGCGGTGGTGCAGCGGTTAGCACGCTGCGCTACGAACCCGGCGACCCAAATTCGATTCCCGCTCACGGTCAACATCGGTGACGATCATCTGAACCGGTCGTGGGCCTCCCTTAGGTCAACTCAGCCTCAAATGAGTATCTAGTGTGGTGTATAAACATCGCCACTGGGGGGACAAAGGCGGCCGGGCGTGGTGCTGGCCACCCACCCACTCGTGTGCCCTTCCGGCCTTCATCGGTGCTTTCTTAACAGCACTTGCTCCTGCAGTCTGTTAAGGCTATACGGGGGTTCTTTGTTTTGTCTATGCGAGTGTGATGTGTGGCCTGTGTGTGTGAGAAACCTGTGTGTCTGTGCATACTTGTGTGCGTACCTTTGTCTGTGTGCATACCTGTGTTTTGAGACCTGCATATGTGGGATGCGTCTGTGTGCACGCGCGTGGTGTTGGCCACCCACCCCCTCGTGTGCCGTGCCGGCCTTCGTAGGCGCTCGCTTAACAGCACTTGCCCCAACAGTCTGTTCAGGCTACACGGAGGATCTTTGGCGGCGGCGGCGGCGGCTGTGGTGGCGATGGTTTGGTTGCGGGGAGGCTTGGATGGTGGTTGGCCTGGCTTGGGGTTGCCGGCTCCGTAGCGAGAAAGGAATTTGGACGGGCGGTTGGTTCCAGCAAGAAGGAGGCAGCGCCTCCCAATTGTGGGGTGGGGTGGGTGGGGTGGGTGGGGTGGGTGGGGTGGGTGGGGTGGGTGGGGTGGGTGGGGTGGGTGGGGTGGGTGGGGTGGGTGGGGTGGGTGGGGTGAGGGGGCGGAATGCCGGGGAAAGGGGAGATGGCACGGGGGATTTGGGGTGAGATGGGGGCGAGGGAGGTGATGGGGGCGGCACGGCACACAAGGGGGTGGGTGGCCAACACCACGCCCGGCCGCCTTTGTCTCCCTCGCGGCGATATTTACTACACGCCGCGCCGAGTGCTCATTTGAGGCTGAGTTGACCTAGGGGAGGCCCGGCACCGGTACAGCAGATGATCGTGAACTGGCGTTGGCCGTGAGTGGGAATCGAACTCTGGCCGCCGGGTTCAGAGCGCAGCACGCCAAACGCTCGCTACCCTACCGCTCCCCACATCATCTCCTGCCATAGTTCAGTGGGGCCTATCGTGGTCTCAAATGTCACGAATGATAGCGCAACGAAGTGGCTCATCACTTGGAAATGTATAGTGGCCAGATACTGTAAAAGCATGACGTCGATTCTAAATGTGGGGGGGAGGGGGAAAAACGGAGGACCCAGAAAAATCCACGCGGCCATGGGAGAGAGAGATACAGGCAAGCTCAAAATATACGACGGGCGTGAGGGTCAGGATTGAACGCACGACCTCCTGTAGACCAGGCGAGGTTGTTAACATCTCACCACGGGACGACGGACACCGCAAACTCCAAATATACAGCAGGTGTC
The DNA here is from genome assembly GCF_965212315.1 of Lampetra planeri. Taxonomy (NCBI): domain Eukaryota; kingdom Metazoa; phylum Chordata; class Hyperoartia; order Petromyzontiformes; family Petromyzontidae; genus Lampetra; species Lampetra planeri. The sequence goes on along the minus strand of NC_136168.1, from coordinate 4,056,823 downwards.
AGGGTCGGGATCGAACCCACGACCTCCTGCATACCAGGCGAGGTTGTTAACATCTCCTAGCCACCGTGATGATGATAGAGACCGCAAACTCCACATATACGGCAGGTGTCAGGGTTGGGATCGAACCCATGACCTGTAGACCAGGCGAGGTAGTTAACATCTCTGAGCTACCGTGATGATGATGATGAGAGACACCGCAAACTCCACATACAGCAGGCATCAGGGTCGGGATCGAACCCACGACCTCCTGCATACCAGGCGAGGTTGTTAACATCTCCTAGCCACGGCGACGACGCGTTTTTGCCAAGCCTGCGGTGACCTCTTGGGAAAGGAGGCGATAGTTGCCAAGAGGCCGCGCTGCGCTCGCTCGTTGGAGAGCGAAAGTCGCCACCAAAAACATTGCCGAATTTTTGCGCGGGGTTATTATTTATCATCTTAAACAAAAGTAGCGCCGGGGGGGCGGGGGGGATTCCGGCTGTTGCGGCAAACCCGAAATCAACTTGGGCTTGAAGTTTGAAAGCCCCTTGTTTTGAGAGCTTTGCGATGCAAATCGCCGTTGTGATCTACACATCGTCCGTGCCTTTCCTTTTAAACGCTTGTGTGTGTGTGTGTTGAAAATATAAACATTTCTAAGTGTGTGTGTGTGTCTGTGTGGCTTGGTGTGCGATTCCCACTCGCAGCCACCAGCACCGGTGACGATTATCATCGGAACCGGTCTAGAGGCCCCCCCCACCCCTCACCTAGATCGACCCGGCCTCAAATGAGTACCCGGGTGTGGGGTGTTAACATCGCCACGAGGGAGTTTGGTGTTTGCCACCCCAGCCCCTCGTGTGCCACAGTGCCGGCCTTCGTAGGTGCTACTCGCTAACAGCACTTGCCCCCGACTGTGTTGCGGCTACACTGTTGATCTTTGTCTGTTTCTTTATCGGCTGTGGTGCGGTGGTTATGGCACTTCCAAGCCTTGGCTTGCATCATTGCCAAGTGGAATATCAACCTGTCTCTGGGCGGTTACCAAGGTCGACCGAGTCTTAAATGTGTACCTGCTGCAATGTATTACAAAAATAAACATCGCTACTCGGGACCACACCACACACCCCTTCATCTCCATTTATATAAAAGGCAAAGTTGTGATTATGTGTGTCTGTTCAAAATGTTTAGCGTACTTCCCGACATGCAACAAACTGGAAATTTGCCATGTGGGTACTTTCCAGACTGTACAGCATGCACAAATTATAAAAATACACTTTTTTTGGGGGGGGGGGGGGGGGAGCTCAATAATGCATGTATTTTTTGCACGGCAAGTAAGCTGTGACGTCACATCTGTCACGTGACCCGCGCACGTGGAAGCGTAACGCATCGTAGTGCAGCGGGTAGCGCGCCGCGCTACGAACCCGGCGAGCCGAGTTCGATTCCCGCTCACGGCCACCACCGGTGACGATTATTTCAACCGCTCCTGGGCCTCCCCTAGGTCGACTCGGCCTCAAACGAGTAGCCGGTGTGGTGTGTGAACATCGCCACTGGGGAGACAAAGGCGGCCGGGCGTGGTGAATCCAAGTCCCGGGCGAAGCCGGGTGGTAAAACTAGTATAACACCTTAACAGCTGATTTATCAACAGCACTTGCCCCTAGCAGTGCATCTTGGCTACACGGGGAGATCTTTGTGTCTCTGCGTCGTGTGTATGGGCAGCGACGGTTCCAGTGGGTCGCGGCGTGCGCTATAAACCCCCCCCACGACTTGAGTTCAATTCCCCGGCCACAACCCCCCCCCCCCCCCCACAGTCGATCGAAGATGAATCCGGTGGCTTCGGGGAAGAGGCAGGGAAGGGGGTGCTGGAATTTTCAAAAACGGAAGATAATCATTGTTTAAATTGGCTTTTTTTGTTGTTGCACATTTTAGGATAACATAATGTTTGTGTTCTTGGTTCTTTCGGTAAAGTCACGTAGAAGGGAAATAATAAAATAATAAAAATATGAAACAATACAATTCTCACGACGTTACGACTGCAACACAAGCAATCATCATCAGGTGTGAAATTCACAGAATTGTTTTTTCTTGCTGTGGATGTTACAGCTGATGATGATTGCTTGTGTTACAGTCGAAACGTCGTGAGAATTTTATTTTTTTATTATTTTATTTTTTCCCTTTTATGTGACTTTACCGAAAGAACCAAGAATATGAATCCCTGCAGTCACGAAAGCTTTAAATCAAAATATTATGCTTGTGGGTATTGTGTGTGTGCAGTTTTCTTCTGTGTTTCTTAATGTGTTTACGATGTGAAATTGTCATAAAGAAACGTACACAGAGGCAAAAAAAAAATACATATCCTGCTGTAGAAAGTGACCGTGTTTTACTGTACCGTACTTGCCACTACAAATCTCGAAGACTCTGCGTGGGGTTGGTGGCATTACGTAGCACCGCTCTTGTTTCAATGTCTTTATTTGGCAAATCGCCGGACCGATGCAGCCTTTTAGGCCGGCTCTCCGGCAAACGCCGCATGACACAGCGCACTTTTCTCCGTGTCGTGTATACTTTCTGTCTTTATTACTGCAGCTATTAGTCATGACAGATGTATGCAGTATTTTCATTGTTTAAGTTGTGTGTAGTGTATAATGTACCGTACGTAATATTTGACACTGAATTCAAGTGTTGCTGCTTTTTTTTTTGTCACGGACGCGGTGCCGATCGCCGGACTGGTTTCCTCCTTGCAGCGGTTTTGCGGTTTCCCCAGATCGGCCCGGGGCCGCTGGATAATCGATGATCAACTGTATCATCGTTGGCAAGTTGTGTGTGTGTGTATATATGAAGGAGGCTCGTGAAGGACATTGCTACTGGCTAGCTGTTGCATGGAGGGCAGTCGCCCTCCATGCAACAACGGAGGGCGGAGGAGCGACGCTCACAACAACGAGCGGAGCGCCGGGTGGCTAAAACACAACAAGTTGGCACAGTAGAGGGTGGGGGGTACAGCTGGTGGTGCATCTACCGGTCATCTCAGTCGGCCAACCCATGGCACCTGGGTCTGTCTCGTGACCTCCTGTCAGCGAGCCTTAGAAATTCACGTGGTAGCCTCAAAGTGCACCTGGCCTGGCACAGGCACCGTGGTGATGACATCCACCGCAATTTGGTGGCTGACTTGCCGGCGTCGACGTTGTTGTTGTTGGTACAGTACATGCCTATCCTCCGGGGCTTTCCCCCAAGTAGACTCGGCCGAAAACGAGTACAGTCCGTGAACATGTGGGCAGGGTCACGTGGGGTGGGGCAGGGTCACGTGGGCTGGTGGGATAGTTGTCGGCCACTCGACCTAGAGCCCCCCCCCCCTTTCGTGCACCCGGCCACTCGACCTAGAGCCCCCCCCCCCTTTCGTGCACCACGCGGACCTTGACAGGAGAGCGTGGGTGGACTGGCTGGTGGTGGTAGTGGGGGTGGTGGTGGTGGTGGTGCACGGCTGTGTGCATCGGAGGTGGCGTGACGGAGAGCGGTGGCCTCGTGCCCGTGCCTCTGTGATGGCCCTGCCTGATAGCGCGCCACGTGTCTGTAGCCTGGGCCGTCTGCGTGCCTCTGCGCGTGGCGTCTGACTGCGCGTGGCGTGTGACCGGGCGCTTGAAGCTTTCCAGGAAAGTTCACTGCCTTTGCCAAACGCAGCGTCGCTCTGCCCGCACGCCCACTCGATGTGGGTCACGGGCCACGAGTAGCTCTCTCCCCTCTCCCTCCCCTCAATCCTTCCCCCCACCCCTAAATCCCTCCCCCCTCCCTCCCCTCAATCCCTCCCCCCTCCCTCCCATCAATCCCTCCCCCCTCCCACCCCTCAATCCCCCCTCTCTCCCCTCAATCCCTCCCCTCAATCCCTCCCCTCAATCCCTCCCCTCAATCCCTCCCACCCCTCAATCCCACCCCTCAATCCCTCCCCTCAATCCCTCCCACCCCTCAATCCCCCCCCTCAATCCCTCCCCCCTCCTTCCCCTCAATCCCTCCCCTTAATCCCTCCCCTCAATCCCTCCCCCCCTCCCTCCCCTCAATCCCTCCCCCCTCCCTCCCCTCAATCCCTCCCCTCAATCCCTCCCCCCCTCCCTCCCCTCCCTCCCCTCCCCCCTCCCTCCCCTCGGTCGAGTGCCAGCACGCAACCCGAGTGGCCCACTGCCAAACGGGGGGGTGGGGGGTGGTTGGTGGTGGAGGTGTCTGTGTGTGTACGCGTGGTGGTGCTGGTCGTGGCGATGGTGAATCGGTTTGTAAATGCGGTGTAGAGGGGGGTGGTGGTGTGCAGTCGGTTTGTGTTGGCGTGGTGGTGGTGTGGTATTGGTATGCGTTCGCGTGGTGGTGGTTACGGTGGTGGTGCGGTGCCGGTTTGCATATGCGTGGTGATGGTGGTGGTTGTGGTTGTTACGGTGGTGGTAGTGGTGGTGGTGGTGATGGTGGTGGTTGTGGTTGTTACAGTGGTGGTTGTGCTGGTGGTGGTGCTGCTGGTGGTAGTGGTAGTGGTGCGAGTCTGCGTCCCTTTTCTCGCTCCTGCAACGTGAACCGAATGGAGCGAAAACTTGCGTAACATTTTATTATTACTATAATAATATATAAATATGAATTCACAACCGTGGAGTGCGCACGCGTGCGCGGACCACCCCCCCCCCTTGCCTTTCCGGCGTGTCGAGAACAGCGGCGATCGCAACCATACGGCGGTAATCGCTCGCACACGCCGTAGCGTCAAGAGGATCTCTCGCCGTTACCAAAAAAAGAATTCCACAATCCCATCACCCGCTGCTCCTCCCCCACTCCCCGCTGCACGCAGTCCAGTTGCCATATCCTCCAGCGGTCTTAGAGTGATGGGACTCGCCAGGGAGACTGAGAATCCTGATCCCCGCAAACGCACACACAGACACACGCACGGACACGAGCACACACACAGACGTGCACACGGACACGCGCACACACACAGACGCGCACACACACAGACGCACACACAGACGCACACACAGACGCACACACAAACGCGCACACACAAACGCGCACACACAAACGCGCACACACAAACGCGCACACACAAACACACAGACGCGCACACACAAATACAGACGCGCGCACACACACACAAAGATAAAGATCCCCCGTATAGCCTTAACAGACTGTAGGGGCAAGTGCTGTTAGCGAGCACCTATGAAGGCTGCTACGGTACACGAGGGCGTGGGTGGCCAGCACCACGCCCGACCGCCTTTGTCTCCCCAGTGGCGATGTTTACACACCGCACCAGGTACTCATTTATGGCTGAGTCGACCTAATACAGACACGCGCACACACACCGACACACGCACAGAGAGAGGGCCCTGTGTCAGCGCAGTTGGGCTTGGCGAGAGGGATGAGTCTGGCATTGTGGGGAAGTCGGCACCTCCGATCGGCACTGCAGGCAGCGTACGGCTCCGTATGGTGCGAAAGAAGTTCTAGCGTGCGGATATCGACAAACTGGCAGGCCGGTCTGTGACCTGGGTGTCTACGCAGTGTACACACAGACCGATCTCTGACCTGGCTCTCCAGACCGGCCTGTGACTGGGTCTCTAGTCAGAGACCGGCCCACACGTGGGGCTTGGTTTGCGTGCCAGGGAGAATTCGTTTGATTGTTGTGTCCGACCCCTGAAGTGCGCGCGAAAGAATGCCGACAGGGGTTAACCTGTCGTGTTGGCGTGCCCGCCCCCCGCACCACCCTGCCCACGTGCCCCCCCCCCCGCACCACCCTGCACACATGCCCCCCCCGCACCACCCTGCCCACATGCCCGCCCCCGCACCACCCACGTGCCCGCCCCCGCACAAACCGTGCTGTCGCCGAGTATTTCCGTAACGCGTTCCCCCGCTGTTGCCGTTTCTCCGCGCACCCCGACGGCAGCAGCAGCAGCAGGAGGAGCAGCAGGAGAGCGCCAGCGCGTGGCGCGCGCGAGCTCCTCCTCCCCCTCCGTGGGGGGCCCCGCCCGCAGGGCTGCGGCGGGCGGCGGGGGCGGCTGCCCCGCGCCTCTGGACGCCATCGCGGGGGCGTACCTGACGGGCCAGTGGCCCCGCGACCACCACCACCACCACCACCCCCACCCCGCCGCGCCGGCCGTGCGGGACAAGGCCACCCAGGTGAGGGCGGCGCAGCGGCGCGGGTCTCCTCCCGGGCGCGGGAGCCCGGCACGGAACTGGCGCGGAGCGGTGCCGTTGGTTTAGAAAAGCTGTGACCCTCCGTGATGCGGGCAGTGGGCCCGGGGGGCTGCCGGGACAGCAGAGGTCGCAACCGGGTACCCGATACCCGTACCCTACCAGATACCCGGCTAGCCGTACCCGACCCTGGTGCGGCCGGGTACGGGTAGACCGTGAGTCACTGGTGAGTCACCGTTTGTCACTCATTTCCCAACGTCTTGTCTCTTCTCACAATTCAAGTTCCTAGAATCAACCCACCCGCGCCTGCAACATGGCTTCATCCGAGAGGTCGCAATCGGGTACCCGATACCCGTACCCTACCCGTACCCGGCCGGGTACGGGTAGGGTACGGGTACGGCCGGGTACGGGTACCCGTTTGCGACCCTGGTGCGGCCGGGTACGGGTAAGGAATCAAAACCCGTTTGCGACCTCTGCGGGACAGTGGGCGGGGCTATGTGAAAGTGGGCGGGGTTTGCAATGGCGGCAGTCGGGGGGGTTGGGGGAGCTGAGGTCACGTTGTGGCACCGCAGTGGGACCAGCAGCGGTAGGTCAGATGCACAATTTTGAACACATTTCAGACTCTTAAACCTCTCTCCCCTCCTCCCTTACCTTGCGACGGCGAGACCCTCGCTGTTCAAGGGCTCTTAACGACGTCCACATGAATTTCTGTTATTGTTTGGGGAGGCGGGGGAGAGAGGTGGGGACGGGGACGCGGTCAGTGAGGGGGTCCCGTTGTGGCGAGATGTTGACTACCTCGCCTGGTGTACAGGAGGTCGTGGGTTCGATCCCGACCCTGACGATTCTTGGTGGTTTATTTGGCGTCCGCGTGTTCACTCTCTCTCCCCGTGGTTGCGGGGATTTTTCTCCGGCGTCCTCCGATTATTTTCCCCTCCCACGTTTAGTGTCAACGTCAACGCGTTCAAAGTCATTTGCCTGCCATAAAGTTCCCCCCCCCCCACCCAAGCGATGGCTTGGGGGGGGGAGTGACTTGGAGTGCAAGTGAGATGAGTCAAATTCCTCTGTCGCTGCTGTGACCGCCGCCAAGGAGCGAGCGGGGCAGATGGAGTTATCGATCTTTTCTTTTCTTGCGGGACGAATTTGCCGAGAGAGGGGGGCCCCTCCGCCGGCCCCTCAAGGGTGCCCCCCCCCCCCCCTGTCTTGGACCTGTGGGGGCACAACGGCGCGTTGCAGTTACCCCCTCGGTGATGGAGCGCGACGATCACAAAGCGCAGCAGAATTTGCTGCTGCCCCCGTTTCTCTCTCTCTCACTATCTCCCTCTGTTCCTGTGCCTCTCTCTCTCGCTATCTCCCTCTGTCGCTGTGCCACTCTCTCTCTCTATCTCCCTCTGTTGCTGTGCCTCTCTCGCTATCTCTGTCTGTCCCTGTGCCTCTCTCTCTCGCTATCTCTGTCTGTCCCTGTGCCTCTCTCTCTCTCTCTCGCTATCTCTGTCTGTCCCTGTGCCTCTCTCTCTCTCTCTCGCTATCTCCCTCTGTCCCTGTGCCTCTCTCTCTCGCTATCTCTGTCTGTCCCTGTGCCTCGCTCTCTCACTATCTCTCGCTATCTCCCTCTGTCTCTGTGCCACTCTCTCTCTCACTATCTCTCCTTGCTGTGTGCGGGCGGTGGCGCAGTGGTTAGCTCGCTGGATGATGATCGGGGCGTGGTTGTTTTGTGCGCTTGCCACCGCAGTCCGGCTGCTGCTGCTTTCCCCCACGGCTGTCCAGAATGGGGGGGGGCAGGGGGGGGATCGAGGGACCTCCAGCCCTGGGCCCCCCAGGAGGAAACTGCTTCCCACATTTCACCTCCCAATAAGTTAAAACTAGAAACTAACTTTTTTATTTTTACCAGGTAAAACCGAGCTGTTCAGCTATTTTTCAGAAGTGACCGTCACAAATGAGAAGCTCAACCACGTGGTGGTTTATCGTCGTCGTGTGGAAGTTGACAGCAGCCAAGTACTCTAAAAAAAAGCGTGACGTCGATTCTAAATGTGGAGGGGGAAAAACCGGAGGACCCGGAGTAAAATCAGCGCGACCACTGGGGGAGAGAGAGACGCACGCAAACTCCAAATACACAGCAGGGGTCGGGATCGAACCCACGACCTCGCGTGCGCGCCAGGCGAGGTGGCATCTCCTCGGCACAGCGGCGTGCCCCAAGACGGAGGCACAGGACGACTTTGCGTGGCCACGTGCCTCTCGCCGCGGCGTTTCCCTCCTGCGCGGTCCGTGCCTGCGTGTGGGATTATTACATAAGCACTTGACCCTCCACCCCCCACCACCACCACCAGCCACCCCTTACAGGGCGTTGCTCGCTGTGGGAAGACAAAAGTGCCCTTTGAGCACGGTCGCTTAATTCTCTCCTCAATCCGGCAGCTGGGAGGCACGGGCGAGTTTGTGTCGTTGTGTAACGCAACTTACTTAATTTGGAGCTTTCGTGACTGCAGGAAAATTACTCTTTGGTTCTTTCGGTAAAGTCACGCATAAAGAGAAAATAATGTAATTTATTATTTTCTCTTTATACGGACTTTACCGAAAGAACCAAAGAGTATAACGCAACTGCCGCTACCGCGTTGATCGGAGGTGCGGGCGGGCGGGCGGAGGGGGGGGGAAGGACGGCAAACTTGACGCGCGCAAAGCAGTTTTTGCAATAAATGAGTGTTCGGTCGAGATGATGTGAAAGTGCGTGGCTCTGGCGGTTTGCTTGCTAGGAATTGAGCTCGTGTCTCTAGGAGGGCGTCGTGGGGGAGTTGGGGGAAGGGGGTTGGGGTGGGGGGGTTGGTGAGAAAGAGATGCACCTTTGTCCCCCCCCCCCCCCCGTCTTGGATTGGCAAAGTTGGCGACGCGCACGAGGTGCGAGCGCGAGCAACGAGCGAAACTTTAACGACACCACCGGGTCAAGGTCTTGTTTTCCCGGAGTGAACTTCCTCTGATCCGCGGAAAAAGCGGTGGTGCCATTGGTGCTGGGGGGGGAGAGGGCGGTGGGTGGGTGGGTGAGGGGGTTACCCGCTGCCTGCGGTCCGGGCGTCCGGCTCGAAAGCCAAAGAGCCACGAGTTCGGATCTCGATCGGGGGGGGGGGGTAGGGGCTGGGTGGGGGCATTGCATAAGAACGAGCAGAAGAGGGCATCGCCACGTGTCCAACCGTCACATTGCCGCCCTGATGGATTGGCCGCCCCCACCGCACCCAGTGCATCGTGTGTGTGTGTGTGGCACGGCTGTCTGTGTGGTGTGTCCATGTGCGTGTGCGTGTGGCACGGCTGTCAGTGTGTGTGTGTGTGTGGCACGGCTGTCTGTGTGGTGTGTGCGTGTGTGTGCGTGTGAGTGTGTGTGTGTGTGGCACGGCTGTCTGTGGTGTGTCCGCGTGTGTGCGTGTGTGTGCGTGTGAGTGTGTGTGTGGCACGGCTGTCTGTGTGGTGCGTGTGTGTGGCACGGCTGTCTGTGTTGTGTCCATGTGCGTGTGTGTGTGGCACGGCTGTCCGCGTGCGTGTGTGTGTGGCACGCTGTCTGTGTGGTGTGTCCGCGTGCGTGTGTGTGTGGCACGGCTGTCTGTGTGTGTGGCACGGCTGTCTGTGTGGTGTGTCCGCGTGTGTGAGTGTGGCACGGCTGTCTGTGTGGTGTGTGTGCGTGTGTGTGCGCGTGTGCGTGCGCGTGTGTGCGCGTGTGTGCGCGTGTGTGTGCGTGTGTGTGCGTGTGTGTGCGTGCGTGTGCGTGCGTGTGCGTGTGTCTGTGTGGTGCGTGCGTGTGCGTGCGTGTGCGTGCGTGTGTGCGTGCGTGTGCGTGCGTGTGCGTGCGTGTGTGGTATCGCGGTGACGTAGCGGTTAGCGCGACGCGTTACGGACCTGCGACCCGAGTTCGGTTCCCGCTCACTTCCACCACCAGTGACGGTTATCGGTAGCTGTCCTGGGACTCCCCTAGGTCGACTCGGCCTCAAATTACTAAGTGTAAACATCGCCCTTGGGGAGACAAAGGCGGTCGGGCGTGGTGCTGGCCACCCACCCCCTCGTGTGCCGTGCCGGCCTTCATAGGTGCCGCTCGCTAACAGCACTTGCCCCAACAGTCTGTTACAGGCTACAGGGGGGATCTGTGTGTTTTGGTTTTGCTGTAATTTCCTGTAGATGTTTAGAGATGGGATCTTTCTGCATGTCTGCCTGCGCCTTGTTATATATTCGCCTTGCTAGGGGTGCGACGGTGGCGATGTTAACTTCCTTGTCTGGTATGCAGGAGGAGGTCATGAGTTCGACCCCGATCCTGTGACGCCAGCTGTATATATTTGGAGGTTGCGTGTGGATTTTTCTCCCGGGTCCTGCGTTTTTCTTTTCCCCGCGCATTTTGAAATCGGCGTCACGTGTTCAGAGAATTTTGCTGCTGCTGTAAATTCCACGTGATGACGATATCCTCTTCGTTGAGCTGTCATTCGTGATGGCCAGGTCGCTTCTAAAAGAGCTGCATAGCTCAGTGGAGCCTTACCTGGTGAAATTAAGCAAATAGTATGACATTGAAATGGTTTCTATATCCGACTTGGAACTCTACCACTGAGTGGGAAGTCGGTTGACCGCTGGAGCGGAGCTACCAAGTGAGATGATCCCAGCCCAATGCACTCGTTAGTGACTGGTGATGCGCTCACGATTTTCTGACCGTTCCAAAACAAAAACAAAAATTCCTGAAAATCCGCCCTGAAATACGAAGTTTCGGACCGTTCTGCACGGTGATTTTGTTTCGGATTGACGTCGCACGCACGCCGGGTAGGGCACCTGGCGCCATCGTCGCCATCATCGTCGTCATCATCGTCGTCATCGCGATCGTCGCCATGGTCACGGGCGTCGTCGCCATGGTCACGGTCGTCGTCGTAATTGCGATTGTCGCCATGGTCACTGTCGTCGTTTTCATTGCGATGGTCGCCATGGTCACGGGCGTCGTCGCCATGGTCACGGTCGTCGTTGTCATTGCGATCGTCGCCATGGTCACGGGCGTCGTCGCCATGGTCACGGTCGTCGTCGTCATTGCGATCGTCGCCGCCATTGCGGTCACCGTCGTCACGGTTGTCATTGAGATCGTCACCTTCGTCGCCATGGTCACGGTCGTCGTCATCGCAATCATCGCCATGGTCACGGTCGTCGTCATCGCAATCATCGCCATGGTCACGGTCGTCGCCATCGTCGTCACCATCGTTGTCGTGGCCGCCGTCGCGTCACACGGACACGACGTGGAAACGCTCTGAAAATCCCCCCCCCCCCCCCCAAAAAATGTAAATCTGAAATAATCCGTAAAACTCCATACTTCAATCTGAAACTCGCCCGCTTCGGTTTTTAACGTCGCCGAAATGTGAAGATGATTGTCCGGAGCGAGAGAGATGGAGAGTAATTAGTCGGCCTGGGGGGGGGTGTGGGGGGGGGGTCACGGTACACCTCGGGGGGCTCGGCCGCCGCTTTGCTCGCCCGGTGGTTGAGCACCGGCCGACCGTCGCGGCGCCGTTCAATCGGCGGCTCGTCGATCTCGGTCGCTACGGCAATGGTGCCGGCGGTGGGTCCGCTGGGCCCACCGGATCGGCGCGGTTCCGCGATTCAGCGGCGCTAACGAGCACCGGGGGGGGGGAGGGCGGATGAGGAGGTGGGGGGGGTCACAATGGCCGTGTCACCAGAGACGTGGATGCTTTAACAATCCTGGTGTCGGCCTCGGCTCCCTCTCGAGATGTCTCTAAAAATAACGATGAAGGCCACAGCCCCTCCACTCGCCTGCTCGCGTGTGCCGTGTGCCGCCTGCAATGTCCCGGGGGGAGGGGGGGGGGGTGTGCGAGGTGATTTATTAATGTTGTGAAATTCTATCGTGAGAGTCGTTTGTGAAGATTGACGTACTGTATGAACGCGCCAATGTAAAATAGCTCTTCGTAACAAAGGTGTTTTTTGGGTTAGATCGCAGAAGTTTAAATGTTATGTCGTAACCCTCCACCACCCGACACAGCCAATTGGTAGGGGATTTGTCACGTTAACAAAACGCCAAGTATTTAACTAGTATAGTGTATAGTGTAATATAGTGTATAGTGTAATGTAGAGTGTAGTGTATAGTATAGTGTAATGTAGAGTATAGTGTAGTGTACTACTTCAGCCCACTGGTGTGTTGCAGAGTAAATCCGCAAACATTTACAATTTGAGGTACCGCGACGTTTCGCTGCTAGTTACATCCAGCGTCATCGGGCGATTTGCCTTGCTGATTGGCCGTGTCGGGTGGTGGAGGGTTACGACACAATAATTATACTTGCTCGATCTCACCCAAAAACCTTGATTACGAGTAATATTGGTCGCGCAAGCAATGCTGCGTGTTAAACATAAAATAGCTACGATGCAATTTAAATCAATTTGATGGCTTGGCGCGCTTATACGAGACCTTTTCTAAACTCGCTCGTCGTTGACAATGTGGTGGCCAAGTTACCGGCCAGTGCGAACAAATTGCGTCAAGCGCGCAGAGCGTCCGTTGACTTCACTGTGTGTTTTTGGTTTTAAATTCGCTTGCGGTTTGCTAGCAAGCGGGTAGGGGGGGGGGATACCTCGCACAATGGACAATTGGCTTGAAAATATCGACGTTCATTATTACCACCCGTCAATTTATTTCTCAGAACCATGTTGGGGTCATGCAGCGGGGTTGGTGGTGGTGGTGGTGGTGGAGGGGTGGTGGTGGTGGTGGTGGTGGTGGAGGGGTGGTGGTGGTGGTGGTGGTGGTGGGGCGGTGGTGGTGGTGGTGGTGGAGGGGCGGTGGTGGTGGTGGAGGAGGGGCGGTGGTGGTGGTGGAGGAGGGGTGGTGGTGGTGGCGTGGAGGGGTGGTGGTGGTTGAGTGGTGGTGGTGGTGGTTGAGTGGTAGTGGTGGAGGAGGGAGGAGGAGTGGTGGTGGTGGTGGTAGTGGTGGTGTTGGTGGTGTTGGTGGTGGAGTGGTGGTGGTGTTGCAGGGGTTGAGAGACCTGCTTCCCCCCATCCCTGGAGTGGTGCGGTGGCCGGCGAGTCTCAACACGCCCTGGGAGGGAGGGGGAGAGGGAGGGAGGGAGCGTCTCTCGAGAGGGGGAGAGAGGGGGGCGTGTGGACCATACCCACGCTTTACCCCATCCCGTGAGTGGTCGGGTCGCGGTTTTAATGCCCCGTCAATCACGTTGGGCGTAGCGATCACGTGACCTCGGCAGCCACCGGAGGCGCTGGGATGAGTGCCTCCCGATTAATAAATAAATAGATTTAACGCGCAGGAAACTCCGCGCTAAATGTCTGGCGTTACGTAACGCGCGCCAACATGCGTTCGAACGAACGCGCGCCACCCGCCTTTGACGCGACATGCAAATAAGGGCCGTCGCCCGGAACGTCGGCCTTTGTACGGTTTGCCATCTTAGGCAACGCGCTGTCTGTGTGTGTGTGTATGTGTGTGTGATTGGTGGCCGGAAGCAAGCCCCTGTGCGCACGCGGGCGGGCGGTTGGTCCTGACGTCGGGAGAGCGTCGGATAGTTTGTGATCATAACTCCCCGCCGGGGTTGCGAGGCTTGACGGGCTGAATTTTACTTCGCCCGCGCCCCCCCCCCCCCCCCCCCCTTCTGAGAACTTAAAATATATCAATTGCTCCCAATATGTATTTATTAAAGTGTTTTAATCGAAACAGCACAATCAAACATAGAACAATTGTTAAGTTAAATAAATGAAGTTATAATAATAACAATATAAAACAATTCCAATAAGAAATTAATCGGACTCTTCAAATCGCAAACAAAAATCGCAGCCTTTTGCGATTTGCTAATCGCACTGTTTCAAATTACGATTTTCGATTTGAAATCGATTTCAAATCGATTTCATCGTTGGGACCTAGAGCCTACACGCGACCGACTCAAACCGCCGGAGCGGCCGGGCAGTGCGCACGGCGCCACGTGCATCGTCCGTGTGACGGAGTTGCGGCGGCCAGAGTTCGTAAACGGGTTTTGATTCCTTACCCGTACCCTACCCGATACCCGGCTACCCGTACCCGGCCGGGTATTGGGTAGGGTACGGGTGCCCGATTGCGACCTCTGGGATGAAGCAACGTTGCAGGCACGGGTGGGTTGATTCTAGGAACTTGAATTGTGAGAAGAGACAAGACGTTGGGAAATGAGTGACAAACGGTGACTCACCAGTGACGCACGGCCTACCCGTACCCAGCCGCACCAGGGTCTCAAACGGGTACCCGTACCCGGTACGGGTAGCCGGGTATCGGGTAGGGTACGGGTATCGGGTACCCGATTGCGACCTCTGACACACACACACACACAGCCAGCGCGTGCCGGTTTGCTTTTCAGAATCGGAATAAACGGAACTCGTGATTTATTTATCCCGGAGAAATCCAACGAGCCGTGAGGCTCGTTTTCGCAGATGGCCAGTAAGCGGTGGGGGGGGGGGGCGGTGGGGTCAGACAGTGGTGGCGGTGGCGTCACCCCCCCCACGCCCCCACTCCGTGCGTCTGCCTGCGTCCGCGTGCAGACCCCGAGGGCCTGGGCCGACGAGAGCTGGGACCCGCACCGCAGGGCCCCACTGTGGGAGAGCAGCGAGCAGCGCAAAGAGGTGAGGCCGCCCACCTACCTACTCACCTGCCTGCCTACGTACTCACCTGCCCACCTACCCACTCACCTGCCCACCTACCCCCTCACCTGCCCACCTACCTACTTAACTACTCACCTACCCACTCACCTGCCCATCTACCTACTCACCTGCCCACCTACCCCCTCACCTGCCCACCTACCTACTTAACTACTCACCTACCCACTCACCTGCCCATCTACCTACTCACCTGCCCACCTACCTATCCACCTGCCCACCTACCTACTCACCTGCCCACTTACCTACTCACCTGCCCACCTACATGCCCACCTACCTACTCACCTGCCCACCTAACTACTCACCTGCCCACCTACCGACTTACCTGCCCACCTACCCCCTCACCTGCCCACCTACCCCCTCACCTGCCCACTTACCTACCCACCTGCCCACCTGCCCACCTACCTACTCACCTGCCCACCTACCCCCTCACCTGGCCACCTACCCCCTCACCTGGCCACCTACCCACTCACCTGCCCACCTACCTACTCGCCTGCCCACCTACCAACTTACCTGCCCACCCACCTGCCCACCTACCTATCCACTTGCCCACCTACCCACTCACCTGCCCACCTACCTACTCACCTGCCCACCTACCCACTCACCTGCCCACCTACCCACTCACCTGCCCACCTACCCACTCACCTGCCCACCTACCCACTCACCTGCCCACCTACCCACTCACCTGCCCACCTACCCCCTCACCTGCCCACCTACCTACTCACCTGCCCACCTACCCCCTCACCTGCCCACCTACCCCCTCACCTGCCCACCTACCTTCTCACCTGCCCACCTACCTACTCGCCTACCTACTCACCTACCTACACACCTGCCCACCTACCCACTCACCTGCCCACCTACCCACTCACCTGCCCACCTACCCCCTCACCTGCCCACCTACCTACTCACCTGCCCACCTACCCCCCCACGTGCCCACCTACCCACTCACCTGCCCACCTACCTTCTCACCTGCCCACCTACTTACTCACCTGCCCACCTACCCACTCACCTGCCCACCTACCCACTCACCTGCCCACCTACCCACTCACCTGCCCACCTACCCCCTCACCTGCCCACCTACCTCCTCGCCTGCCCACCTACCTACTCACCTGCCCACCTACCTACTCACCTGCCCACCTGTATACACACAGCAAGCTGTCGCATGCGATTCTGCAGCCGTCTGGAACGCTCTTACATCCGATTATTACGAAGCCACTGGAGCTATGCACTATTAAATCATCGGCTAGATCAGGGGTGGGGAACGTCCGTCCTGCGGGCTGTATGAGGCCCGCGAAATCATTTGGTCTGGCCCTGCCAAAAGCAACCGCAGGCGGGACTCGAAATTCAATAACAGGCTAATTTTTAAGTTGATAATTCTGTGTGGCCCGCGAATGATGTTATAAATATCCAAATGGCCCTTGGCAGAAAAAAGGTTCCCCACCCCTGGTCTAGATTGAAAACTCATTTCTTTAGGACTTTCTTTGTGCTTTAGTTTGTCCTTCCCTCCCCCGCACCTCCGATTTAGCACGCTTCGCTAAGTACGGTGCGAAAGACGTTCGACATACATTACACCTATGTACTTACCTGCCCACCTCGCTACCTACCCACACACATAAAACACATTCCTGCGGAGGGAGCTGGTAGTAACGATCAATGGCCAGGGTCAACGGCGGCGTGGTGTATTCCGCAAATATGCCCGACTGTGAGGGTGGGCACAAGCCGGCGTGAGTAGGTTAAACGTTGAGTTTTATAAGGGCACCACAGGGTGACCAGCCCCCCCCCACCCAGCCCCACCCTTCCCACCCAGCCCCTCCCCACCCAGCCCCTCACCACCCTCCCCTCCCCACCCAGCCCCACTCTCCCCACCCTCCCCACCCAGCCCCTCCCTCCCCAGCCCCTCCCCACCCGACCCAGCCCCACCCTCCCTACCCTACCCTCCCCACCCAGCCCCTCCCCTCCCCACCCAGCCCCTACCCACCCTCCCCTCCCCACCCAGCCCCACCCTCACCACCCAGCCCCTCGCCACCCTCCCCTCCCAGCCCCTCCCTGCACGACGGACACAATAATCCCCTGTGGGCTGGTGTAACCAGGACGTTCCTACCAGTATAACCCTTGAGCTGTCTTCTCACCTAGTACTTGCGTTTGTGCCGACTATACACCTATCAAGCTAACTACCCACCTACCCACCTTCCCACCTACACACCAGCCCACATACCAACTTGCCCACACACGCATTCGCCTGCCTACCGAGTCACCAACTCGCGTGCCCACCAGCCTGCTTACGGTAACAACCTACCCAGCTACCAACCGACCCTACCCACTCGCCTACGTACACAATTACTCGCATACCCAGCTTCCGTCCTTGCTACCCACTCGCTCATCTACATACGCACCTTCCTACCCACTCGCCTACAGCACGCCTACCTACCCACCCACTCGCTCACCTACAACACGACTACCCGCGCACTGGCTCGTATAGAGCAGAGGCGTAGCTTTGCCGTAGGTGGTGAGTGTAGGGTGGGGAGTGTGGTGCGTGTGGATGCTGTTTAGAGTCGTTGTACATGGTGAGCGGCGTCTAGACGGTGAGTATCGTGGTTTACCCCGATGGGGAGTGGCGTTTGTAATACGTGGGTGGTATCGTGTGTGTGGGGTGAGTGGGGAGCGGTGGTGCAACGGTTAGCGCTACGCTGCACTACGAACCTGGCGACCCGGGTTCGATTCCCGCCCACGGCCAACACCAGTGACGATTATCTGAACCGGTCCTAGGCCTTACCTAGGTCGACTGTGTAAACATCGCCACTGGGGAGACAAAGGCGGTCGGGCGTGTTGCTGGCCATCCACCCCCTCGTGTGCCGTGCCGGCCTTCGTAGGTGCTCGCTAACAGCACTTGCCCCTACAGTCTGTTAAGGCTATACCGGGAACCTTTGAACTTTGCGTATGGAGTGAGCGGTGCATGAAGGGGCCGAGTGTGGTTGCGCTGGGGTTTGTGTCATCATGACTTGGTTGCTGGTCACAATGCCCCCCACGCACAGCCATGCACGTTCGTAGCGCAGGCAGGCGGAGAGTGGACAACCCGGGAAAGCTTGCAGGTCGACAAGCTTCCAGGCAGACGTACAGGTAGCCAGGTGAGCATGCAGACAGGCTGACGGCTGTACATGCAGACAGGCCCAATGCATGCTCACCTTGCAGAGAAGTTCCTGTTTCACATGGATCAGCCTGCGCTGGTCTAATTCAGCCTTTGGGGAGTCCTAACCTTTCACTGAGGGTGGCTGGGTATGTGTGTGTGGGTGTGTGTGTGTACGTGGGAGCGGTAGTGTAGTGGTTTAGCGGGCTGTGCTATGAACTCGGCGACCCGGGTTTGATTCCCGCTCACGGCCAACACCGGTGACGATTATCTGAACCGGTCCTGGGCCTTCCCGAGGGCCATTCAGCCTCAAATGAGTACCTGGTGCAGTGTGTAAACATCGCCACAGGGGAGACAAAGGCGACCGGGCGTGGTGCTGGCCAACCACCCCCTCGTGTACCGTGCCGGCCTTCATAGGTGCTCGCTAACAGCACTTGCCCCTACAGTCTGTTCAGGCTACACGGGAGGGGATCTTCGTCACAGTCTTTGTGGTATGTGAGTGTGTACGTCTGCGTTTGTGTGGGTGTGTTGGGGTGTCTCTGTGCATCGGCTTGCGTGTGTACGTGTGTATACAGATACGACGTTGCGTGTCGTCGTACACGCTTGGATAAGTCTGCACAGTGGGGAGCACGGGTGGTGCATTTGCCAGTTATCTCGGTCAGTTAATAAACAGCAACTGGGTCTGTCCCGTGACCTCCTGTCAGCAGCGAGCCATCGACTCTTCACGTGGCCTCGAGGTGCACGCACCTAGCCTGGCACAAGCGGGCGCGGTGACGTCACCGCCCCCACTTGGCGGGAGTGTCTGCTGACTGCCCCCCACTTCTCTCCCCCCCTGCCCGCCCCCTCCCCGTCCCCCCCCCCTCTGCCCCAACTTCTCCTCCCCCCCGCCCCCAACACCCCCCCCGCCCCCAACTCCCCCTCCCCCCCCCGCCCCCAACTCCCCCCCCGGCCCCCAACTCCCCCCCCGCCCCCCAACTCCCCCCCCGCCCCCAACTCCCCCCCGCCCCCAACTCCCCCCGCCCCCAACTCCCCCCCGCCCCCAACTCCCCCCCCGCCCCCAACTCCCCCCCCGCCCCCATCTCCCCCCCGCCCCCAACTCCCCCCGCCCCCAACTCCCCCCGCCCCCAACTCCCCCCCGCCCCCAACTCCCCCCCGCCCCCAACTCCCCCCGCCCCCAACTCCCCCCCGCCCCCAACTCCCCCCCGCCCCCAACTCCCCCCGCCCCCAACTCCCCCCGCCCCCAACTCCCCCCGCCCCCAACTCCCCCCGCCCCCAACTCCCCCCGCCCCCAACTCCCCCCCGCCCCCAACTCCCCCCCGCCCCCAACTCCCCCCGCCCCCACCTCTCCCCGCCCCCAACCCCCCCCCCACCCTGCCCCCATTTCACCCCCCCCCACCTCGCTCTGTCACCCACAGATCGCCAAGCTGCGACAGCAGCTGCAGCGGAGCAAGCAGAGCGGCCTGGAGCGGGAGGCCGTCTCTCCGCTGCTCGCCGGGCTCGCCGGGCTCACCGGGCTCACCGGGCTCACCGCGCCGCCACCGCCACCAACTGTCGGCGCCCAGCCGCTGGTGCGTGCCCCGTGGAGGGCCGGAGCGCCCCAGACGGCTCGCGATGGCCGCGCCGGAGGGCGGAATGCTTGTTTGCGTGGCACGGCACTTTATGACCTGCCCCTCTTCACGTGGCCCTCAAAAGTGCACCTGGCCTGGCACGAGCACCGTGGTGACGTCACCGTCACCGCCGTTGTTGTGTTTGTTGTCGTGTGGAGCGGTGGCGGAGTTGTTGTCAACATCACTGCGCTACAAACACCTGGCGACACGGGTTCGATTGACGCTCGCGGCCAACACCGGTGACGATTGTCTGAACCTGTCCTGGCCCTCCCCTAGGTCGACTCGGCCTCAAATGACTACCTGGTTTGGTGTAAACATCGTCACTGGGGAGACGAAGGCGCCCGGGCGTGGTGCTGGCCACCCACACCCCCCTCGTGTGCCGTTCCGGCCTTCATAAGTTGCTACTCGCTAACAGCACTTGCCCCAACAGTCTGTTACAGGCTTCACGGGGGATCTTTACATTTGGCTTTGCGCGCCATTTACCGTTCTCGCCTGACCCTATAGTGCGCCGGGGGGGGGGGGGGGGGGGGCAGAGGGGGGTGGGGCTGGATGCATTTGCGTGCTTCACAACTGGCGGGGTGCGCAACTTGCGCCGTGCGTGTTGACGTCCCAACGTTGGAGTCGTCCCACACCTGGAGACGCGTCGGCGTTGAGCTCTCACGGACGGTGCCCGCGTCCGCACACCGCAGGTGGCGATGCCGAAGCCGGTGGCCGTCGCCCTGGCGGGGTTTCCCAGCATGCCCGGCGGGAGCGGCGGGGGGGCGGCCACGGCCCCCACCCTGGGCAAGGGGGTGCTGCCGCGTCTGCGCGCCAGCGTGGAGGCGCTGAACCAGGAGATTGAGCGAGTGTTCGTGCAGGAGGCGTGGTGCCACGACTCCCCGCGGGTGAGTGGAAACGCAGGGGACCCCCCCCTCTCTCTCTCTACCCCCCCTCCTCGCTCTCTCTCGCTCTAGCCGCCTCTCTAACCCTCTCTCTCTCTCTACCCCCCCCCTCTCTCTACCCCCCCTCTCTCTCTCTACCCCCTTTCTCTCTCTACCCCCCTTTCTCTCTACCCCTTCTCGCTCTAGCCGCCTCTCTCTCTACCCCCCCTCTCTCTCTCTACCCCCCTCTCTCTCTCTACCCCCCCTCTCTCTCTCTACCCCCCCCTCTCTCTACCCCTCTCCCTACCCCCCCTTCTCTCTCTACCCCCCCCTCTCTCTACCCCCCCTCTCTCTCTACCCCCCCCCTCTCTCTACCCCCCCCCTCTCTCTACCCCCCTCTCTCTCTCTACCCCCCCCTCTCTCTACCCCCTCTCTCTACCCCCCCCTTCTCTCTCTACCCCCCCCCTCTCTCTACCCCCTCTCTCTCTCTCTACCCCCTTTCTCTCTACCCCCCTTTCTCTCTACCCCCCTCTCTCTCTACCCCCCTCTCTCTCTACCCCCCCTTTCTCTCTACCCCCCTTTCTCTCTACCCCCCTCTCTCTCTACCCCCCCCTCTCTCTACCCCCCCCCCTCTCTCTGCCCCCCCTCTCTCTCTACCCCCCTTTCTCTCTACCCCCCCCTCTCTCTACCCCCCCTCTTTCTACCCCCCCCTCTCTCTACCCCCTTCTCTCTCTACCCCCCTTTCTCTCTACCCCCCCCCTCTCTCTACCCCCCCTCTCTCTCTACCCCCTTCTCTCTCTACCCCCCCTCTCTCTCTACCCCCCCCTCTCTCTACCCCCTCTCTCTCTACCCCCCTTCTCTCTCTACCCCCTTCTCTCTCTACACCCCCCTCTCTCTACCCCCCCCTCTCTCTACCCCCCCTCTCTCTCTACCCCCTCTCTCGCTCTATCCGCCTCTCTAACCCCCCCCTCTCTACCCCCCCCTCTCTCTCTACCCCCCCCCTCTCTCCCCCTCTCTTTACCCCTCTCTCTACCCCCCCCCCCCTCTCTCTCCCCCTCTCGCTCTAGCCGCCTCTCCCTCACCGGGCAGGGTGGGCGGCAGCGTGGCGGCTACGTACGTTAAACCTCTTTCGCTCCGTACGTAGCCAACCCTGCTAATAATGATTAGACATGCGGGGGGGGGGGGAGCAGTGGAAAACAACAAACTAAACACACAATTGCAGCGAGCATGCTGTTTGACCACCCTCACTCTGTTCTATGCGGAAAAACAAGCGGCCGTTGCTTTGAGCATCTCCGTTTTTCAAAGTGTGGGGAGGGGTCAGGGTAATGGCTCGGGAGGCCGGGAGAGATGAGTTGCGTCGCCGCGTCGCCTCCACGAGGATCGTCACGGTTTGTCGTCGTCGTTGTTGTTGTTGTTGTCAGCGTTGTTGTTGTCGATGTTGTCGATGTTGATGTTGTCGTTGTTGATGTCGTCGTTGTTGTTGTTGTCAGCGTAGTTTTTGTCGTCGTTGTTGTTGTTGTCAGCGTAGCTGTTGTTGTCAGCGTTGTCGTTGTCGTCGTCGTTGTTGTTGTTGTCGTCGTTGTTGTTGTCAGCGTAGTTTTTGTCGTCGTTGTTGTCAGCGTAGTTTTTGTCGTCGTCGTCGTTGTTGTTGTTGTCAGCGTAGTTAGTTTTTGTTGTCAGCGTCGTCGTTGTTGTCGTCGTTGTTGTTGTTGTTGTCAGCGTAGTTGTCGTCGTTGTTGTCGTCGTTGTTGTTGTCAGCGTAGTTGTCGTCGTCGTCGTCGTTGTTGTCGTCGTTGTTGTTGTCAGCGTCGTTGTTGTCATTGTTGTCAGCGTCGTTGTTGTTGTTTCACGCCGAGCCCTCCCAACGTGGCCAGGGACCATTTCCGCCCCTCCAGCGCCAGGCGTGTCGAGCTCCCACCACGCCCACCGGCTCGTGTCCCCCACGGGCACCACCCCCCTCCCCCCAACCGTGTGACGTGAAAAACAAACCACGATTTGTTATTTCACCAGGTTGAGGCCCACTGAGCTACGTAGCTCTCTATTCAGAAGCGACCTGGACGCAAGTGACGTGCCCGACGAAGTGGCTTGTCGTCACGTGGACATTGATAGTAGCGGCCAAATAGTCTGTGATCGCGTGATGTCGATTCTAAACGTGGAGCGGGAAAAACGGAGGACCCGGAAAAAAATCCATGAGAGAGAGAGAGACACCCGAACTACAAATATACAGCAGGTGTCAGGGTCGGGATCGAACCCACGACCTCCTGCATAACGGGCGGCGGAGATAACATCTCGCCAACCTGGCCTCGAGTGGAGAAATGTAATTCTAAGAGGGGGCGACGTTTCGGGCGACGGCCCTCCTTCATGCGCCCACAGCGTTGACGGTCGTCGTTGTCTGCCCGCCACGCATCTCCCCCCCCCCCGTCCCCCCCCCCCCCCCGTCCACGCGTTCGCAGCAGGACGCTCCGGACGGACGCCGGGCCCCTCTCCCGACGCGACCGTGCAGCTCCAACTCCGGCATCGGCGGCGGCAGCAGCGGCAGTAGTGGCAGCGGCGGCGGCAGCAACACGGCGACCCGCAGCGTGGACACGCAGACGCCGTCGGCGCTCGACGGCGAACGCTGCCGCTCGCTCCCCGCGTCGCCCGCGCTGCTCCCCCCGCTCCCTCCGCCGCAGCTATTGCTGCCGCTCTTCACCATCACAACCACCACCACCAGCAGCAGCAGCAGCATCACAGCAACTACCTCGCCGAGCGTTCCCCTCCCCCTCCTCCGCCTCCGCTCGTCCACGGTGCCGCGGCGCTGCCTGCGCCGGTCACGGTCAAGCAGCAGCAGCAGCAGCAGCTGCAGCAGCTGCTGGCGCACGTTGTGATGTCATCGACGTCGTCATCGACATTGACGGCCCTCGCCGCAGTCGATGATGTGAACAGAGGTGCGTGTTGTTGTGCGTGTTGTTGTTGTGCGTGTTGTTGTTGTGCGTGTTGTTGTTGTGTTATGGGTGTGTTGTTGTGTTATGGGTGTGTTAAGCGGCAGCGTAGAGGTTGGCGCTCCGCTGTGCTACAAACACGACAACCCGAGGTTCGAGCCACGCTCACGGCCAACACCGGTGGCGATTATCTGAACCGGTCCTGGGCCTCCCCTAGGCTTCCCCTAGGTCCGCGTACCTGGTGCGGTGTGTGGTGAACACCGCCACTGGGGAGACAAAGGCGGCCGGGCCGTGGTGCCGGCCATCGCAACCCATCGAGTGCAGTGCCGACCTTCATAGGCGCTCGCGAACAACACTTGCCCCCAACAGTCTGTCGAGGGCTACACGGGGCGGGGAATCTTTGTCCGGGCGATGGTAGCGGTGCAGCGGCAACGCTTGTTGTGCCTCGCAAGCGAAACAAGGGGCCTGGGTTCGATTCCTGGCTCGGGAGCCTCTCTGCGTGGGGTCCGTGTGATCTCCCGCCACCCCTATCCTGTTCTGCAGAGTGCGGTGAGGTGTGAGTGTACGTGCGCGCGCACGTGTACGTGCGCGCGCACGTAGGTGCGCGCGCACGCGTGTGTGTGTGTGCGCGCGCGCGTGTGTGTGCGTGTGCGCGTGTGTGTGTGTGCGCGTGTGCGTGTGTGTGCGTGTGCGCGCGTGTGCGTGTGTGCGCGCGCGCGCGTGTGTGTGTGAGCACGTGTGTGTGAGGTGGGCAGCGGTAGTGCCAACGGGGCAGGGAAATGTCGGGACTGTAGCCGAGGTTGGAGTGGCACTGTGTGCGTCACGTGTGTCGGGTTATTCGTGATGCCGTGGCGTCTGCAGCGACCGGTGATGATGGGGCAGCTGCAGTGTAACGGGCGCTGCTGGTGACGGTGTCGGTGCTGGTGATGATCATCATCATGATGGCGATGATAACAAGGGGGATGGTGATGATTGTGATGGTGACGGTGGTGATGGCGATGGTGGTGGTTATCACTTTGATTGTGACCGTGGTAATGATCATGATGTTTATGATTGTGTGTGCGATGGTGGCGACGGCGATGATGGTGGATGACGATTGTGATGGTGAAGATGATTGTGATGTTGACGGTAGCAATGGTGTTGTTGATTGTGATGTTGACGGTGCTAACGAGTTCGTGGTGATGGCTGTGATCGTGATGATGACGCCCCCCCCCGCACCAGAAGGAGGGGGCGGTGGGGGCGGGGGACCCAGAGGGGAGGGGCGGCTCCCCGCTGCCCAAATACGTCTCGTCGCCCAAGCCCAACCACAGCTACACGTTCATGCGCGAGCCTCCCCGAGGGTTGCGAGCGAGTCACGGCGTTCGAGGAGACGCAGTGAGAGACGCACGCACGCCAGCGCACGCACGCACAGCAGCAACAGCGGTGCACTCGCCCCCCTGGTGCCTGCCCCCGGGTCCGCTAGCCCAATTCTACTTGCGAATTCAATCCTCGGTTTAACGCGTAGCAGCAAGGAGGCTTTCGCGACCAAATATCATCCATAAGAGGGTTTTTTTTGGGTCGAATCGCGTAAAATATATAAATGTGTCGTTAAAGCCGCCACCACCCGACGCGCAAATCTGGTTGCTGTCCACCTGATGAAGCTGGTTGTAATTACTAGCGAAACGTCGTACTCAAGATTGTAAATGTTGTGGCTTGGCTCTCTGACACACAACCGGTGGTGGTGTACTAGTATACACTACACTATACACTACACTATACACTACACTATACACCACTACTATACACTACACTATACACTACACAACTATACACTTCACTATACACTACACTACTATACACTTCACTATACATTACACTATACACTACTATACACTACACTATACTCTACACTATACACTACACACTACACTACTATACACTATACACCACTATACACTACACTATACACTACACTACTATACACTACACTACTATACACTACACTACTATACACTACACTATACACAAGTGCTGAACTAGTGATGAATTGGCCACGTTCTGTTTACGTGACAACCCTTACTAGCTGGCTGTGTCGGGTGGTGGCGGGTTTAACGACACACTTTACATTTACGCGATCTAACCCCAATAACACCTATTATGAGTTAAATCCTGTTTGGGAGGGTTTGACTCTGCTCATCATCCTCCTGGGGTCAATAGCATAGGTACCACTTTGGCCCCCAGTATAGGAACGTGGAATTTACACCTCCGACCTCGGTGTTTTGTCTCCTTCTCGAGCGGAGGGGGGCCCTCGGTCACGGCATCGGATCTCCTCTGGGCAGCCCCGGCGCGGGAGAGTGACCGGCGGAAACTCCACGTTCCCATGGCCAGAGGGCATCCCCCCCCTCTCACCGCGCTTAATTTGAGCCGATCTCATCAAGGAGCCAATAAACCATCGTCGCGCAAACTCGGGTCACCCTTGCGGCAGCGGCTTTGGTTGCTCGCCATCGAAACCAAGACGGTGGTCACCGCATCGCGACGCTTCTGCTGCTGGTCTAGGAACGCTCCTCCTCGCGGTATGAGGAAGCCACCGGGAGCGGAGCGGACTTGAGATGGACAAACTCATTTCTTTACGGAACTGCTTCTCGTCTTCAATTTGTTGTCTCTTCCCCCGCACCTCCGATATTAGCACGGTTGGGCTACGTACGGTGCGAAAGAAGTTCCACACGCGTACGTACGTACGTGACCGCTCGCCGTCACCCCCCCCCCCCCCCCCCGCGAACCCTCCCCTCGACCCCCCACCACTCTTCCGGGCAGAGGAAGAGCGGCCCTGATTACTGGGCGCACCCCAGAGCCAGAAAAAATAACAAAAATAACAAAACCGGGTCATTTATTTAAACCTCAAGCACGCGGGTACAATGCGTTTGTCACCATCGCCTCCCCCCCCCCCCCCCCCCCGGTGTTTTTCACCGCGCCCACGCGGT
The DNA here is from genome assembly GCF_965212315.1 of Lampetra planeri. Classification (NCBI taxonomy): domain Eukaryota; kingdom Metazoa; phylum Chordata; class Hyperoartia; order Petromyzontiformes; family Petromyzontidae; genus Lampetra; species Lampetra planeri. The sequence continues at coordinate 4,030,615 of NC_136168.1, read as the reverse complement.
AACGGCGGACGCGCGGCAATAGCCGGGCATGGTGCGGTGGCGGCGGTGGCGTTTCTCCCGCGGTCGCGCCAAGAGTTGCCCACCACGCCCCCCACCACCCCCCACCCGTGGTGCCGGATGAGCCGGGGATTGGCGTCACCGCCGCGGTGGAGACGGGTCGGCAATGCTGGACTCGTGGTGGTGCTCGCGGTGACGATGATGTCAGCTTTCATCGAGCCCCTTTTTCCATCTCAGAAATCTCAAACTGAACTAGTAAAACAATTTACACGATGAGACCTCTCCTTTAGCAGTGGCAAAATATCGTGATAGGTTTTTACACTTTCAACTGGTACAAAAACTGACATGTTTATACAAGGCATCATGTTTGCAATAACCACAACACAAGCAGTCAAAATGCAAACAAAAAGAAACAACTCTGATAATAATAATGATATGCACTGTCCTTGAATGTACGCCTTTTGGCGTCATCTGGTCCAACTCAATGGAGACTAAGCTCTAAGAAAAGCTGTCTCGGGTGTGGACCAATCAACTTCAAGGACAGTGCATATCATCCTCATTATCAGTTGTTTCTTTTTGTTTGCATTTTGACTGCTTGTGTTGTTGTGGTTATTGCAAACATGATGCCTTGTATAAAGGTGTCAGTCTTTGTACCAGTTGAAAGGGTAAACACCTATCACTAGTAACAACAATGTTTTTATTTCACCTTTCACCAGGTGTCCGGCCGCACTGAGCTGTGTTGTAGTTCTTGTTCAGAAGCGACCTGGCCACCACAAATGACAGCTCATCCAAGTTGGGCCTTTGTCTAAATCTAGTGCAACCCAAATTGCTCTGAACGCGCGACGTTCATTCTAAATGTGGAGGGAAAAACCGGAGGAGCCGGAGGGAAAAATCCACTTGACCACGGGGAGAGTGAGAACAGGCAAACTCCAAATAAATACGTGCAAACTCCAAACCCACGACCTCCTGTATATCAGGCGAGGTTGTTCACATCTCGTCGTACGTATAACAAAATAAATTGTAAGCCACGCTCGCAAAGTACGAATCGAATGCCATAGAAATGCGGTGAATACGGCACTGCAGATACAATGCAGACACAAATAACCGGTGATATTAATCGCAAGTTGCGGCGAAGGTAGCGTCCAGGTGATCTGGAGGTCGCCGTGAGGTCAACACTCAAAAGAGCCGCACGGATGGGTTTGCACGGACACACTCCGCTGTCTTCGCAGCCGGTGAACGCACGGCGCGCCGGGAACTCATTTAAGGCCGAGTCGACCTAGGAGAAAACCCCGGGACCAGTTTCGGTATCGCTCGCAACGACCGATTCGGAACTCGCGCGCCTGAGAATACAACTCTGCTGTTTGTCAGGTCCCCATGGCGCTGTGCTCGTTAACCGCTGCGCCACCACTCCCCCCTTCCCCTCGCCGTGTTATTATGACGACGATGATGGTGATGTGGTAGACAGAGAGGGGGGGGGGGCTGGCTGCTGTTGGGGAAGCACAAGCCGTGACGCTGGGCCGGGTTGCGGTGCGGAACGACGGGAGATTAAATGTCCTTGCGGAAGGGAAGTGTGCACTTTGCAAACGCGGGACGGGGAGGGGGGGGTGGGTTTGGTGGTGGGGGGTGGGAAGGGGTCACGCGGAGGTCAACGGCAGTTTCGGGCCGCCCCTGACGTGCCGTGGAAGCCCACTTCACCATGGGAATCCAGTTTACCATGGGAGTCCAGTTCACAGAGAGTACACAAACACAGTCCACACAGTACACACACACAGTACACACACAGTACGTACACAGTACGTACACACCGTACGTACACACAGTACACACACCGTACACACACACAGTACACACACCTTCATCTAGCAGTGCATTTGATAATTGCGGCCGATTCTCGAAAATGACCCGTTGCCTACGACGGTAACGGGGTGTGACCTCGTGTGCGGTGACGATGGTCGTTACGGTGACGATGGTCGTTACGGTGACGATGGTCGTTACGGTGACGATGGTCGTTACGGCGACGATGGTCGTTACGGTGACGATGATGGTCGTTACGGCGACGATGGGTCGTTACGGCGACGATGGTCGTTACGGTGACGATGATGCTCGTTACGGTGACGATGGTCGTTACGGCGACGATGATGGTCGTTACGGCGACGATGATGGTCGTTACGGCGACGATGATGGTCGTTACGGCGACGATGATGGTCGTTACGGCGACGATGATGGTCGTTACGGCGACGATGATGGTCGTTACGGCGACGATGATGGTCGCTACGGCGACGATGGTCGCTACGGCGACGATGGTCGCTACGGCGACGATGGTCGCTACGGCGACGATGGTCGCTACGGCGACGATGATGATCGTTACGGTGACATCATCTCCTCCGTGTGTGCCGCCCCCCCGCCCCCCCCCCCCCACTACTCTCCTTGTGCAGGCAACACAAGGAGATCCCTTCGATCTTCTGCCCGGACAAGAACAAAGTGAACTTCGTCATCAAGAGCGACACGGCCTTCTGTCCCATCAGCCTCCTGCGCCCGCCGCCGCGGATTCTCCACTTCACGCCCGAGCCGGCGGCCCAAGGCTCTGCGCAGGACGCCGGGCAGGGCTCGGCGGGGGACGCGCCGGAGGAGATGGAGTCGCCGAGCTGCATGCTGCGCCAGCGCTCGGCCGACCGCTAGCGCGGGAACCCCCGGGAGAGGGGGGGGGGGGCGGTGGGTTGGAAGGGGTGCACGAACATTTCTACGTTGTGAAAACAACAACAAGAGCAGCAACGCGTTCGATGATGATTCGTGATCAGTGATGAGGATTGTTCATCGACAACACTCAGGGAATGGAGCAACGCGAACCAGGAAGGAGCGCACGAGGTGGAGGACGAGGAAGATGCGGTGGTGGAGGATGCGGTTTGGCACGGAGGACGGTGATGAAGCCGGGGGGGGGAGGGGGGTGTGGGAACGTGAGACATCTCCACGATTGAGACATCGACGTTGACACCGTGACCAGCCCGCGCTCGGAAGTCCCGTTGGCGGTTCCGGGCAAGCCCTGTCAATGCCCCCACGTTCCTACGGGAAAAATCTCCCATAATAGAGGGTTTTTTTGGGGTTTCGCGTAAATATTTACGCGATCTCACCCAAAGAACCCGTTACGGGTGATATTGGTACGCGGAAGCCTGCGGGTTGAACGGAAAAATCTCCGTTTGTCGAACTTGCAGGTTCCGCAACAGCCCTTCACCTCCACCAACACTTGTCAGACCTGCGTTGGGAGGTCAGGTCGGATGACCCCCCCCCCACGGTTCGTGTACAGCAGTGGTGTGGGTGAGGCCGTCGCCCAGCAGTGAGGCTATACAGGGGAGGGGGGGGCCCTTTGTCTTTGTAGCGTCAACGTGCACCTAGCCTGGCACAAGCGCCGTGGTGGCGAGCGACGGCGCTCGTCGACGCAGCGTCTGCTCGTAATCATAAACAACGAAAAACGACAAATTCCTCCGCGGGCTGGAATACTTTGCGCAAATTTCACGATGTTTTTTAATTGCTTATGCCTAAGAAGTATTTTAAAAATGGCTATTATTCCCCGCAAACTTTGCTTTTGTGACCAGGACATTACGTGAACGAAGAGACACAAATGCACACCACGTGTTCTCATCGACAATAGGTACATTTCAAAATATCACTGTCCTGGTCACAAAAGCAAAGTTTTGTGGGGAATAATAGCCATTGTCTGTACTTTTGAGGCATAAGCACTTAGGAAATATCACATACTACCCAGGAAAACAAAATGTAGTTTTTTAAATCCTTTATATTAAGTTCACTTGCTTGCTTGCTTTTGTGCGCTTACGACCGTGCAAATCTTTCGGTCGTTTTTTTACCCACTTCCCGTGATCCAATCGAGCTGACATTTTGCACACAGACTCGTTGTGCGTGACAATTAATTTTCCTGAAATTTTTTCCTAAATTTTACACTTTTTAGGATAAAAAAAATTATATGTAATTACCAATTGCTTAATGGTGGCAGGCAATCATCTGACCCATAGGTGGCAGCCATCTCAAGCCAGAGGACGAGAGGACTCTAGCCCCCACGCATATAAAGGATTTATAGTGAAAAACTTTGTTTTTACGGGTTAATTTTTTGTGACACTGTTATCTCTTCCCCTCCCACACCGCTTGGTATGGTGTCGCCGTTTCACTCGGGGTGCGAACCCCCCCTGGTGCCTTCGTCTCAGCGGCATCCCTCGCCAAACCCGCACCGACCAGCGAAGTATGGTCGAAGCTAAGGGGGGGGGGGGGGGGGGCCTTCATCCAGCGGTGGATTTGACGACGATCAAAGGGCTGTAAATTGTACCAGTTTTTTTTAATATACGTACACATCCTGGGCCAGTGAGAGTCCATGTCTCTCTTGTCACGTATAAAATCTCACCACTGTCTGTGTGTGCACGTGTGCTGTGTGGGGAGTGGTGGTGGCGCGGTTAGCGCTACGAGCCTGGCGACCCGAGTTCGATTCCCGCCACCAACACCCGGTGACGATTGTCTGAACCGGTCCGTGGCCTCCCCCTAGGTTGACTCGGCCTCAAAATGAGTACCTGGTGCGGCGTGTAGTAACCATGGCCACCCACCCCCTCGTGCGCCGCAGTGCCGGCCTGCATAGGCGCTGCTGCTCGCTAACAGCACTTGCCCCAACAGTCTCTTGAGGCTATACGGGCGGTTGGGGGGGGGAATCTTTGTCTTTATTTTGTTGTACACAAGACAAAGATCTCCCGTGTAGCCTGTAACAGACTGTTGGGGCAAGTGCTGTTAGCGAGTAGCACCTACGAAGGCCGGCACAGCGCACACGAGGGGGTGGGTGGCCATGGTTACTACACGCCGCACTAGGTACTCATTTTGAGGCTGAGTCGACCTAGGGGAGGCCCAGGACCCGTTCAGATAATCGCCGCTGGGTGTTGGCCGTGAGCGGGAATCGAACTCGGGTCGCCAGGTTCGTAGCGCAGCGCGCTAACCGCTACACCACCGCTCCCCACGTACACACACAGACACACGCATACACACATATATATACACAAACGATGTAATCTCAGGACTAACGTTGTGGGTTTTTTGATATTTTAGACCCGGAAGAGGTATGGGAGGGGGTGGGGGGGGGGCTCACAGTGGGGGGCTCACAGTGGGGGCCCCCCCCCCCTCGTGTCTCAACGCGGTGGGAGTTGACATCCCCTTCCCAGGATGGATACCGGAACGCCTGCGACTTAAAATCCAGGTCCTCGAGTGGCTCGTGAATGTCTCCCACTCGACACACCGCTCTCCGTACCGACGGTGGTGAGATGTTAACTGCCTCGCCTGGTCTACAGGAGGTCGTGGGTTCAATCTCGACCCTGACGCCTGCTGTATATTTGGCGTTTGCGTGTCTCTCTCCCCGTGGTGAGATGTTAACTGCTTCGCCTGGTCTACAAGAGGTCGTGGGTTCAATCTCGACCCTGATGCCTGCTGTATATTTGGAGTTTGCGTGTCTCTCTCTCTCTCATCATCATCACGGTGGCTAGGAGATGTTAACTACCTCCACATTTAGAATCAACATCACGCGTTTATAATATTTGGCTGCTTATACATTTCCACACGATGATGATGATGATGAGCCGTCATCTGTGATGGCTCAGGTCGCTTCTGAAATTTAAAAGAGCTGCGTAAGCTCCGTGTAAAATAAAGTTATAATAAAAAAACATTGTGTGTGTGGTGATTGACACGCTGCCAACCCCGACAATCTCAGAGTGTGCGAGGCAAGTTCAAGTTCAATTTATTAGGTGTAGCCCTGTGAAGCCATTCGGCTCTTGAATCGGGTGCAACCGCAACAAAACAAAAAACATCTTAAAGTGAATATGCGACTAAGTGCAAACAGAAAATCCAAGAAAAGACAGCAAAATATTGCAGAAAAAAACACCGTACACTAACGCTGTGTGCAAAAATCCCAGTGGGATGCAAGTCAAACAACAACAACAACCACAAGACAACTTAGATTAAGGCCATCAGTCTAACTCTGTACTACAACAAACAAACATGGCAAAACCAATACACTTTTCGAAATCACAAAAATAAAGCTATGAAAGCAATGAAAAAGCAATCATAGGAACTGTCAGACTTTTCACAATAAATGGCATAAACATCATGTACTACCAAAACCCTGCAGCCATAGCTGGCTGCATGAGTCACTCCACAACAGCAGGGGCATCAATCGGAGTATTATGTACTGCCCGGTGCCGGTCACGTGAGTAATGTACGCGTGTTGAACTTCTTTCGCTCCGGATTTGGGGGGGGGGGAGGGGGCGTGGGGGAAGGACTGCAAACGAAACACAAACACCAGTTCTGCTGTTCTCAGAGCAGCGGGGTTTTACTGGTAGGAACCTCCTGGTTCCACCAGCCCACAGGGGAGGGGCTGGGTGGGGAGGGTGGGGCTGGGTGGGGTGTGGGAGGGGTGGGGCTGGGTTGGAGGGGCTGGGTGGGGAGGGTAGGCTGGGTGGGGAGGTGCTGGTCACCCCGTGGTGCCCTTATAAAACAACGTTTAACCTACTCACGCCGGCTTGTGCCCGCCGTCACAGTCGGGCATATTTGCGGAATACACCCACGCCGCCGTTGACCCTGGCCATTGACCGAGCAACCCAACGTTCCTACCAGCTCCCTCCGCATGAATGTGTTCTTTTTCCCGTGCGGTGACGATTTTTATGACCTCCCCCGCCGCCGTTACCGGACATCTGTGGGAGGAGGGGAGGGGAGGATGGGAGGGAGGGAGGGGAGGGGAGGGAGGAGGGGAGGGAGGGATGGATGGAGGAAGGGGAGGGAGACTCCACCGCCATCCATGCCGTCTCCCAAGTGCAGGGCTCGTCAACATTTTGACTTTCTTCCCCCCAATGTTGCTCTGCCTGATGATCGACTGCTGCCCTCTTCTCGTGTCTATGAAATAAATACTCGCCACCCACCCCCCACCCACCAACCCCCTGTTTCTGTACAGCGTCTTCATAATCTTGGGGGGAGGGAGGGAGGAGGTGGTTGTGAGTCGTGGGTAGTGGGGGGCAAGTTTTTAGTGGAGTTGGAGGGGGGCGCAGTCACGTGGAAGATCGCTCGCTGCGGGTTCGCGTTGAATTTGACCCAAGACCAAACCTGCAACTCAACAACGTTTTATAGATTTTTTTTACCATACTCTGTGGTTTTTTCGGTAAAGTCACGTAGGTATTAAATCTAGATATTTTTTTACCATACTCTGTGTTTCTTTCGGTAAAGTCACGTAGCTATAAAATCTGGATATTTTTTTTACCATACTCTGTTTTTTTCGGTAAAGTCACGTAGGTATAAAATCTGGATATTTTTTTACCATACTCTGTGGTTCTTTCGGTAAAGTCACGTAGGTATAAAATCTAGATATTTTTTTACCATACTCTGTGTTTCTTTCGGTAAAGTCACGTAGGTATAAAATCTGAATTTTATTTTACCATACTCTGTGGTTCTTTCGGTAAAGTCGCGTAGGTATTAAATCTAGATATTGTTTTACCATACTCTGTGGTTCTTTCGGTAAAGTCACATAGGTATAAAATCTGGATATTTTTTTACCATACTCTGTGGTTCTTTCGGTAAAGTCACGTAGGTATAAAATCTGGATATTGTTTTACCATACTCTGTGGTTCTTTCGGTAAAGTCGCGTAGGTATAAAATCTGGATATTTTTTTACCATACTCTGTGGTTCTTTCGGTAAAGTCGCGTAGGTATTAAATCTAGATATTTTTTTACCATACTCTGGTTTTTTCGGTAAAGTCACGTAGGTATAAAATCTAGATATTTTTTTACCACTTAAGGTCCCCGCTGAGCTGCTATGTAGCGCTGTTTTTTTTATTGCAGAAGCGACCTGGTCATCACAAATGATAGCTATGATAGCTCAACGGAAGTAGGCTCATTATCACGCGGAAATCTACAGCAGCAGCAGCAGCCCGAATACTTGGGGACTCAACGCCCGATGTTGTTTCTAAATGCAGAGGTCGGGGGGCAACCCCGGAGCAGGTGGGGGGAACACCCTGACAGGCTCACCACAGTGGTGACATCACCTTTCCTCCTCTAGTTAAGACCGGAAGCAGGAAGACTTCCTCACAATTCTGGCAAACCGCCTGATGAAGTTGCTGCTGCTGCTGCTTGTTGTTGTGACCACGAGCGAAACGACCGAACGGGGACACGGGGTCGGGGTGGGGGGTGTGGAGGGTGATGGTGATGCAGTGGCCGCCAGCTTCCTGTATGGGAGTCGAGGCATGGGATGGGAAGGGGCTGCTCACCCCGTGGTGCCCTTATAAAACTCAACGTTTAACCTACTCACGCCGGCTTGTGCCCGCCCTCACAGTCGGCCATATTTGCGGAATACACCACGCCGCCGTTGACCCTGGCCATTGACCGAGCAACCCAACGTTCCTAGCAGCTCCCTCCGCAGGACAATGTGTTTACACCACACGCTTCGTCGCGCGCTCTCACGTTTGCGCCTCTGCGGCCGTCTGGAACGCTCTTCCCTCCGATGCTAGGACGCCGCCTGGAGACTACGCGATTTTAAAATCATCGTCATCGTCTAGATGTGCAAACTCATTTCTTTAGAACTGCTTTTTGTGTTTGATGTCCCCTCCCCCCCTCTCCCTCTCTCTACCCCACAACTCCGATCAGCGCGGTTGGGCCGCACCTGAGCGGCGATGTTTTTACGCACCGCGCCAGGAACTCATTTGAGTCCGAGTTGACCAAAGGGAGTCCCAGGACCGGTTCGGATAATCGTCACTGGCGCTGGCAGTGAGCGGGAATCGGTACTCGGGTCGCTGGGTTCGTAGCGCAGCGTACAACGCCACAAAGGGAGACAAAGGCGGCCGGGCGGTGCTGGTCACCTACGCCCAGCCTCGTGTGCCACACTGCCGGCCGTCTTAGGTGCTACTCGCTAAACAGAACTTGCCCGCCGCAGTCTGTTGAGGCTACACGGGAGACCTTTGTCTTTGGTGGTTGACCCAACAATAATGCGCGGACGGAATGTGCTGGCTCCACTGAGTTCAGTTTTATTTTGAATCGCCCTGTGAGCCAAAAAGCTCTCTTTTCAAGCCCGGTTTTCATCAACAACAACAACAACAAAAATCAATCACCGCCCCAAACAAAGTCGCGGTGAACTAAATCAATAACAAATAACAGATGACAGAAATAAAAAAAACAAAAAATCTTAGCAAATCATAATGGCAGCGTAAAACATTCTTGCGATTGTGATTTGAGAAACGGGAATGAAGATAGATAAATGCGTGTATTAAAACAAAACCAATTTTTTTTTACTGAACCAAGTTATGTAGATATTTTTTTCAGAAGCGACCTGGATATCACAGATGAGGTGGCTCATCGTGGAAATTTACAGCAGCCAAATACTCTGAACGCGTGACGCTGATTTTAAATGTGGATGGGAAACACCGGAGGAGCCGGAGAAAAATCCACGCGACCACGGGAAGAGAGAGAGACACGCAAACTCCAAATCTACAGCAGCAGGCGTCAGGGTCGGGATCGAACCAACGACCTCCTGTAGACCAGGCGAGGTAGTTAACATCTCCTAGCCACCGTGATAATGATGATGAGAGAGAGAGAGACACGCAAACTCCAAATATACAGCAGCAGGCATCAGGGTCGGAATCGAACCCACGCCTCCTGTATACCAGGCGAGGTAGTTAACATCTCATAGCCGCTGTGGCGCTACTCTCCGAAGCCACGTCCTTTATTTAATTTTTCAGCTTTCGTAGAGACCCATAGACTCACATTGATCCATAGACTCACACATAGAGACCCATAGACTCACACAGAGATCCACAGACTCACATAGAGACCCATAGACTCACACAGAGATCCACAGACTCACATAGACCCATAGACTCACACAGAGGTCCACGGACTCACATATTGACTCACATAGAGTTCGATAGACTCACAGAGAGACCCATAGACTCACATTTTTCACGTGTGTTGTATTCATAGGTGCTCGCTAACAACATTTGCCCCAACAGTCTGTTCAGGCTATTCGGGGGATCTTTGTTATCTTTAGAGAAAGTGTCAGTTTAAATAGAGAGAGAGGAGACAATGTCATTCCGGCCACGGTGATGATGATGATTATGATGTTGTTGATGTTGTTGATGTTGTGACGGCCTTCACTTAAACTTGACTGTGAATCCGTGGGCCGAGACATGAATGAGCCGTGAGAAATCCGTGTACCCGTGCGTGCGTGTAACCTGGCGACCCGGGTTCGATTCCCGCTCACGGCCAACACCAGTGACGATTATTTGAACCGGTCCCGGGCCTCCCCTAGGTCGACTCAGCCTCAAATTAATACCTGGTGCGGTGTTTAATAAACATCGCCACTGGGGAGACAAAGGCGGTCGGGCGCGGTGCTGGCCACCCACCCCCTCGCGTGCCGTGTCTGCCTTCATAGGTGCTCGCTAGCAGCACTTGCCCCAACAGTATGTTGAAGGCTATACGGGGGATCTTTGCCTTTTGGTGATGGTGGTGGTCGCGACCCCCCCACCCCCATCGCGTGCCGTGCCAGCCTTGATAAGTTGTTTTTCTCCCTCCTAGCAGCACTTGCCCCAACATACGGGGAGATCTTTGTCTGTCTGTGTGTGTCTGTGTGTATGTGTGTGTGTGTCTCTGTGTGTGTGTCTGTGTGTGTATCTGTGTGTGTGTCTGTGCGTGTCTGTGTGTGTGTCTGTGTCTGTCTGGGTGTGTCTGTGTGTGTGTGTCTGTGTCTATGTGTGTCTGTGTCTGTGTGTGTCTGTGTTTGTCTGTGTCTGTCTGGGTGTGTCTCTGTGTGTCTGTGTGTGTGTGTGTCTGTGTGTGTGTATCTGTGTGTGTGTCTATGTGTGCGTGTCTCTCTGGGTGTGTCTCCCCTCGTCGCCTCCACTTCCCTCCCCGCCAGCTCCCTCCAGGAGGGACAGCGCGCACACAGATCGTTGTATCGCGAGTTTCAAAAACAGCCCCTTCTCGACATCTCTAGGGGATACCGCGAGGATATTTAGACGTCGTTTTTTGGAGTGATTAAGGGTCACGGGGTCAGGGTATCTCCCCCCCCGTCAACCAAGAAAGTTAAAGTAAATTTCGTAGCTGTCAACCCATGGGGGGTTTACCCCGGATTCCTGTACAGGGGAATTGAGTTTTCAGGCCCGCACGGCGAACAGCCGTTTCAATGCGGGCAGCCAAAAAACCACGTGTCTGTTTGTTTGTGTTTCTCCCTTGTGATGGGGCTTTGTAGGATGAACGTCGAGATTCATAAGGGGCACGTGGGGTGACCACTGAGGTCTGAATTGAGTCTGTAATAAGGGAGGGCACTGATAAGGGGTTGACAGGTATGTAGTAGTGTAGTGTGTTGTAGTGTATAGTGTAGTGTATAGTGTAGTGTATAGTGTAGTGTATAGTGTAGTGCATAGTAGTGTGTAGTGTAGTGTGTAGTGTACAGTGTATTGTAGTGTATAGTAGTGTATAGTGTAGTGTATAGTGTAGTGTATAGTGTAGTGTATAGTGTGGTGTATAGTGGGGTATGGTGTAGTGTATAGTAGTGTATAGTGTAGTGTATAGTATTGTATAGTAGTGTATAGTGTAGTGTATAGTAGTGTATAGTGTAGTGTATAGTATTGTATAGTGTAGTGTATAGTGGTGTATAGTGTAGTGTATAGTAGTGTATAGTGTAGTGTATAGTGGTGTATAGTGTAGTGTATAGTATTGTATAGTGTAGTGTATAGTGTAGTGTATAGTGTAGTGTATAGTGTAGTGTATAGTGTAGTGTATAGTGTAGTGTATAGTAGTGTATAGTAGTGTAGTGTAGTGTATAGTAGTGTATAGTGTAGTGTATAGTAGTGTATAGTGTAGTGTATAGTAGTGTATAGTGTAGTGTATAGTAGTGTATAGTGTAGTGTATAGTAGTGTATAGTGTAGTGTATAGTAGTGTATAGTGTAGTGTATAGTGTAGTGTATAGTAGTGTATAGTGTAGTGTATAGTAGTGTATAGTGTAGTGTATAGTGTAGTGTATAGTGTAGTGTATAGTAGTGTATAGTAGTGTATAGTGTAGTGTATAGTGTATAGTGTAGTGTATAGTAGTGTATAGTGTAGTGTATAGTAGTGTATAGTATTGGTCTGTAAGGGAGGGCACTGATAAGGGGTTGACAGCTCTGGACTAGTGAAGGAATCGAACTCTGATTACCGGTTTGTAGTGTAGCGCGCTCACCACTACGCTACCACCGCTCCCCGCACTCCCAAAATCAACATACAAAGATCCCCCGTATAGCCTTAACAGACCGTTGGGGCAAGTGCTGTTAGCGAGTAGCAGCAGCTGTGAAGGCCGGCACGGCACTCTAAGGAGGTGGTGGGTGGCCAGCACCACGCCCGGCCGCCTTTGTCTCCCCAGTGGCGATGTTGATGCACCGCGCCAGCTGAACTCTTACGCTTTGGGGGCGACCATAAATGACGTCACGCACCTAGGGTGGGGGAAAATTGTTATCACAACACTAATTGTTATAACAACACTCCTACAACATCAGAGTGCAGTGCCACATTAAATACGCACTAACATGACAATAGTTTAAAGCGATTTGAAGCATGTTTTATTTAAAAAATGGAAATATGGTTTCGGGGGTGGGGGGGGGGCAGAGCTTTGTGACGTCATATTTGAGGGGGGGGTCTGACTTTTTGTGACGCTGTGTGACGAGGGGGGGGGTCAAAAATCGTCCAAAATCGCGTGACGTCATTTATGGACGGCCCCTTTCGCCTTCAAAATATAAATGCGTCGTGAAACCCGCCACCGCCCGAACACAGCCCACTGAGTGAAGGGTTTGTCACGTCAACAAACACTGCCGATGAGTTGCCGCTTCAGCCCTCACCGCTGCGTGTGTTGGAGAGTGAACCTGCAGACACATTCACAGTACTCAGGTGGGGGGGGGTGAGGAGTAGGGGGGAGGAGGAGGGGGGAGGAGGGGGGATAGAAGGAGGGGGTAGAGGTAGAAGGAGAGGGGGAGGAGGGGATAGATGGAGGGGGTAGGAGAGGGGGATGAGAAGGAGGGGGGTAGAAGGAGGGGGATGAGAAGGAGGGGGGGGTAGAAGGAGGGGGATGAGAAGGAGGGGGGGGGTAGAAGGAGGGGGGGTAGAAGGAGGGGGGTAGAAGAAGGGGGGGAATGAGAAGGAGGACGGGGAGAAGGAACGGGGCTAGCAGGAGGGGGGTAGAAGGAGGGGGGGGTAGAAGGAGGGGGGGGTAGAAGGAGGGGGGGTAGAAGGAGGGGGGGTAGAAGGAGGGGGGGTAGAAGGAGGGGGGGGGTAGAAGGAGGGGGGGGAGGGGTGGAGAAGGAGGAGGGGGGGGTGCAAGAGGAGTCGCCTCCCCTCCACGCGGCAGCTGTTTCCCGTGCTGTGCATGCGCGATTGTTCTGTAGGAAGTGAGGCGGCTGTCTGCTGCGTCTGTGAAGAGCCTCTTCACACACCGCACGTAGCCAACCGGCCTCATCGCCTGTGCCGCGGTAGGCTAGGAGATGTTAACGACCTCGCCTGGTCTACAGGAGGTCGTGGATTCGATCCCGACCCTGACGCCTGCTGCTGTAGATTTGGAGTTTGCGTGTCTCTCTCTCTCATCATCATCACGGTGGCTAGGAGATGTTAACTACCTCGCCTGGTGTACAGGAGGTCGTGGGTTTGATCCCGACCCTGACGCCTGCTGCTGTATATTTGTAGCTTGCGTGTCTCTCATCATCATCACGGTGGCTAGGAGATGTTAACTACCTCGCCTGGTCTACAGGAGGTCGTGGATTCGATCCCGACCCTGACGCCTGCTGCTGTATATTTGGAGTTTGCGTGTCTCACTTTCTCATCATCATCATCACGGTGGCTAAGAGATGTTAACTACCTCGCCTGGTCTACAGGAGGTCGTGGGTTTGATCCCGACCCTGACGCCTGCTGCTGTATATTTGGAGTTTGCGGTGTCTCTCTCTCCCCGTGGTCGCGTGGATTTTTTCTCCGGGTCCTCCGGCTTTCCCCGCTCTCCACACTTCGACTCGACGTCGCGCGTTAAGGGCATTTGGCCGCTGCATATTTCCACGTGACGATGTAAAGCCACTTCGTTGCACTATCTTGTGTCAACCAAAATAACAAGAAGAAGAGACAGAGAGAGAGAAAAAAAATTCGAATTCGGAACCACAAAAAAACACCCCCATCTCAATATCTCAAGAAGCGCGCAATGCCACGCGGCTCCTGAAATAAATAATGCGTCGCGCCAAGCAGAACCTCGGGGGTTTGCCCACCCCTACTCGTGACCAACTCCGGTTTGGCAGCGGAGGTCTCAACTCCAAATCATTCGTCGGCTGGAAGCTGCCTGGGTCTGTCACTGCGCGCGAAGCTCTGTGTCTTCTCTGTGCTTGCAAAAAACGTGAAACCACCACCCCCCGCCCTCTGAAGGAACATCTGCGCCGGTTTGAAACACGCAGGCTGGCCTGCCTACGATCTATGCTGGGTCTCACCAGACGTGGATTGTGTACGGAGCTCACGTATCTTCAGATCTGGACGCAGTCCCATCATCAGTGAATTCCACCGCGTGCCCAAGCAGCTTCGTTTCGTATGGTTACATTACCCCCCCCAACCTCCTCTCTCTCTCTGATCTTCACACCCTGACAGGCTCACCACAGTGGTGACATCACCTTTCCTCCTCTAGTTAAGACCGGAAGCAGGAAGACTTCCTCACAATTCTGGCAAACCGCCTGATGAAGTTGCTGCTGCTGCTGGTTGTTGTTGTGACCACGAGCGAAACGACTGAACGGGGACACGGGGTCGGGGTGGGGGTGTGGAGGGTGATGGTGATGCAGTGGCCGCCAGCTTCCCATGGTGAAAGTCGAGGGATAGGAACAGTAGGAGGGGTTCTTCACCTTCACTGCAGCCTTAGTAGTGCATCGTCGTGGTCACCACACACCGCCGCATTCTCCAGGGCCGCCCGCCGGATTCGAACCGCAGAGAACGCGCTACCGCTTAGGGGGCAGTGGTTCTTCACCTTCACTGCAGCCTTGCACCCCCTTTGATTATCACTCGTTAAAACTTGTTAATAACTTACACAGGGTTTGATGAAACAACGTTAAGTTGTAACTCAAGTGCCCCGTGCTTAATTTGTGTTTTCGATTATTGACCTTCAATCAAATATCTGGCGACGTCTCGCCAGCCCCCCTAAGGCCGTAGCCATGGAGTCAACATGGGGGGGGGGGGCAAATCCTCTAGGGCCCCCCCCCCCCAGAAAAAAAATAAAAATTTGAAAATGTATTTCCTGCCTAAAATATTTAAAAAATTCACTAAAACATAGGATGGACTTTTTATTTATTTTATACAACGTCTAATAGTGTATTGTATTACATTGCTCTGTTTTTTTCTTTTTTTATCTTTTCTTGTTTCATTGTATGTAATGGCAGAGATAAGGGATTAATAAAGTACAACCATAACCACAGTCATATAAACAGAAATCTATTTTATAGCAATATATTGGGGAGGACATTTTGAGCATATTTGAATATTGGGGGGGGGGGGGGTGGACACATACTATTTGGTTCTGTCGGTAAAGTCACGTAGGTATAAAATAAAATTGATCACGACGTTTCGGGCGCAACACAAGCGTCTGTCATCAGGTGTTTGAAATGGGTGTAGCCCAAGGGTCATAAAGAAGTGGCCGGGTCTAGTGATGTTAATGTGAGAAATTAGCATGTAACAACACGTTTAAAAAAAAATTAAAAACAGTCTGCCTCAGCAGCAGACCATGCTTTCCCACCTGATGGCGGACGCTTGTGTTGCGCCCGAAACGTCGTGCTTAATTTTATTTCTACCTACGTGACTTTACCGAAAGAACCAGAGTATGGATTCCTACAGTCACGAAAGCTTCAAATCAAGATTGGATGTGTCCCCCCCCCCCCCAATATATATGATAATGACGGCTTTGAGAAAAACCACTGGAATTGAGGGAGTTCAGGTGAGTTAAGAAGGTGTTCCATTACTCACTCGACCACACTCTCACTTCCACGACACTGAACACACAAACCACTCCCAACAATGCTCTTAGTTCTTTCGGTAAAGTCACGTAGGTGAAAAATTAAATTAAAATTAATAAAAATAAAACAATAAAAAAAAATCACGACGTTTCGGAGGCAACGCAAGTCTCCGTCATCAGGTGGGACCGTCACAGCCAGATTTGCTGCATGAAGTGAGGCAAGGATTCAAGATGTGTTGCCTCCGAAACGTCGTGATTTTTTTTATTTTTTATTGTTTTACTATTATTAATTTTAATTTCATTTTTGTACCTACGTGACTTTACCGAAAGAACTAAGAGTATGAATCCTTGCAGTCACGAAAGCTTCAAATCTAGAATTCACTCACAACAACTGCACCATCGCCACTCTGAACTTCAAGACGGACACATAAAAAATTAACCCATAAAAACAAAGTTTTTCACTATAAATCCTTTATATGCGTGGCATCGGGGCGGCTAGAGTCCTCTCGTCCTCTGGCTTGAGATGGCTGCCACCTATGGGTCAGATGATTGTCTGGCAGCATTAAGCAATTGGTAATTAAATATTTTTAAAAAAATCCCTAAAAAGTGTAAAATTTTGGAAATCTTTTTTTCACGAAAATGCATTGTCACGCACAACGAGTCTGTGTGCAAAATGTCAGCTCGATTGGATCACGGGGAGTGGGTTAAAACACGACTGAAAGATTTGCACGGTCCTAAGCAAGCAAGCGAACTTAATATAAAGGATTTTAAAAGATAATAAATTCGACGTATTGCGCTCTGATGTTATCGCGATGGCGCGGATAAAGAGGAAATATAAACGCTGCAAAAACAAAACCCAACAGCGTCTTTCCTTGAGCATCAGCAGCTGTTGATTGGTTCCTCGTTTTACGTAAATCATTATGATCTTGCCCTGCCGCGCGCGCGCGTGAGTGTGTGTGAGTGTGTGTGTGCGCGCGTATGTGCGTGTGTGAGTGTGAATGTGTGCCCGTATGTATGTGTGTGCGTGCTTGAGTGTGTGTGTGTGATTGTACGCACGTGTGTGTGTGTGTGTGCGTGCGTGAGTGTGTGCGTGTGTGAGTGTGTGAGTGTGTGTGTGTGCCCGTATGTATGTGTGTGCGTGCGTGAGTGTGTGCGTGTGTGAGTGTGTGTGTGTGCCCGTATGCATGTGTGTGTGTGTGCGTGCGTGAGCGTGTGCGTGTGTGAGTGCGCGCGCGTGAGTGTGTGTCTGTGAGTGTGCGCGCGTGTGTGTGCGCGTGTGTGTGAATGAGTGTGTGTGTGAGTGTGCGCGCGTGTGTGTATGTGAGTGTGTGTGTGCGCGCGTATGTGCGTGTGTGCGCGCGCGTATGTGCGTGTGTGCGCGTGTGTATGTGTGAGTGTGGGGAGCGGTAGCGCGCTGCGCTATGAACCCAGCGACACGAGTTCGATTCCCGCTCACGCAACCACCAGTGACGATTATCTGAACCGGTCCTGGGCCTCCCCTAGGTCGACACAGCCTCAAATGAGTACCTGATGCGGTGTGTAGTAAACATCGCCACTAGGAAGACAAAGGCGGTCGGGCGTGGTGCTGGTCACCCACCCCCTCGTGTACCGTTCCGGCCTTCATTGGTGCTCGCTATCAGCACTTGCCACTACAGTCTGTTAAGGCTATATGGGGGATCTTTGTCTTTTGTGTGAGTGTGTGCCCGTAGGTATGTGTGCGCGTGAGTGTGTAAGTGTGTGCGCTGCTGCTGTTGAAATAGTGAGGGTTTGTAGGGGGGGGGGTTAACCCAACTCGAAAAAAAAAGTCTCTACTTGTTGTTTCAGTTTCCGACCCCTGGGTTAGTCGATAGCGTGCGGGGGGGGGGCGTGGGTAATTCCCGTCTCTTCCAAGAAATATAACCCCAGCGTGGAAGAGTAGGAGGAGGTCAAATACCCTTTGAGAGGGGTACGGCCCGGTAGCTCCATCCAGTGGAGAGGGACATTCTGCCCCGCAGTTGGCGTGAGTGGGCACTTGCAGAGCTGTGCCTTTGCCTTTAAATTGAGAGCGGTGCGTGGTTTTGGGTCATGTTAGGAACGCCGTGTGAGAAAGAGTTCATATCTCCCTCTCAAGTTGACTTCGCCAGCAATCCCTACAGAATTAAGAAAGATATAAAAAAAATTAAATGAAGGCAAAAAAAAACGGAATGTTCCAGAAGTTTCACCATGTTGACATTACATCACAGGCGCACGGAGAGGGAAGACGCGGGCACACAGACACACCCATGCACAGACACACACACAGACACACACACACACAGACACACCCACGAACAGACACACACACAGTCACACACACACGCACAGACACACACACACGCACAGACACACACACACGCACAGACACACACACAGACACACCTATGCACAGACACACACACACAGACACACCTATGCACAGACACACACACACACAGACACACCCACGCACAAACACACACACAGACACACACACAGTCACGCATACACGCACAGACACACACACGCACAGACACACACACCCACAGACACACCCACACACGCGGACAAAACATAACAACCGCCATTCGCCACTAAGTGGCGGTGACGTCACCACGACGCTTGTGCCAGGCCATGTGCACCTTGAGGCCACGTGAAGTGCCACACACTGACACACACACACTGGCACACACTGACACACACTGACACACACAACCGCCATTCGCCACTAAGTGGAGGTGACGTCACAACGACGCTTGTGCCAGGCCATGTGCACCTTGAGGCCACGTGAAGTGTTGAACGCCCGCTGGCAGGAGGTCACGGGGCAGACCCAGCAGGTGCCACAGGTCGACTGACTGAGATGACCGAGATGACTGGCTGATGCACCACCTGTGCCCCCTACTGTGCCAACTTGCTGTGCTTTAGCCACCCGGCGCTCCGCTCGTTGTTGTGAGCGTCGCTCCTCCGCCCTCCGTTGTTGTTAGAGGGTGACTGCCTCCAACTGCTCAGTAGCGTCCTTCACGAGCCTCCTCCACAGAGGCCGATCTTGACACCGCTGGTACCAGTCATCGGCAAGTCCACTCAGCTCCACGTCCTCCTGTACCACATCACTCCATCTCTTCTCTAGCCCGTGCCGCGCCCGTTTATCCCCCTCGATCCGGCCGAACAAAAGCTGTTTAGGCATGGGTATGCGGGCTACATGACCCAGCCAACGCAGCCTTGCCTGCCGGAGGAGCTCACCGATGGGGCTTTGCCCAGATCTTTTTTTGTGAGCTCCTCACACAATCCAACCTCGTTAAACCCAGGATGGATCGTAGAAAGGCCAGCCTAAATGTTTCCAACCGGCGAAGATGCTCCATTAGGGGGGTCCACGTTTCGCAAGCGTAGAGAAGGGAGGGAATGACTGTGGCCGAGAAGACCTGAAGCTTCGTGCGGAGCGACAGACCAGGTAGCTTCCACACAGCGTTACGCAACCGATGAAAAGATATTGCCGCTCGACTTATTCGGAGTGAGACCTCTGCTGTATCATGTTAAACAGGCACTGCGCCACTAACGCGGGCACCAACGCCAGTGACGATTATCTGAACTGGTGCTGGGATCTCCCCCTAGGTCGGCTCAGCCATAAAAATTAGTACCTGGTGCGGTGTGTAGTAAACATCGTCACTGTGTGAGACAAAAGCGGCCGAGGCGTGTCTTTGTGCACGAGACAGTAGCATCAAAGATAAAGAGCCCCCGTATAGCCTTAACAGACTGTAGGGGCAAGTGCTGTTATCGAGTAGCACCTATGAAGACCGGCGCTTTGGCACACGAGGGGGTGGGTGGGTGGTGTGGCCTTCACCACACCCGACAAAAGCGCCACACGTGCGTGCCCTCTGCAAGCTTCGGGTCGCGTGTTGCCTGCTGACCGCATTTCGCTCGCCCGACCACAGCTCGGTGAAGAGGAGGGGGTAGGGGGGGAGGAGGAGGAGGGCATCACGGCCTAGTGCAGATGGCAGCAGCAGATAAAGTCGAAACCTCATGGGAAACACGTGCCTCTCCGCTTTTTTTTGCTTCCTCCTGAACGAGACTCGCCCGGGCAGCTGCCAGAAGTCACGTGGTGTTCGCGATCACAATCTTTATTTGTTCCTGCAGGAGCAGCAGGAGGAGGAATCCGATGGGTTATGAAGCGCTTTGTTTTTTCACGGATGTCCACTAGGGACGCGGGGTCAGAACGTTACAACAACAAGGTAAACAAAACATATATATTTTTAGGGTTTTTTCGGTAAAGTCACGTAGGTAAAATTTTTTAATTATAATCTATAAAAAATAAAATAAAATAAAAATCACGACGTTTCGGAGGCAACACAAGCTTCCGTCTTCAGGTGGAACCGTCACAGCACGATAGCTGCATCTAGAATTAAAACATATATATGCAATATAAATATAAACTATTTGTTCTTTTACCAGGTAAAGCCCAACTGAGCTATTAGATCATTTTTTTCAGAAGTGACCCGGCCACAAATGATGGCTCAACGAAGTGGCCCATCGTGCCGAAATTTGGAGGAGCCAAATAATCTAAATAATGTGGTCCGGACTGGCAGAGGAGTTCAAGATGTCATTGTGGTGGTCAAAGATATCGGTGCCACCACCACCATCACCACCAACCACCACCACCATCACCACCAACCACCATCACCACCAACCACCAACCACCACCACCAACCACCACCATCACCACCAACCACCATCACCACCAACCACCACCAACCACCACCACCATCACCACCACCATCACCACCATCACCACCACCAACCAGCACCACCAACCAGAACCACCACCAACCACCACCACCATCACCACCACCATCACCACCATCACCATCACCAACCAGCACCACCACCACCAACCAGAACCACCACCAACCACCACCACCAACCACCACCACCACCACCATCATTGCAAACAATCTTCATTTGAAGCTTTCGTGACTGCAAAAATCCATACTCTTTGGTTCTTTCGGTAAAGTCACGTGGGTAGAAAATAAAAAAAAACAAATCACGACGTTTCGGGCGCAACACAAGCGTCTGTCATCAGGTGGGAAAATTTCATACCCACGTGACGTTACCGAAAGAACCCAAGAGTATTGCAAACAATATCTAAACACATTTTGTTCTTGATGGTTGCTGAGTGAGCACATAGGCCTCGAAGAGTCCGAGCGGTCAGCAACGAACGGCACTAATTATACGAGTCGCTCCGTTTCTGGAATTGGGTTATTTGCTGAAACTTAAAGGCGGAGCTGTGCGAAGACAGAAGCAGCATGTGAAGTGTCGTGACCTGCACGTGGCGAATGAGTGAGTTGTTGTGACCGGCAGTGTGGTGAGTGGATGGGTGAGTGAGTGAGCGGGTGAATGAGTGAGTGTATTGTTGTGACAGGGAGTGTGGTGAGTGGATGGGTGAGTGGGGAGTGGATGGGTGAGTGAGCGGGTGAGCGGGTGAATGAGTGAGTGTATTGTTGTGACAGGGAGTGTGGTGAGTGAATGGGTGAGTGGGGAGTCGGTGAGTGAGTGGATTGTTGTAACCGACAGTGTGGTGAGTGGATGGATGAGTGAGCGAGCTGGTGAGTGTATTGTTGTGACCGGCAGTGTGGTGAGTGGATGGGTGGGTGGGTGAGTGAGTGAGCGAGTGAATGAGTGAGTGTGTTGTTGTGACAGGGAGTGTGGTGAGTGGATGGGCGAGTGGGGAGTGGGTGAGTGAGTGTATTGTTGTGACTGGCAGTGTGGTGAATGGAGGGGTGAGTGGGGAGTGGATAGGTGTGTGAGTGGGGAGTGGGTGAGTGAGCGGGTGCATGAGTGAGTGTATTGTTGTGACCGGCAGTGTGGTGAGTGGATGGGTGAGTGGGTGAGTGGATGGATGAGTGGGGAGTGGGTGGGTGAGTGAGTGGGTGAGTGTAATGTTGTGATCGGCAGTGTGGTGAGTGGATGGGTGAGTGGATGGGTGAGTGGGTGAGTGGATGGGTGAGTGGGGAGTGGGTGGGTGAGTGAGTGGGTGAGTGTATTGTTGTGACCGGCAGTGTGGTGAGTGGATGGGTGAGTGGGGAGTGGGTGAGTGAGTGGGCGAGTGAGTGGATTGTTGTGACAGGCAATTGTGGTGAGTGGATGGGTGAGTGGGGAGTGGGTGAGTGAGTGGGTGGGTGAGTGAGTGGATTGTTGTGACAGGCAGTGTGGTGAGTGGATAGGTGTGTGAGTGGGAGAGTGAATAAGGGAGCGGGTGAGTGTGTTGTGACATGCAGTGTGGTGAATGAGTGGGTGTATTGTTATGGGGAGCGGTGGCGCAGCGGTTAGCGCGCTGCGCTCCGAAACCGGTAACCGGTGACGGTCCCTGGGCCTCCCCCTAAGTCGACTCAGCCTCAAATGAGTACCTGGTGCGATGTGTAAAACATCGCCACTGGGGAGACAAAGGCGACCCGGCGTGGTGCTAGTCACCAACCCCTTCGTGGGTGGATGTGTTCAACTTCCCACCACTAAAAAGTACGGTAATATTTAAACAAACTTTTTTAAAAACACGCTTTCATAAAATGTATCGTACTCGTAATGGCAAAACTCCACGACTCCAGGAAGTGGCCCCGAAGCTTGCCATAACGTAAGGGGGGGCCGTGGTGATTTACAGCCAACGTGAGTTGAGCGTGGACAATTAGACCCAAGCCGAAACATAACTTCTAAAAAAGATGGTTACATTTTTTTATTCTATATATTTTTTGATAGAATATAGTATTGTCATCAGTAAGACATAACTAAACCAAGTTTGCAGTCGATACCACATTGGGAAGTGGCTAAAAATAGAGGTACAAGATTTGAGGATACGACAACAACAGACAGAGTGAGTTCAATAAAAGCGCGTAACAAGTATAACCCGTAAAAACAAAGTTTTTCACTATAAATCCTTTATATGCGTGGCGGCTAGAGTCCTCTCGTCCTCTGGCTTGAGATGGCTGCCACCTATGGGTCAGATGATTGCCTGCCACCATTAAGCAATTGGTAATTAAATATAATTAATTTTTTCCTAAAAAGTGTAACATTTTGGGAAAAACATTTTTCAAGAAAATAAATTGTCACGCACAACGAGTCTGTGTGCAAAATGTCAGCTCGATTGGATCACGGGAAGTGGGTTAAAAAACGACCGGAAGATTTGCACGGTCGTAAGCGCGCAAGCAAGCAAGCAAGTGAACTTAATATAAAGGATTTAAAAATAGTCCCCACCCCCCCCCCCGTGCACCCCTCTAGACGGGGTGCTTGGCCTACTCTTCCACGCTGCAATAGGGTTGTGGGAGGTGCCCACACTTTATCACACCACCACACGTGGCCTGCCGATTTTCTAACAAGCGATGGACCCCCCGTGGATGGGACACCGGGTGGTTGTGTGGGTGCCGCTACGGGAGATCGAATCGCGCGCGTTAAGGGGCCGTCCATAAATGACGTCACGCGATTTTGGACGATTTTTGACTCCCCCCCCCTTCGTCACACGGCGTCACAAAAAGTCAGACCCTCCCTCAAATATGACGTCACAAAGCTCTGCCCCCCCCCACACAAAAAAAATAAAACATGCTTCAAATCGCTTTAAACTATTGTCATTGTAGTGCGTGTTTAATGTGGCGCTGCACTCTGATGTTGTAGGAGAAAACATTTATTAAAAAGTCTATTTCATTAAGTAAAACGTGTTGTATATATTTATTACTGGTAGGAACCACCTGGTTCCACCAGCCCACAGGGGATTATTGTGTCCGTCCATCGTGCATCAAAAAATGGGAGTGGGGAGGGTGGGGAGGGGCTGGGTGGAGAGGGTGGGGAGGGGCTGGGTGGGGGGTGGGAGGGGTGGGGCTGGGTGGGGAGGGGAGGGTGGGGAGGGGCTGGGTGGGGGGTGGGAGGGGTGGGGCTGGGTGGGGAGGGGAGGGTGGGGAGGGGCTGGATGGGGAGGGTTGGGAGGGGCTGGGTGGGGGGTGGGAGGGGTGAGGCTGGGTGGGGAGTGGGAGGGGTGGGGCTGGGTGGGGTGGGGCTGAGTGGGGCTGGGAGGGGTGGGGCTGGGTGGGGAGGGGCTGGGTGGGGAGGATGGGGCTGGGTGGGGAGGTGGGAGGGGTGGGGCTAGGTGGGGTGGGGCTGGGTGGGGCTGGGTGGGTGGGGAGGGTAGGGAGGGGCTGGGTGGGGAGGGTGGGGCTGGGTGGGGGGTGGGACTGGGTGGGGAGGGGCTGGTCACCCCGTGGTGCCCTTATAAAACAACGTTTAACCTACTCACGCCGGCTTGTGCCCGCCCTCACAGTCGGGCATATTTGCGGAATACACCACGCCGCCGTTGACCCTGGCCATTGACCGAGCAACCCAACGTTCCTACCAGCTCCCTCCGCAGGAATGTGTTTTAGTAAACCCCGAGTTAATGTTGTGAGTTATTTTTTAATGTCCCCTTAGTGGTGCCCGCATTCACCACAATGCTAAAACACAAAACAGCCCGCATTATTTATGCGCCGCGAAGGAGAAGGGTCGTTTCCCGAAACGTCGACTATTACATTGGGGGTTTTCCCCCTTTTCCCTGAGGCGAACTTATTGAGTTTCCAACCATTTGAATAACATGCGTCTGGAGGTTAAATTTCGATTTAAAGCTTTCGAGACTGCAGCGATCCATCTTCTTGGTTCTTTCGGTAAAGTCACGTAGAAGGGAAATAATAAAATAATTAAATATTCAACATAATAAAATATTTTATTATTTGGTAATAAAATATTTTATTATGTTTTATGTATTATTTGGTAATAAAATATTTTATTATGTTTTATTTTTATTATTTTATTATTTCCCTTCTACGTGACTTTACCGAAAGAACCAAGAAGACGCGTCTGGAGGTTAAACCTCTGATATGGCAACATAGCTGGATGGTTATTAAAACCTTTTTTTTAAACGTTCTCCACATTCTAACAATAACATTACTTTCATACGTCGGGTTATTCCCTTTACCAGACTAATTTTAGTCAACAATATTTATCGCGTATAATGTTATTATTTAATATATAGCCGTGACGTCACGTCCTGCTTCCTCTGCAGCGCGGAATTCTGGGGGTTGGGGGTTGTCGACTTTCCCGCCAAAAATCTCTCCCCGTCGTCGTCCCGGCCGCATTCTCACCTCGGGGCTTCGTGTTGAGTTTGTGAGGAGAAGTCGAGACCATTTTATAAAGTTGTTGATTCATTGTCGAGTGACTAGCCATGGACGCGACCAGTGGGATGCGAGCGCGCGTGAACGCCGGCACGCTGTCCCAGTACGTGGGCAAGGTGGTGCAATTCCTCGGGAAAGTGGAACAGGTGGGTGGACACGGGGCCTCGCTCGCTCACTCAACCCACTACTCACCCACTCGCCACTCACTCACCCAACCCACTCACTCACCCAACTCACCCACTCGCCACTCACGACTCGCCCAACTCACCCACTCGCTACTCACCCCACCCACTCGCCACTCACCCAACCCACTCACCCACTCGACCGACTCACTCACCAAACCCACTCACTCACCCAACCCACCCACTCACCCAACTCACACACTCGCCACCCACTACTCACCACCCACTACTCACCACTCGCCCAACTAACCCACTCGCCACTCCTCCACTCACCCAACTCGCCCAACTCACCCACTCGCTACTCACCCGACCCACCCACTCGCCACTCACCCAACCCACTCACCCACTCGACCGACTCACTCACCAAACCCACTCACTCACCCACTCGCCACCCACTCGCCACCCACTACTCACCCGACCCACCCACTCGCCACTCACCCAACCCACTCACCACCCAACGTACCCACTACTCACCCAATTCACCCACTCGCCACCCATTCACCCACTCGCCACCCACTACTCACCCACTCGCCACTCGCCACCCATTCACCCACTCGCCACCCACTACTCACCCACTCGCCACTCGCCACCCATTCACCCACTCGCCACCCACTACTCACCCACTCGCCACTCGCCCAACCCACTCACCCAACTCACCCACTCAACCACTCGCCACCCATTCACCCACTCGCCACCCATTCACCCACTCGCCACCCACTACTCACCCACTCGCCACTCGCCACCCATTCACCCACTCGCCACCCACTACTCACCCACTCGTCACTCGCCCAACCCACTCACCCAATCACCCACTCGCCACCCACCCAACTCACCCACTCACCCACTAACCCACTAACCCACTAACCCACTCGACACTCACTCAACTCACTCACTCGCCACTCACCCACTCGCCACTCACCCAATCCACTTGTACTCACGCCACATTCACACCTCACATTCACACCTCGCACTCCACACTCGCATTCATACTCACACCTCACTCGCTCTCCACACTCACACTCCACGCTCACACCCCACATTCACCTTGCACATGAACACTGCACACACACACAGCTCCTCACTCACACTTCACATGCACACTCCACACTCGCATTTGCCATTTGTATCACGAGATGAAATGTCACGTTGAGAAGACAAGATGGGTGAACGTGAAGCGACAGTGGTGACTGCCTGCCCTGTGACTGACCCTCCCTTGGCCTCTCTTTCCCCAAGGTTCACCAGTCCGGTTCGAGCTTCACAATGAGTGACGGAGATGGCCAGAACATCACCGTGGAGATGCAGGCACCGGTGCGGAGAGAGGCGACACGGGTTCTATGAGATGTTAACGACCTCGCCTGGTCTACAGGAGGTCGTGGGTTCGATCCCGACCCTGACGCCTGCTGCTGTATATTTGGAGTTTGCGGTGTCTCTCATCATCATCACGGTGGCTAGTAGATGTTAACTACCTCGCCTGGTATGCAGGAGGTCGTGGTTCGATCCCGACCCTGACGCCTGCTGTATATTTGGAGTTTGCGGTGTCTCTCTCTCTCTGATCATCATCACGGTGGCTAGATGTTAACTACCTCGCCTGGTATGCAGGAGGTCGTGGTTCGATCCCGACCCTGACGCCTGCTCTATATTTGGAGTTTGCGGTGTCTCTCTCTCATCATCATCACGGTGGCTAGGAGATGTTAACCATCTCGCCTGGTATACAGGAGGTCGTGGGTTCGATCCCGACCCTGACGCCTGCTGCTGTCTATTTGGAGTTTGCGGTGTTTCTCTTTCTCATCATCATCATCACGGTGGCTAGGAGATGTTAACTACCTCGCTTGGTGTACAAGAGGTCGTGAGTTCGATCCCGACCTTGACGCCTAGTGTATATTTGGAGTTGCATGTATCTTTCTCTCCCCGTGGTCGCGTTTTTTCTCCGGGTCCTCCGGTTTTCCCATCCACATTGAGAAACGTTCGTTTTAGAGTATTTGGCTGCTGTACATTTCCACACGATAAGCAACTAAGTTGAGCTAACGTTTGTGGCCAGGTCGCTTCTGAAAAAGAACTGTATAGCTCAGTGGGCCTTACCTGGTAAAATATAAATAGTAGTACTTTGTTACGGTGGGGTAGGGGGATTCGGTGAGAGGATAACAGGTGGACATCTGTGAAAAATAGCTTTATAGTTCATCGGATTCCTCCAGTATACATACATATTCTGATTCTGTCCATCAACCGATAGCACCCGGGTCTATCCCGTGACCTGCCAGCGGTCGTTCAACACTTCACGTGGCCTTAAAGTGCACCTAGCCTGGCACAGGCGCCGTGGTAATGTCACCACCACTTTGTATGGAGCCAACCGCACTGATCGGAGGTGCAGGGGAAAGACAACAAACTAAACATAAAAAGCAGTTCTAAAGTGATGAGTTTTCAATTTAGATTATTTAAAATAGCAGCGGCTTCCTAATATCGGAAGGAAGAGCTGGAAAAACGCCTCTGAATGCGCGCGTGCGATGCGGTGTCCCACTTTGTTCGCTGGCCAGCCAAAACCGCTACGGAGATGACCGAAGTTTGCGTCACCCCCCCCCCCGCACACCATCGCGCGATGGTGTGCAGGGGGGGGGTGACAATTTGCGCTGTGAACCGAGGTCCACTTGTCACCGTGTGTCACATAGCTCAGAGCAAGCGCCATTCGCCGCTTCTTACAGGTGCTCGCGGTCCGAACGCGGCAGGCCGTCCCGGTTAATGCTGCGGGTGTGCGTGTACGCACCACGGACGTGAAAGATCGCGTGACCTCATTCGAATTGACCAGGCCGCCCATTGTGTTGCGGCGGCGTAGTCCGTCAGAAGAATTACCCGCCGAATGTTTTAATTGGGATATCACACGGCAAACATTGCTCATTGCGTGCGTGCGCGGGCGTGTTTGTTCCGCAGCTGGACGAGTTGCTGAGTGGGGTGGTGGACGTGGCGGCTCGCGTCACCCACAAGGGCTCGCTGCAATGCCTGAGCTACGAGCGCATCCGGGAGGACAAGGTGCCCTTCGGTGAGACCCCCACCGCACCGCCACCACTCCGCATACGCACAGCTCCACCAATCGCACCCCCACTCCATCCACCGCCACCGGACCCCCACCGCACCTCCACTACATCACCCACTGCATCACCCACTGCGCTGCTACCACGTTGCCACCACACCTCCACCGCTCTGCCACTGCACCCCAATTGCACCCCCACCACACCCCCACTGGATCCCCCACCGCACACCCCCACCGCACTGCCGCCGCACCTCCTCTGCGCCTTCACCACACCCCCACCGCACACCGTGCAGTTGCCAGCACGTACTCGCGGTGCAGAGGCTTGGGAGGCAGGGTCGGTGGTGAGATGCCACGGGGCAGTCCTGCAAAGCAGCTTGGAGAGATCCGTGTGTGGGTTAGACCCGAGAGACGGAAGGAGAAACGAATGCATTCGAGTGAATGCGACGGTGATTGACACCATTTTAACTGCTCGGAAGAGCGAGCGGGCATGGGCAGAGCACGTCACGGCCAGAAGGTATGAAGGCCGATGGTCAAATGTAATAACGGGAGTGCCAGCCAAGGAATGGAATGTGTCCAAGAGGACGTCAACCGAGGAGATTGAGCGATGAATCGGTGTAGGTGCTTCATCACCGCATCGCGCGCTTTCAGATGCGCTTCTGTGGCCGTCTGGAAGGCTCTTCCGGGGGGGTGCTGGCTCAACACGGGCGCGCCCCCCCCCCCCCCCCATCACGGCTCGGCTGTGCAATGGAAACTCTCCGCCATCATTGGGTCGTATCTCCCCTCACCGCTGACCCCCGCCCCCACGCAAGATGCCTTGTGCCGTAACGACCGTGGTTTCCTCTTTTCCCTTTCGCGTTTCTCTCCTGTCTCGTCGCAGACCTCAACCTGTACAACGAGGCCATCAAGATTAGCCAGGACTTCTCCCAATTCTACCTACCGGAGCAACTGAACATGTGATGACCTTCGTCGCTCGAGCCCCCGTCGACCGGTCAACCCCAAACCAGCACACGGTGGAGTGGCGGAGCGGGTTCACACGCCTCGGCAGTTCCACGAATTGTCGCGATCCCATTCCAGAGTCGCGGTGAGCACGGTTGGCTACGTACGGTGGCGAAAGAGGGTTCACCGTGCGCTCGTGCGTGGTTCGATTCGAGGGTGGAATGGCGCCTCTAGTGGCTGCGAGGGGTCTTCTTCTCGTCATACGGCTGTTGTGGATGCAGCAGAACAACGACGCCTCCGACAATCTCACATTCAGGCGGTCAGGTTGGCCACAAGGGTGATGCGAACTCGAGAACACACAACGCATACGGGTCGAAAAGCATCGATTTCACACCTGCGCGATTCCTCCCGCGTATCGGTGAGCTTAAATGATATTTCGACGTCAATCGTTACTTCGTACCACCACCCAATTAAGTACCCACAGCGGTGGAATTTACGTATATTGAGACTTGTACCCCTTCCTCCACCGGCACATCTTGAGCAGTGCCGGCTCTGGGCCAGCACGGCACGGGTAGTTTCCCCTGTTGCCGAGCCGGAACCGAAGCCGCCCTTAATGCTGGCTTCACGGGACAAATCCGCGCTAGGAGCTGGGCCTCGTGACGTGCGCGCGATGCGTGTTTTCGCGTCACCTGCGTCGTTTGCAACCGCGCGTCTTACGGTCGTGAGTCGCGTGACGTCAGGTAAGGGCCACTGAGCAACATACAGTAAGACCTTGGATTGCGAGCATAATTCGTTCCGGAAACGTGTTTGTAATCCAAAGCACTCTTATATCAAAGCACTCTTATATCAGTTGTGATCACGTGACGCTCGGCAGACAAAGCGTATACACGTACTGCTCGTATTGCAAGACCTCGCTCGTTTTTCAAATTCATATTTATTTAAAATTTTGCTCGTCTCGCAGACCAAGTTACTCGCAGTCCAAGCTTTTACTGTAGCTCTCTCAAAAGCGGCCTGGCTATCTCAAATAATAGCTCAACGAAGTGGCTCATCATCCACGCGACCACAGAGAGAGAGAGATGTGAAAACTCCACATATACAGCAGCAAGTGTCGGGATCAGGATCGAACCCACGACCGCCTGCATACCAGGCGATGGAGTTAAGAGTCATAGCGGAGAGGTGACTCGCCTGACTCGTGTTCTCGATTGGTGGTTCAAATCCTGATCTGCTCCGCGATATATTTGTACATCACAAACAGTGTAATCCATTGCTGCTTATTGTGCTCTCTTAATTTATACTTGCGTGACGTTGACCTTCTTTCACACCTTACGTAGCCAATCGTGCTAATTTAATTCGTGTCTTCCTAAATGTAAAATAAAAATTAGTGTTTGTCCATCCGCTGCTGAATGAAGGCATCCGCCACACACCGTATCGAGCTCAAGTTTGTCAGGGATCGTAGTGTGGCCGCGTTCACGACTGCACCACCCTGCATTTGTCATTTTGTAGCATAGTAAATTACCACCAACGGAAGTTAAGTGCCAATGCACACAGAAGCAGAACCGGTCCACACCCTGTTGGCTTTCCAGAACACCTTGACCCAGCAGCATTTGCCTAAGCAAGCAGACTCTGGACCGGTTTCAACTTCTTGGGTCTCGTCAGCAGAGCGAGGCTTGTGAACACAAATGCTGCCGGGTTGCCCGTCGTCATTGGCAGGAGCACCCCAACAAAGCCACAGCGTGCATCGTTTGTACATAACGGATGGGGAATGCGGTTGTGAATTAAAGTCAATTTGTGGAAGGGCGTGTGTTAACATTAAGGCCATCACTGCGGCCCAAATATGTGGGGGTTTGTCTTGGCCATAGGTCAGGAACCCACAGCTCCTTGAGGAATCTCTTCGTTGGCGTTATTCACATGCATTTTGAAATAATAAAAAATTGTTTCCGGAATGTCTTGGCCAGGAGTCGGCAAACCTTGTAAGCTCTTGTACCGGAGCCGCATGCGGCTCTTTGAGGACCGCTACGTGACGTTATTCACGTGCATTGTGCCTCTTGAAATAACATTTTTGTTGTCGCCTAATTAGAAAGAAAAAAAACGGCTGCTCTTGTTATTTTTGTTGCTGACCCCACCCGCCCACGCCCGGTCTTGGCTGTGTGAATTGAAAAAGTAAGCGCTCTTGACATTGAATTTGAAACGTAAGCGTCGTGACCGCGTAGCTTTTGGCCGCGGTTGTTCGGGTTCAATTTTGTTTTCGCGTTGCCGCTCGGCCGAAGGCGTCGAGGTTCGGTGTGTATCCACAGCTTCTAAATTTGAAGCTTTCGTGACTGCAAGGATTCATACTCTTAGGGTTTTTCGGTAAAGTCACGTCGGTAAAAATTTTTTTTTATGAAAGTAATAATAGAAATAAAATAATAAAAATCACGACGTTTGAGGCAACACAAGTTTCCGTCATCAGGTGATACTGTATCAAGTGATACAGTAAATCTAGCTGTGACGGTCCCACCTGATGACGGAGACTTGTGTTGCCTCCGAAACGATTTTTATTGTTTAATTTCTATTATTACTTTTATTAATTTAAAAAAAAAATTACCTACGTGACTTTACCGAAAAAACCTAAGAGTATCCACAGCTTGTGTTGCGGAGGTTATAAGCTAAACTCAACTATTTTAAAACCGCATTTTATTTGACCAGGTAAAGCCCACTGAGCTTTTAGCGATTATTCAGAAGCAGCTTCTCATCACGTGGACACTTAAAAAAATTAATGCAACCACAGGGATAACAGTCGAACTCCAAATATACAGTGGGCGTCAGAGTCAGGATCGAACCCACGACCTCCCGCATACCAGGCCAGGGCGATAACATCCCGCCATCTCGGCATTTCCCCACCGAGCAATTGCAGTTAAATAGCCGCTTGAAGTGTTCGCTTTGTGTTGATTCCATTGTTGTTTTCCTTGCTTGTTGAAGTTTAGAGTGTCCGTGTTGTCGTTTCCTTGAACCCTTCAAGTGAATTAAAAGGAATTTGCCTTCTGTGGAGCCGTCGTGGTCGTCTGATGCTTGTTGTGCAACGTGGAGGAGGATCGTGGGCTCCCGGTGGGTGTGACTGAGACGAGCGGGCGAGTTGCAAAGTGAGCGGCCAAATTAGACGCGACGACGCTCATCATTGGGGCAAGGTGCAAAAATTCCGTTACTATAACGCCGCAGAAATAATCGCAGCTCGCGATGCGGGCAGTCTTCGCTCAACTGTTGAGAGAGGTTGTTCCTCGTCGCAGAACTCGGTCCGCTGTGGCCAGTCCCGCCTGTGGTAGTCGGCCTTGGTGTCTAAATATTTTGTAGTAATTTTTTTATTACTTTAGTATAAATACATGTTAATGATGATTCATATGTAGTTTTTTTTTACTTTGTGTGAACGAAAAGACACGTGCACACGTTTTCTCATTGAAAATCGGTCAATTTCAAAAAATCACTGTCTTGGTCACAAAAGCAAAGTTTGTGGAGAATAATAGCCATGAGCTGTACTTTTGAGGCATCGGCAATTAGGAAAACACATTGTCCTGCGGAGGGAGCTGGTAGGAACGTTGGGTTGCTCGGTCAATGGCCTGCAGGGTCAACGGCGGCGTGGTGTATTCCGCAAATATGCCCGACTGTGAGGGCGGGCACAAGCCGGCGTGAGTAGGTTAAACGTTGAGTTTTATAAGGGCACCACGGGGTGACCAGCCCCTCCCCACCCAGTCCCACCCCCCACCCAGCCCCACCCTCCTCACCCAGCCCCTCCCTACCCTCCCCACCCTCTCCACCCAGCCCCACCCCTCCCATTCTTGGATGCACGACGGACGGACACAATAATCCCCTGTGGGCTGGTGGATCCAGGAGGTTCCTACCAGTATAACACTTTACTGCCCAGGAACAAAAAAAACATTTGTTACACTGCAATCACACACACGGGGTTAACACACACACAGAGTTAACACACACAGGGTTAACACACAGGGTTAACACACACAGAGTTAACACACACAGGGTTAACACACACAGTTAACACACACAGTGTTAACACACACACAGGGTTAACACACACACAGTGTTAACACACACAGTGTTAACACACACACAGGGTTAACACACACACAGTTAACACACACACAGTGGTAACACACACAGAGTTAACACACAGTTAACACACACAGGGTTAACACACACAGAGTTAACACACACACGGTTAACACACACACAGTGTTAACACACACACAGTGTTAACACACACACACAGTTAACACACAGAGTTAACACACACAGTGTTAACACACACACACAGTGTTAACACACACAGTGTTAACACACACACAGTTAACACACACACAGTTAACACACACACAGTGTTAACACACACACAGTGTTAACACACACACACTGTTAACACACACACACAGTTAACACACACACAGAGTTAACACACACAGTGTTAACACACACACAGGGTTAACACACACAGGGTTAACACACACAGGGTTAACACACACACAGGGTTAACACACACACAGAGTTAATACACACACAGTTAACACACACACAGAGTTAACACACACACAGTGTTAACACACACACAGAGTTAACACACACACAGAGTTAACACACACAGGGTTAACACACACACAGAGTTAATACACACACAGTTAACACACACACAGGGTTAACACACACACAGAGTTAACACACACACACACAGTTAACACACACACAGAGTTAACACACACAGTGTTAACACACACACAGGGTTAACACACACACAGGGTTAACACACACACAGGGTTAACACACACACAGTTAACACACACACAGAGTTAACACACACACACACAGTTAACACACACACAGAGTTAACACACACAGTGTTAACACACACACAGGGTTAACACACACACAGGGTTAACACACACACAGGGTTAACACACACACAGGGTTAACACACACACAGGGTTAACACACAGGGTTAACACACACACAGAGTTAACACACACACTGTTAACACACACACAGAGTTAACACACACAGAGTTAACACACACAGGGTTAACACACACACAGAGTTAACACACACACAGGGTTAACACACACACAGAGTTAATACACACAGAGTTAACACACACACAGAGTTAACACACACACAGGGTTAACACACACACAGAGTTAACACACACACAGAGTTAACACACACACAGAGTTAACACACACACTGTTAACACACACACAGAGTTAACACACACAGAGTTAACACACACAGGGTTAACACACACACAGAGTTAACACACACACAGGGTTAACACAGAGTTAACACACACAGAGTTAACACACACAGGGTTAACACACACACAGAGTTAACACACACACAGGGTTAACACACACAGAGTTAACACACACACAGGGTTAACACACACAGAGTTAACACACACACAGTGTTAACACACACACACAGAGTTAACACACACACACAGTGTTAACACACACACAGTGTTAACACACACACACAGAGTTAACACACACACAGTGTTAACACACACAGAGTTAACACACACAGAGTTAACACACACAGGGTTAACACACACACAGAGTTAACACACACACAGGGTTAACACAGTGTTAACACACACACAGTGTTAACACACACACAGAGTTAACACACACACAGAGTTAACACACACACAGTGTTAACACACACACAGAGTTAACACACACACACACAGTGTTAACACACACACAGTGTTAACACACACACAGTGTTAACACACACACAGAGTTAACACACACACAGTGTTAACACACACACAGGGTTAACACACACACAGTGTTAACACACACAGGGTTAACACACACAGGGTTAACACACACACAGGGTTAATACACACAGGGTTAACACAGAGTTAACACACACACAGGGTTAACACAGAGTAAACACACAAACAGGGTTAACACACACACGGGTTAACACACACAGTGTTAACACACACACAGGGTTAACACACACACAGGGTTAACACAGGGTTAACAGACACACAGGGTTAACACAGAGTTAACACACACAGGGTTAACAGACACACACAGGGTTCGCAATCGCGCTCATTGCTCGCTGCCACGCACACAGCACGCACGCGTTTGTCTGCGGGAGCTGCCTTGTGGAGGAGAGAGAAGAGGTGGGGGGGGGGGTCTGGTGCAATGCCTGGCTGATGAGGCTCTAGCTGACGAGGTGTGGCTGAGGAGGGTGCTGACTGTGGCTGGCTGGCTGGCTGTCTGAAGAGGTGCTGTCTGGGTGAGGAGGTGATAATTCTAGATTTGAAGCTTTCGTGACTGCAAGGATTCATACTGTTAGGTTTTTTCGGTAAAGTCACGTGGGTAAAAATAAATAATCAAAATGATAGAAATAATAATAGAAATAAAATAATAAAATGATATAAATAAAAGAAATAAAATGATAGAAATAATAAAAGAAATAACATAATTATTTTACTTCTATCATTTCTGTCATTTTTTTTTATTATTAGTCATTTTTACCTACGTGACTTTACCGAAAAAAACCTAAGGGTATGAGGAGGTGCTGTTTGAATGAGGAGGTGCTGTCTGGATGAGGAGGTGCTGTCTGGATGAGGAGGTGCTGTCTGGATGAGGAGGTGCGGTCTGGATGAGGAGGTGCGGTCTGGATGAGGAGGTGCTGTCTGGATGAGGAGGTGCTGTCTGGATGAGCCGAAGAGAGGTCGTCTAGCTGACTGAAGAGGTGCCGGCTTGACCGTGGAGGAGGAGGAGGAGGGGGAGGCTGCATGAAGAGGTGTGGCCGACTGACCGTGGTGCATTTTTTGTGTGGAGATTCAAGAATCCGTTTGCTGCGCTGTTGCTTTGCACACGTGGGTGGACAGATGTCGGCGCTGGGTTCACGGCGACCCGCTCTGCTGTGCACGCGTATGTCGCACTTCTTTCGCGCCGTACGCAGCCAACCGCGCTAGTCGGAGATGCGGCGGACTCACTGTCAGTCTAGATTTGAAGCTTTCGTGAATATGACTGTCAGTCTAACTGACTGTCTGACTAGCTTGTCTGACGTCAGTCTAACTGACTGTCTGTCTGACTGACTGACTGACTGTCTGACTGTGTAACTGGCTGACTGACTGGCTGTATGACTGTCTGACTGACTGACTCTCTGACTGTCTGACGTTAGTCTGACTGACTGGCTGTATGACTGGCTGACTGACTGTCTAACTGGCTGTCTGACTGACTGGTTGTATGACTGGCTGACTGACTGACTGTCTAACTGTCTGAATGACTGGCTGTCTGACTGACTGGCTGGCTATCTGACTGACTAACTGTCTGGCTGACTGACTGACTGACTGGCTGTATGACTGGCTGACTGACTGACTAACTGTCTGAATGAATGGCTGTATGACTGGCTGACTGTCTGTCTGACGGGCGAGCTAACCTCCAAGAGGCTCTGGCTGGCTGAAGAAAGGGGGGTGCGAGGCGGTGGGGGCTGGTCTGGCGTTGTCTCAAGAAGCCTGCAGAGGAAGAACGAGGTGGTGGTTGGTGGTGGTGGTTGGTGGTGGTGGTTGGTGATGGTGGTTGGTGGTGATTGGTGATGGCTGTGGTTGGGGTGGTTATTGAGTGAGTGATTGGTGGTGGTGGTTGTTGGTGGTGGTGGTGGTTATTGAGTGAGTGATTGGTGGTGGTTGTTGGTTGTTGTTTGGGGTGGTTATTGGTTCTTGGTAGTGGTGGTTGGTGGTCGTGGTGGTGGTTATTGAGTGAGTGATTGGTGGTGGTTGTTGGTTGTTGTTTGGGGTGGTTATTGGTTCTTGGTAGTGGTGGTTGGTGGTGGTGGTTATTGAGTGAGTGATTGGTGGTGGTTGTTGGTTGTTGTTTGGGGTGGTTATTGGTTCTTGGTAGTGGTGGTTGGTGGTGGTGGTGGTGGTTATTGAGTGAGTGATTGGTGGTGGTTGTTGGTTGTTGTTTGGGGTGGTTATTGGTTCTTGGTGGTGGTGGTTGTTGTTGGTGGTGGTTATTGAGTGAGTGATTGGTGGTGGTTGTTGGTTGTTGGTTGGGGTGGTTATTGGTTCTTGGTGGTGGTGGCTATTGAGTGAGTGATTGGTGGTGGTTGTTGGTTGTGGTGGCTATTGAGTGAGTGATTGGTGGTGGTTGTTGGTTGGGGTGGTTGTTGTTGGTGGTAGTTGTTGGTTATTGCTGCTGCTGCTGCTGGTGGCTGCGTCCCGCCGGCTGGAGCTGTGTCGCCGTTGCGGCCGCCCCCAGCGATGTGCACCACGCGGCACGTGCTGGCCTGCATGCTGGCCTGCGCCCTGTTCGAGGTGGCCTGCGGCCTCGTAAGCATCGCCCTGGGGGCCGCCTCCGTGGCCTGGGCGTTGCGGGAGGCCCAGCCGGTCCGCCTGGGGCACGGGGCCCCCCTGTGGAGCGGAGTTTGCGTGAGTTGCGGGGGGCACGGGGAGGGCTGATGTGTTTGAGAGGAGCGGTGGTGCAGTGGTTGAGGTGTGTGCGTGTGTTTTTGTGTGTGTCGGTTGTGTGTGTGTGTCTGTGTGTATCTATGTGTGTGTCGGTGTGTATCTATGTGTGTCTTTGTGTCGATGATTGTGTGTCGGTGTCGGTGTGTGTGTCTGTGTGTATCTATGTGAGTCTATATGTGTGTGTCGGTGTCTGTGTGTGTCGGTGTTTGTGTCGGTGGATGTACATGTGGGTGTCTGTGTGTACAGGTTTGTGTACAGGTGTGTGCGTACAGGTGTGTGTGTACAGTAGTGGAGCGCTGCGCTACGATCCGGGCGACCCGAGTTCGATTCCCACTCAGGACCAACACCGGTGCCGATTATTCTGAACCGGTCCTGGGCCTCCCCTAGGTCGACTCAGCCTCACATGAGTACCTGGTGCGGTGTGTAATGATCGCCACTGGGGAGACAAAGGCGGCCGGGGGTGGTGTGCCGGCCTTCATAGGTGCTACTACTCGCAAACAGCACTTGCCCCAACATTCTGCTACTTGCTATCCGGGGGATCTTTGTGGTTGTTATACGCGTGAATTACATAATTCACACACACACCACTCACACTGATCCACAACCACAGGGTGTGCTTGTAACACCTAATCGCCCACGACACACAGACAAAGTCAAAGATCCCCCGTATAGCCTGAACAGACTGTAGGGGCAAGTGCTGTTAGCGAGCACCTATGAAGGTCAGAACGGTACACGAGGGGGTGGGTGGCCAGCACCACGCCCGACCGCCTTTGTCTCCCCAGTGGCGACGTTTACACACCGCACCGGGTACTCATTTGAGGCTGAGTCGACCTAGAGGAGGCCCAGGACCGGTTCAGACAATCGTCAACTGGGTGTTGGCCGTGAGCGGGAATCGAACCCGGGTCGCCGGGTTCGTAGCGCAGCGCGCTAACCGCTACACCACCGCTCCCCGTACACACTCACCACACTCACCACACACTCACCATACACTCACCACACTCTCACCACACTCAACCTTATTGCCACCACAGGCAACAGTCGCTGTCACACTTCCACGGCGGGGGGGGGGGGTAGGCGAGAGTGTCGTCGTCTTTTCGCATCGCCACATCACTCCCATTGCTCTTGGGCACTGCAATGCGACAAGGTTTTTTTTTTAAACATTTAACTCTTGTGTATGTGTGGGTTTTTATTCGTGTGTGTTTTTTTATACGTGTGTGTGTGTTTGTATTGTATTAAGCCCAGGGCTATGACCGATGTACAATCAGCGCTTGTGGGGGGGGGGGGGGTTAACAACATCGAGTGAATTAGAAAGCTTTTTGGACCGCGCGTGCCGATTCGAATCCGTCAACTGTGACGGGAGCTCCGAGCGAATCATCAACGAGATGATCTGACTGCTCACTCGCTCATTCACCCACTCGCCCACCCACTCACCTGCTGACTCACCCACCCACTCACTCACCCACCCACGCACTCGCTCACCCACTCACCTGCTGACTCACCCACCCACTCACCCACCCACTCATCCACCCACTCACTCGCCCACCCACTCGCTAATTCACCCACTCGCCCACTCACTCACCCGCTGACTCACCCACCCACTCACTCACCCACTCACTCACTTGCCCACCCACTCACCCGCTGACTCACTCACTCACTCACCCACTCACCCACCCACTCACCCACTCACTCGCCCACCCACTCGCTCACCCACCCACTCGCTCACCCACCCACTCACCCGCTGACTCACCCACCCACTCACCACCCACTCATCCACCCACTCACTCGCCCACCCACTCGCTCACCCACCCACTCGCTCACCCACCCACTCACCCGCTGACTCACCCACCCACTCACTCACCCACTCATCCACCCACTCACTCGCCCACTCACTCGCTCACCCACCCACTCACCCGCTGACTCACCCACCCACTCACTCACCCATTCACTCACTCGCCCACCCACTCACCCGCTGCCTCGCCCACCCACTCACTCACCCACCCATCCACTTACCCACCCACCCACTCACCCACCCACCCACTCACCCACTCATTCACTCACCCACTCACTCACCCACTCACTCACCCACCCACTCACCCATCCACTCACCCACTCACCCACCATCACCCACCCGCTTCTCTCCCCGCTCGTCCCGTCGCGCGGCCCCACTTAGGAGCCGCCTGCCTCCCTCCTCCTCTCCCCCGCTCAGCCTCTCACAGGATAATAACCTTAGTGCAATTTCAAGACACCGCATTAACCCTC
Organism: Lampetra planeri; assembly: GCF_965212315.1. Lineage (NCBI taxonomy): Eukaryota > Metazoa > Chordata > Hyperoartia > Petromyzontiformes > Petromyzontidae > Lampetra > Lampetra planeri. The sequence goes on along the minus strand of NC_136168.1, from coordinate 3,990,566 downwards.
ATTAGTATTATTATTTATTACGACACTCTTTCTTACCGACCGCTTGGCGTTCTAAGCCTTTGGGGGGGGGGGCGGTGGAGTTGGAGGGAGGGGGGCGGTGTTTAGAGGATACCCCGATGTACGTCTCACTCCCCCTCCCCATTTTACGTCGTTTCGCAGATACGTCGTCACTTGCGAATACGTCATCACTTATTAATACAGCTACGTCATCACTTATTCATACAGCTACGTCATCACTTATTAATACAGCTACGTTATCACTTATTAATACAGCTACGTCATCACTTATTAATACAGCTACGTCATCACTTATTAATACAGATACGTCATCTCTTATTAATACAGCTACGTCATCACTTATTAATACAGCTACGTCATCACTTATTAATACAGCTACGTCATCACTTGTTAATACAGCTACGTCATCACTTATTAATACAGCTACGTCATCACTTGTTAATACAGCTACGTCATCACTTATTAATACAGCTACGTCATCACTTGTTAATACAGCTACGTCATCACCTATTAATACAGCTACGTCATCACCTATTAATACAGCTACGTCATCACTTGTTAATACAGCTACGTCATCACTTGTTAATACAGCTACGTCATCACTTGTTAATACAGCTACGTCATCACTTGTTAATACAGCTACGTCATCACTTGTTAATACAGCTACGTCATCACTTGTTAATACAGCCTAGTCATCACTTGTTAATACAGCTACGTCATAACTTATTAATACAGCTACGTCATAACTTATTAATACAGCTACGTCATCACTTATTAATACAGCTACGTCATCACTTATTAATACAGCTACGTCATCACTTATTAATACAGCTACGTCATCACTTGTTAATACAGCTACGCCATCACTTATTAATACAGTTACGTCACCACTTATTAATACAGCTACCTCATAACTTATTAATACAGCTACGTCATCACTTATTAATACAGCTACGTCATCACTTATTAATACAGCTACGTCATCACTTGTTAATACAGCTACATCATCACTTGTTAATACAGCTACGTCATCACTTATTAATACAGCTACGTCATAACTTATTAATACAGCTACGTCATCACTTATTAATACAGCTACGTCATTACTTATTAATACAGCTATGTCATCACTTGTTAATACAGCTACGTCATCACTTGTTAATACAGCTACGTCATCACCAATTAATGTAGCTACGTCGTCACTTATTAATACAGCTACGTCATCACTTGTTAATACAGCTACGTCATCACTTGTTAATACAGCTACGTCATCACTTATTAATACAGCTACGTCATCACTTGTTAATACAGCTACGTCATCACTTATTAATACAGCTACGTCATCACTTATTAATACAGCTATGTCATCACGTGTTAATACAGCTACGTCATCACTTGTTAATACAGCTACGTCATCACCAATTAATGTAGCTACGTCGTCACTTGTTAATACAGCTACGTCATCACTTATTAATACAGCTACGTCATCACTTGTTAATACAGCTACGTCATCACTTATTAATACAGCTACGTCATCACTTGTTAATACAGCTACGTCATCACTTGTTAATACAGCTACGTCATCACTTATTAATACAGCTACGTCATCACTTGTTAATACAGCTACGTCATCACTTATTAATACAGCTACGTCGTCACTTTATTATTAACACCGCTACTCGATTTGCGTCGCTTCAACCCCCTCACACGTACGTCGCTGTGTGTGTACGCGTCTTCTACGTGTGTTTTGTGTGTACACATGTTCTACGTGTGTGTGTGTACACGTGTTCTACGTGTGTGTGTGCACGTGTTCTACGTGTGTGTGTGTACACATGTTCTACGTGTGTGTGTGTACACGTGTTCTACGTGTGTGTGTACACGTGTTCTACGTGTGTGTGTGCACGTGTTCTACGTGTGTGTGTACACGTGTTCTACATGTGTGTGTGTACACGTGTTCTACGCGTGTGTGTGCACGTGTTCTACGTGTGTGTGTACACGTGTTCTACATGTGTGTGTGTACACGTGTTCTACGCGTGTTCTATGTGACGCAGACAGTGTGAAGGTGAATACAGTGAGGTTGACCTGAGTGAGTAGGGGTGAGTAGGTGGAGAGTGTGGTGAGGTTGACTCTCCCCGTGACTCTCCCCCCCCCGTGACCCCCCCCCCCTCCCCGTGACCCCCCCCCCCGTGACTCTCCCCCCCCCCGGTGACCCCCCCCATGACTCCCCCCCCCGTGACCCCCCCCCCGTGACTCTCCCCCCCGTGACCCCCCCCCCGTGACCCCCCCCCGTGACTCCCCCCCCTCCCCGTGACCCCCCCCTCCCCGTGACCCCCCCCCGTGACTCCCCCCCCGTGACTCTCCCCCCCGTGACCCCCCCCCCCCGTGACTCTCCCCCCCCCCGTGACTCTCCCCCCCCCGTGACTCCCCCCCCGTGACTTCCCCCCCCCCCCCCCCGTGACTCTCCCCCCCCGTGACTCTCCTCCCCCGTGACTCCCTTCCCCGTGACCCCCCCTCCCCCGTGACCCCCCCCCCCCCGTGACTCCCCCCCCCCGTGACCCCCCCCCCCTCCCCGTGACCCCCCCCCTCCCTGTGACCCCCCCCCCCGTGACTCCCCCCCGTGACTCTCCCCCCCCCCGTGACTCCCCCCCCCGTGACTCTCCTCCCCTCCCCGTGACCCCCCCCCCTCCCCGTGACCCCCCCGTGACTCTCCCCCCCCGTGACCCTCCCCCTCCGTGACTCCCCCCCTCCCCGTGACCCCCCTCCCCGTGACCCCCCCCCCCGTGACTCTCCCCTCCCCGTGACCCCCCCCCCCCGTGACTCTCCCCTCCCCCGTGACCCCCCCTCCCCGTGACCCCCCCCCGTGACTCCCCCCCCCCCTTGACTCTCCCCCCCCCCCCGTGACCCCCCCTCCCCGTGACCCCCCCCCCGTGACTCTCCCCCCCGTGACTCTCCCCCCCCCCCGTGACCCCCCCCCCGTGACTCTCCTCCCCTCCCCGTGACCCCCCCCGTGACTCTCCCCCCGTGACTCCCCCCCCCTCCCCGTGACTCTCCCCTCCCCGTGACCCCGCCCCTCCCCGTGACCCCCCCCCGTGACTCCCCCCCCGTGACCCTCCCCCCGTGACCCCCCCCTCCCCGTGACCCCCCCCCGTGACTCTCCCCCCCCCCGTGACTCTCCCCCCCCCCGTGACTCTCCCCCCCCCCGTGACTCTCCTCCCCTCCCCGTGACTCCCCCCCCCCGTGACTCCCCCTCCCCGTGACCCCCCCCCCGTGACTCTCCCCCCCCCCGTGACCCCCCCCCGTGACTCCCCCCCTCCCCGTGACCCCCCTCCCCGTGACCCCCCCCCCCCCCCGTGACTCTCCCCCCCCGTGACCCCCATCCCCGTGACCCCCCCCCCGTGACTCTCCCCTCCCCGTGACCCCCCCCCCCGTGACTCTCCCCTCCCCGTGACCCCCCCCTCCCCGTGACCCCCCCCCCCGTGACCCCCCCCCCCCCCCCGTGACTCTCCCCCCCCCGTGACTCTCCCCCCCCCCCCGTGACTCTCCCCCCCGTGACTCTCCCCCACGTGACCCTCCCCCCCGTGACCCCCCCTTCCCCGTGACCCCCCGTGACTCTCCCCCCCCGTGACTCCCCCCTCCCCCCCGTGACCCCCCCCCCCGTGACTCTCCCCCTCCGTGACTCCCCCCCACCGTGACTCCCCCCCGTGACTCTCCCCCCGTGACTCCACCCCCATGACTCTCCTCCCCCTCCCCCGTGACCCCCCTCCCGTGACTCTCCCCCCCCGTGACTCCCCCCCGTGACTATCCCCCCCGTGACCCTCCCCCCCCGTGACTCCCTTCCCCTCCCCGTGACCCCCCCCCGTGACTCCCCCCTCGTGACCCCCCCCCCCGTGACTCTCCCCCCCCCCCGTGACTCCCCCCCCGTGACTCCCCCCTCCCCGTGACCCCCCCCTCCCGTGACCCCCCCCTCCCCGTGACCCCCCCCTCCCCGTGACCCCCCCCCCCCGTGACTCTCCCCCCCCCCCGTGACTCCCCCCCGTGACTCCCCCCCTCCCCGTGACCCCCCCTCCCCGTGACCCCCCCCTCCCCGTGACCCCCCCTCCCCGTGACCCCCCGGCCCCCCCCCGTGACTCTCCCCCCGTGACTCTCCCCTGTGACTCCCCCCCCTCCGTGACTCTCCTCCCCCCCCCCGTGACTCCCCCCCCCTCCCCGTGTCCCCCCCCCTCCCCGTGACCCCCCCCCCCCCCGTGACTCTCCCCCCCCGTGACCCCCCCTCCCCGTGACTCCCCCCCCCCCCGTGACTCCCCCCCGTGACTCTCCCTCCCCCCCGTGACCCCCCCCCGTGACTCCCCCCCCCCGTGACCCCCCCCCCCGTGACTCTCCCCCCCGTGACTCCCCCCCGTGACCCCCCCCCCCGTGACTCCCCCCCGTGACTCTCCCCCCCGTGACCCCCCCTCCCCGTGACTCCCCCCCCCCCCGTGACTCCCCCCCGTGACTCTCCCCTCCCCCCCGTGACCCCCCCCCGTGACTCTCCCCCCGTGACTCCCCCCCCGTGACCCCCCCCGTGACTCTCCCCCCCCCCCCCGTGACTCCCCCCCGTGACTCCCCCCCCCGTGACTCCCCCCCGTGACCCCCCCCCCCCCCGTGACTCTCCCCCCCGTGACTCTCCCCCCCGTGACTCCCCCCCCCGTGACTCTTCCCCCCCCCCGTGACTCCCCCCCCGTGACTCTCCCCCCCCCCGTGACTCTCCCCCCCCGTGACTCCCCCCCCGTGACCCCCCCCCCGTGACCCCCCCCCCCCCCGTGACTCCCCCCCCCCGTGACTCCCCCCCCGTGACTCTCCCCCCCCCCGTGACTCTCCCCCCCCCCGTGACTCCCGCCCCGTGACTCCCCCCCCGTGACTCTACCCCCCCCCCCCCCCGTGACTCCCCCCCGTGACTCCCCCCCCCGTGACTCTCCCCCCCCGTGACTCTCCCCCCCCCGTGACTCTCCCCCCCGTGACTCCCCCCCCGTGACTCCCCCCCCCGTGACTCCCCCCCGAGACTCTCTCCCCCCCCGTGACTCTCCCCCCCCCCCGTGACTCCCGCCCCGTGACTCCCCCCCCGTGACTCTACCCCCCCCCCCCCCCCGTGGACTCCCCCCCGTGACTCCCCCCCCGTGACTCTCCCCCCCCCGTGACTCCCCCCCCATGACTCTCCCCCCCCCCCCGTGACCCCCCCCCCCCCCCGTGACTCCCCCCACGTGACTCTCCCCCCCCCCCCCCCCGTGACTCTCACCCCCCCCCCCCCCCCGTGACTCCCCCCCCCCCCCCCCCCCGTGACCCCCCTCCCCCCCGTGACCGCTCTCTCCCCCCGCAGTTCCTGCTCTGCGGCGTGTGCGGCGTCTTCTGCGCAAAGAGAAAGTCGGGGAGGCTGGTGAGTGGGGCCGCCGCGGTCGCCTTCGTTGTATTTCACCCAGGCTCAGGCCCGCTGAGCTGTACGAAGCGACGTCGGCTATCGCGAACGATAGCCCAAGGAAAGTGGATTGTCACCGTCGCGTGGAAATTATATCGCGCGTGACGCTGATTCTGAATGTGGAGGGGGGAAACACGCGGGGGGAAATTTCACGCGACCGCGGAGAGAGGGAGACCCGCAAGCTCCAAATATACAGCAGCAGCAGGCGTCAGGGTCAGGATCGAACCCCACGACCTCCTGTAGACCAGGCGGGGTAGTTAACATCTCCTAGCCATCGTGATGAGCGAAAGAGAGAGATACACGCAGACTCCAAATATACAGCAGGCGTCAGTGTCAGGATTGAACCCACGACCTCCTGTATACCAGGCGAGTTAACATCTCCTAGCCACCGTGATGATAATGACAGAGAGAGACACGCAAACTCCAAATATACAGCAGCAGGCGTCAGGGTCAGGATCGAACCCACGACCTCCTGTATACCAGGCCACGTAGTTAACATCTCCTAGCCCACCGTGGCGCCAAAATAACTATACCTATAGCAGCCAAATTCTCTAAACGCGTGGTGTCAATTCTACATGTGGAGGATCTTCACGTTCTGTAGATGTAGATGCCACCAGTTCTTCATGTTTTGCAGCTGTAGATGCCACTGGTTCTTCACCTTCTGCAGATGTAGATGCCGCCGGTTCTTCATGTTCTGTAGATGTAGATGCCCACTGGTTCTTCGTGTTCTGTAGATGTAGATGCCACTGGTTCTTCACGTTCTGCAGATGTAGACGTCAATGGTTCTTCACGTTCTGCAGATGTAGATCCACGGGTTCTTCACGTTCTGCAGATGTAGATGCCACTGGTTCTTCACGTTCTGCAGATGTAGATGCCACTGGTTCTTCACGTTCTACAGATGTAGATGCCACTGGTTCTTCGCGTTCTGCAAATGTAGATGCCACTGGTTATTCCACGTTCTGCAGATGTAGATGCCACTGATTCTTTACGTTCTGCAGATGTAGATTCCACTGGTTCTTCACGCTCTGCAGATGTAGATTCCACGGGTTTCGTCACGGTCTGCAGATGTAGATGCCACTGGTTCTTCACGTTCTGCAGATGTAGATTCCACGGGTTCTTCACGTTCTGCAGATGTAGATGCCACCGCTTCTTCACGTTCTGCAGATGTAGATGCCACTGGTTATTCACGTTCTGCAGATGTAGATGCCACTGATTTTTTACGTTCTGCAGATGTAGATGCCACTGATTCTTCACGTTCTGCAGATGTAGATGTCACTGGTTCTTCACGTTCTGTAGATGTAGATGCCACTGGTTCTTCACGTTCTGCAGATGTAGATGCCACTGGTTCTTCACGTTCTGCAGATGTAGATGCCACTGGTTCTTCACGTTCTGTAGATGTAGATGCCCGCCGGTTCTTCATGTTCTGTAAATGTAAATGCCACTGGTTATTCATTTTCTGTAGATGCCACTGGTTCTTCACGTTCTGCAGATGTAGATGCCACTGGTTCTTCACGTTCTGCAGATGTAGATGCCACTGGTTCTTCACGTTCTGCAGATGTAGATTCCACTGGTTTTTCACGTTCTGCAGATGTAGATGCCACTGGTTATTCACGTTCTGCAGATGTAGATGCCACTGATTCTTTACGTTCTGCAGATGTAGATGCCACTGGTTATTCACGTTCTGCAGATGTAGATTCCACTGGCTCTTCACGTTCTGCAGATGTAGATGCCGCTGGTTATTCACGTTGCAGATGTAGATTCCACTGGTTCTTCACGTTCTGCAGATGTAGATGCCACTGGTTCTTCACGTTCTGCAGATGTAGATGCCACTGGTTCTTCACGTTCTGCAGATGTAGATGCCATTGGTTATTCACGTTCTGCAGATGTAGATGCCACTGATTCTTTACGTTCTGCAGATGTAGATGCCACTGATTCTTCACGTTCTGCAGATGTAGATGCCACTGGTTCTTCACGTTTTGTAGATGTAGATGCCACTGGTTCTTCACGTTCTGCAGATGTAGATGCCACTGGTTTTTTCACGTTTTGTAGATGTAGATGCCACTGGTTTTTCACGTTCTGCAGATGCAGATGCCACTGGTTCTTCACGTTCTGCAGATGCAGATGCCACTGGTTCTTCACGTTTTGTAGATGTAGATTCCACTGATTCTTCACGTTCTGCAGATGTAAATGCCACTGGTTCTTCACGTTCTGCAGATGTAGATGCCACTGCTTCTTCACGTTCTGCAGATGTAGATGCCACTGGTTCTTCATGTTCTGCAGATGTAGATGCCACTGGTTATTCACGTTCTGCAGATGTAGATGCCACTGATTTTTTACGTTCTGCAGATGTAGATGCCACTGATTCTTCACGTTCTGCAGATGTAGATGTCACTGGTTCTTCACGTTCTGTAGATGTAGATGCCACTGGTTCTTCACGTTCTGCAGATGTAGATGCCACTGGTTCTTCACGTTCTGCAGATGTAGATGCCACTGGTTCTTCACGTTCTGCAGATGTAGATGCCACTGGTTCTTCACGTTCTGCAGATGTAGATGCCACTGGTTCTTCACGTTCTGCAGATGTAAATGCCACTGGTTCTTCACGTTCTGTAGATGTAGATGCCACTGGTTCTTCACGTTCTGCAGATGTAGATGCCACTGGTTCTTCACGTTCTGTAGATGTAGATGCCGCCGGTTCTTCATGTTCTGTAAATGTAAATGCCACTGGTTATTCATTTTCTGTAGATGCCACTGGTTCTTCACGTTCTGCAGATGTAGATGCCACTGGTTCTTCACGTTCTGCAGATGTAGATTCCACTGGTTTTTCACGTTCTGCAGATGTAGATGCCACTGGTTATTCACGTTCTGCAGATGTAGATGCCACTGATTCTTTACGTTCTGCAGATGTAGATGCCACTGGTTATTCACGTTCTGCAGATGTAGATTCCACTGGTTCTTCACGTTCTGCAGATGTAGATGCCGCTGGTTATTCACGTTCTGCAGATGTAGATTCCACTGGTTCTTCACGTTCTGCAGATGTAGATGCCACTGGTTCTTCACGTTCTGCAGATGTAGATGCCACTGGTTCTTCACGTTCTGCAGATGTAGATGCCATTGGTTATTCACGTTCTGCAGATGTAGATGCCACTGATTCTTTACGTTCTGCAGATGTAGATGCCACTGATTCTTCACGTTCTACAGATGTAGATGCCACTCGTTCTTCACGTTTTGTAGATGTAGATGCCACTGGTTCTTCACGTTCTGCAGATGTAGATGCCACTGGTTTTTCACGTTTTGTAGATGTAGATGCCACTGGTTTTTCACGTTCTGCAGATGCAGATGCCACTGGTTCTTCACGTTCTGCAGATGCAGATGCCACTGGTTCTTCACGTTTTGTAGATGTAGATGCCACTGATTCTTCACGTTCTGCAGATGTAAATGCCACTGGTTCTTCACGTTTTGTAGATGTAGATGCCACTGGTTCTTCACGTTCTGCAGATGCAGATGCCACTGGTTCTTCACGTTTTGTAGATGTAGATGCCACTGGTTTTTCACGTTCTGCAGATGTAGATGCCACTGATTCTTTACGTTCTGCAGATGTAGATTCCACTGGTTCTTCACGTTCTGCAGATGTAGATGCCACTGGTTATTCACGTTCTGCAGATGTAGATTCCACTGGTTCTTCACGTTCTGCAGATGTAGATGCCACTGGTTCTTCACGTTCTGCAGATGTAGATGCCACTGGTTCTTCACGTTCTGCAGATGTAGATGCCACTGGTTATTCACGTTCTGCAGATGTAGATGCCACTGATTCTTTACGTTCTGCAGATGTAGATGCCACTAATTCTTCACGTTCTGTAGATGTAGATTCCACTGGTTCTTCACGTTCTGCAGATGTAGATGCCACTGGTTATTCACGTTCTGCAGATGTAGATTCAACTGGTTCTTCACGTTCTGCAGATGTAGATGCCACTGGTTCTTCACGTTCTGCAGATGTAGATGCCACTGGTTCTTCACGTTCTGCAGATGTAGATGCCACTGGTTATTCACGTTCTGCAGATGTAGATGCCACTGATTCTTTACGTTCTGCAGATGTAGATGCCACTGGTTCTTCACGTTCTGTAGATGTAGATGCCACTGGTTCTTCATGTTCTGCAGATGTAGATGCCACCGGTTTTTCACGTTCTGCAGATGTTGATGCCACTGGTTCTTCACGTTCTGCAGATGTAGATGCCACTGGTTCTTCATGTTCTGTAGATGTAGATGCCACTGGTTCTTCATGTTCTGCAGATGTAGATGCCACCGGTTTTTCACGTTCTGCAGATGTTGATGCCACTGGTTCTTCACGTTCTGCAGATGTAGATGCCACTGGTTCTTCATGTTCTGTAGATGTAGATGCCACCGGTTCTTCACGTTCTGTAGATGTAGATGCCACCACCACCATCAATTGCACGGTGGTTGAACTTACTCCTCTCAGTCCTCAAAGTGTGGAAGTCGAATGTTCGAAAATAGAGGAGTCCCTGTATTGATTATGCGATTCATAAATTTAATATACCAGGGTGCTTTAAAATCACCGCCACAAATGCAAAAAACGCCGCGCGGAATCCCAGCAAGGCATGAATTATTGAAACTCCGCTTTAGTTTGCTGCGTGTAAGGTGGACGCGGCGCCAGAGTGACTGAGGCAAACTATAAGAGCCCCGCTCGCCGGCCGATGGTACCGCAAGTGGTTACCGGCGGGCGGTGCATTATTGATTCCCCCGCCGCAGGAGATGTCCATCGATTTTTTTTCTCTCTCGTAGTTGTGTGGCGGGCAGGAGGAAGAGGAGGGAGGGAAGGAGGGGTGGAGGTGGTGGAAAAGCAACGGCGTCGAAATGCGTTGTTGTTGTGGTTGTTGAAACGCTCAGTCAGTTCAAACTGAGCTGACGAGGACGACGACGATGAGGATGATGATGATGATGAAGAGGCGGTGTGACGGGAGTGGCCGCTGCGTGGGTCGCCTCGCTCGCCACCCACGGTGGTGCCCGGGCCGGGGCAGGGCGGTGTGCGTGTGCTGGTTTGGAGTTCACCATCACGGATCGTAGTGGTAGAGTTAGTGAGGTTCTAGTGGTAGAGTTAGTGAGGTTCTAGTGGTAGAGTTAGTGAGTAGTGGTAGAGTTAGTGAGGTTCTAGTGGTGGAGTTAGTGAGGTTCTAGTGGTAGAGTTAGTGAGTAGTGGTAGAGTTAGTGAGGTTCTAGTGGTAGAGTTAGTGAGGTTCTAGTGGTAGAGTTAGTGAGGTTCTAGTGGTAGAGTTAGTGAGTAGTGGTAGAGTTAGTGAGGTTCTAGTGGTAGAGTTAGTGAGGTTCTAGTGGTAGAGTTAGTGAGGTTCTAGTGGTAGAGTTAGTGAGTAGTGGTAGAGTTAGTGAGGTTCTAGTGGTAGAGTAAGTGAGGTTCTAGTGGTAGAGTTAGTGAGGTTCCTGGTGGTAGAGTTAGTGAGTAGTGGTAGAGTTAGTGAGGTTCTAGTGGTAGAGTTAGTGAGGTTCTAGTGGTAGAGTTAGTGAGTAGTGGTAGAGTTAGTGAGGTTCTAGTGGTAGAGTTAGTGAGGTTCTAGTGGTAGAGTTAGTGAGTAGTGGTAGAGTTAGTGAGGTTCTAGTGGTAGAGTTAGTGAGTAGTGGTAGAGTTAGTGAGGTTCTAGTGGTAGAGTTAGTGAGGTTCTAGTGGTAGAGTTAGTGAGTAGTGGTAGAGTTAGTGAGGTTCTAGTGGTAGAGTTAGTGAGGTTCTAGTGGTAGAGTTAGTGAGTAGTGGTAGAGTTAGTGAGGTTCTAGTGGTAGAGTTAGTGAGGTTCTAGTGGTAGAGTTAGTGAGGTTCCTGGTGGTAGAGTTAGTGAGTAGTGGTAGAGTTAGTGAGGTTCTAGTGGTAGAGTTAGTGAGGTTCTAGTGGTAGAGTTAGTGAGTAGTGGTAGAGTTAGTGAGGTTCTAGTGGTAGAGTTAGTGAGGTTCTAGTGGTAGAGTTAGTGAGGTTCTAGTGGTAGAGTTAGTGAGTAGTGGTAGAGTTAGTGAGGTTCTAGTGGTAGAGTTAGTGAGGTTCTAGTGGTAGAGTTAGTGAGGTTATAGTGGTAGAGTTAGTGAGGTTCTAGTGGTAGAGTTAGTGAGGTTCTAGTGGTAGAGTTAGTGAGGTTCTAGTGGTAGAGTTAGTGAGGTTCCTGGTGGTAGAGTTAGTGAGTAGTGGTAGAGTTAGTGAGGTTCTAGTGGTAGAGTTAGTGAGGTTCTAGTGGTAGAGTTAGTGAGTAGTGGTAGAGTTAGTGAGGTTCTAGTGGTAGAGTTAGTGAGGTTCTAGTGGTAGAGTTAGTGAGGTTCTAGTGGTAGAGTTAGTGAGTAGTGGTAGAGTTAGTGAGGTTCTAGTGGTAGAGTTAGTGAGGTTCTAGTGGTAGAGTTAGTGAGGTTCCTGGTGGTAGAGTTAGTGAGTAGTGGTAGAGTTAGTGAGGTTCTAGTGGTAGAGTTAGTGAGGTTCTAGTGGTAGAGTTAGTGAGGTTCTAGTGGTAGAGTTAGTGAGGTTCTAGTGGTAGAGTTAGTGAGTAGTGGTAGAGTTAGTGAGGTTCTAGTGGTAGAGTTAGTGAGTAGTGGTAGAGTTAGTGAGGTTCTAGTGGTAGAGTTAGTGAGGTTCTAGTGGTAGAGTTAGTGAGTAGTGGTAGAGTTAGTGAAGTTCTAGTGGTAGAGTTAGTGAGGTTCTAGTGGTAGAGTTAGTGAGGTTCCTGGTGGTAGAGTTAGTGAGTAGTGGTAGAGTTAGTGAGGTTCTAGTGGTAGAGTTAGTGAGGTTCTAGTGGTAGAGTTAGTGAGTAGTGGTAGAGTTAGTGAGGTTCTAGTGGTAGAGTTAGTGAGGTTCTAGTGGTAGAGTTAGTGAGTAGTGGTAGAGTTAGTGAGGTTCTAGTGGTAGAGTTAGTGAGGTTCTAGTGGTAGAGTTAGTGAGTAGTGGTAGAGTTAGTGAGGTTCTAGTGGTAGAGTTAGTGAGGTTCTAGTGGTAGAGTTAGTGAGGTTCTAGTGGTAGAGTTAGTGAGGTTCTAGTGGTAAAGTTAGTGAGTAGTGGTAGAGTTAGTGAGGTTCTAGTGGTAGAGTTAGTGAGGTTCTAGTGGTAGAGTTAGTGAGGTTCTAGTGGTAGAGTTAGTGAGTAGTGGTAGAGTTAGTGAGGTTCTAGTGGTAGAGTTAGTGAGGTTCTAGTGGTAGAGTTAGTGAGGTTCTAGTGGTAGAGTTAGTGAGGTTCTAGTGGTAGAGTTAGTGAGTAGTGGTAGAGTTAGTGAGGTTCTAGTGGTAGAGTTAGTGAGGTTCTAGTGGTAGAGTTAGTGAGGTTCCTGGTGGTAGAGTTAGTGAGTAGTGGTAGAGTTAGTGAGGTTCTAGTGGTAGAGTTAGTGAGGTTCTAGTGGTAGAGTTAGTGAGTAGTGGTAGAGTTAGTGAGGTTCTAGTGGTAGAGTTAGTGAGGTTCTAGTGGTAGAGTTAGTGAGTAGTGGTAGAGTTAGTGAGGTTCTAGTGGTAGAGTTAGTGAGTAGTGGTAGAGTTAGTGAGGTTCTAGTGGTAGAGTTAGTGAGGTTCTAGTGGTAGAGTTGGTGAGGTTCTAGTGGTAGAGTTAGTGAGTAGTGGTAGAGTTAGTGAGGTTCTAGTGGTAGAGTTAGTGAGGTTCTAGTGGTAGAGTTAGTGAGGTTCTAGTGGTAGAGTTAGTGAGTAGTGGTAGAGTTAGTGAGGTTCTAGTGGTAGAGTTAGTGAGGTTCTAGTGGTAGAGTTAGTGAGGTTCTAGTGGTAGAGTTAGTGAGGTTCTAGTGGTAGAGTTAGTGAGTAGTGGTAGAGTAAGTGAGGTTCTAGTGGTAGAGTTAGTGAGGTTCTAGTGGTAGAGTTAGTGAGTAGTGGTAGAGTTAGTGAGGTTCTAGTGGTAGAGTTAGTGAGTAGTGGTAGAGTTAGTGAGGTTCTAGTGGTAGAGTTAGTGAGTAGTGGTAGAGTTAGTGAGGTTCTAGTGGTAGAGTTAGTGAGGTTCTAGTGGTAGAGTTAGTGAGTAGTGGTAGAGTTAGTGAGGTTCTAGTGGTAGAGTTAGTGAGGTTCTAGTGGTAGAGTTAGTGAGTAGTGGTAGAGTTAGTGAGGTTCTAGTGGTAGAGTTAGTGAGGTTCTAGTGGTAGAGTTAGTGAGGTTCTAGTGGTAGAGTTAGTGAGTAGTGGTAGAGTTAGTGAGGTTCTAGTGGTAGAGTTAGTGAGGTTCTAGTGGTAGAGTTAGTGAGGTTCTAGTGGTAGAGTTAGTGAGGTTCTAGTGGTAGAGTTAGTGAGTAGTGGTAGAGTTAGTGAGGTTCTAGTGGTAGAGTTAGTGAGGTTCTAGTGGTAGAGTTAGTGAGTAGTGGTAGAGTTAGTGAGGTTCTAGTGGTAGAGTTAGTGAGGTTCTAGTGGTAGAGTTAGTGAGTAGTGGTAGAGTTAGTGAGTAGTGGTAGAGTTAGTGAGGTTCTAGTGGTAGAGTTAGTGAGGTTCTAGTGGTAGAGTTAGTGAGGTTCTAGTGGTAGAGTTAGTGAGTAGTGGTAGAGTTGGTGAGGGGTTGTTGTTGTTGTTGTTTTGGTTATTTGTTCAGCCTGGCACTTACAAATAAAAACGACATATGAGTGTAACACCATTCACGGTTGTAGATGAATCTTGTTATTATTTTAATCGCATGCAATTTAAAGTTGTAACTGTCGGATAATAATAATAACAACATTAACGCACGTGCAGGGCCCTTGATTTAAGAGGGTGAGAAAAAATCGCCTTTAAATAACTAAATAAAATTTTGCTTTGGATTTGATAGACCATACTTCACCACGCTGGGTTTAGTGCGGGTTGGTGAAGGCTGGGGTGGGGGGGTGCCCAGGGCTGGATGAGGTTTCACTCGTCACTTGATGTTAGCCACGGCCGGCAAGGGGGGGCATCCATTCCGTAGGTACGCAAAAAAATCTGTCAAAACCTGACCCCTCCCACCCCTCCCTGCACACACGTGGACTTTTTACACCCCTCCCCCCCACCTGCGTACGTACGCCTGACCCCCCCCCGCCCCCCACCGTATCCTATAGTACGGTCGATATTTAATCCACGCAGAAACGATCAAGGATTAATCATATTGACCTGTTGAAGCAAACAGATGATCCACCGCCGGCTGCATTAAAGAGTTAAGTTGCGTGCCTTGCCCACTGATGTTGCTGAGCTGCGTGATAGCTGCAGTCAGGGGCACGGTAGCACACGAAGTCACACCTCTCCCACAGTCCCACTTCTCCCGGCAGCAGAGGTCGCAAACGGGTTTTGATTCCTTACCCGTACTCGGCCGCACCAGGGTCGCAAACGGGTACCCGTACCCGGCCGGGTATGGGTACCAGTACGCTACCCGTACCCTACCCGAAATGAGTGACAAACGGTGACTCACCGGTGACTCACGGCCTACCCGTACCCGGCCGCACCAGGGTCGCAAACGGATACCCGTACCCGTACCTGGCCGGGTATCGGGTAGCCGGGTATCGGGTAGGGTACGGGTATCGGGTACCCGGTTGCGACCTCTGAGCTGCAGTCAGGGGCACGGTGGCACACGAGTGACACCTCTCCCACAGTCCCACTGCTCCCGGCAGTGCTTGTTGTCTGACAGCTGGAGACACTGAACTGTGGCTCATTTGAGGTCCAACGTAGCCAAATTATTATCGAGGCTTCACCCTCCCCCCCGTTTCCTATGCGTACATTGTCAGTAGACCCCCCCATACACAAGCGTACGCATTTGGGTTAACCCCCCCTCCATGCGTACGTCCTGAATGGATGTCCCCCAATTGGATGGAGGCCACGTGGCTCCATAAACGATTGTGTGCCGTGTGACGTCATGAGGGGTGGCAGCAGTGGCCCAGCGGTTAGCGCTACGCGGTGTTTGTGTGCGGATATGGGGAGCGGTGGTGCAGCGGTTATCGCACTGCGCTTGAACCTGGTGACCCGGGTCCGACTCTCGCTCTCACGACCAACATCAGTGACGATTGTCTGAATCGGTCCTGGGCCTCACCTAGGTCGACTCAGCCTCAAATCAGTATCTGGTGCATTGTGTATGTACGTGCGTTGAACTTCTTTCGCACCGTACGAAGCCAACCGCGCTAATCGGAGGTCTTTTCTCGTTATCCGTCGTCTCTCAGCCTTCGCCTCCATCACCACCACCACCACCTCCACCACCACCACCACCACCACCACCACCACCTCCATCACCACCACCACCACCACCTCCACCACCTCCACCACCACCACCTCCACCACCACCACCACCTCCACCACCACCTCCACCACCTCCACCACCACCACCACCAACCCTCCGATGGGCACGGCTGGCTACGTACGGAGCTAAATAAGTTCCCACTTACGTCCGTGCTTGCCCCGTAAATAGCTTTGATTGACGTCGTTTCAATATTCGTCACACCTTTCAGGAACGCACCCCGAGTATTACTGTATTATTATTTAAAGCTGTCCCCCCCCCGCTCCTCCTCCCCCCCGCTCCTTCCCCTCTTCCTCCCCCTCCTCCTTTTTGCCCCGTTTCTCCCCCTCCTCCGCCCCCTCTTCCTCCCCCCACTCCTCCTCCCCCCGCTCCTCCTTACCCCCTCCTCCCCCCGCCCCTCCTCCCCCTCCTCCTCTTCCTCCTCTTCCCCCTCCTCCCCCCTCTCTCCTCCCCCCACTCCTCCCCCTCCTCCTTGCCCCGTTCCTCCCCCTCCTCCACCCCTCCTCCCCCCCTCCTCCTCCCCCCGCTCCTCCTCCCCCCCTCCTCCCCCCTCATCCCCCTCCTCCGCCCCTCCTCCTCTCCCCGCTCCTCCACTCCCTCCTCTCCCCGCCCCTCCTCCCCGCACCTCTGCCCCCTCCTCCACCCCCTCTCCTCCTCCCCCCACCCCTTGCCCAGATGATTCTCTTCTCTGCTCTCTGCATCTGCGGACTCATCGCCGGCATCCTGAGTTTCCGCTTCGTGTGGGTGCACGACCACTCCGGGGGCGCCTCCCCAAACCTCACCGCCGTCGCGTCGGCCCCAGCCGGGGCGGCGACAGCTGGCGAGGCAGCTGGTGCAACAGCTGGTGCAACAGCTGGTGCAACAGCTGGATGGACAGCTGGGACAACAGCTGGCGAGACAGCTGATGCTACAGCTGGGACAACAGCTGGATGGACAGCTGGATGGACAGCTGGGACAACAACTGGATGGACAGCTGGTGCAACAGCTGGCGAGACAACAGCCAAAGCAGCCGCCTCCGGCCCGGTTGCGCAACCACCGCGAAGGCCGAGACCGGCGTCGCCGCGCCAGCAGCGGAGCTGGCGCCGCGGCGGCGGTGCCGCGGGTCGTCCGGAGGGGCACGTGGCGGTGGCGTCGCTGAGCGTGGCGGGCGTCGGGGTGGCGGGCTGCGCCGCGTCCGCGTGGCTCACGTGCCGCCTGGCTCGCAACGAGCAGCGCCGCATGTTCGTGGAGATGGAGCACTCGCTGCACCACACGCACGAGCTCACCGAGAGGGTGAGGCTCGCATTCGCCGGCATGCCGGGTTCGTTCGCTCGCTCGCTTGGTCGCTTCGGTTCGGTTCGGTGCGCCGGGCGGCGCGTTCGCACCTCCGGTTGGCACGGTCGGCTACGCACGGCTGGATGAGGTTTCACTCGTCACTTGATGTTAGCCACGGCCGGCAAGGGGGGCCATACATTCCGTAGGTACGCAAAAAAATCTGTCAAAACTTGACCCCTCCCCCCCTTCCTGTACGCACGTGGACTTTTTACACCCCCCCCCCCCCACCTGCGTACGTACGCCTGACCCCCCCCTCCCCCCCCACCGTATCCTATAGAACGGTCGATTCAACGTACGTACGCGCTCTCACGCACTCGCGCACACGTAAGGAACGCGCCCACTACACGCAAAGTGCTTGCCACAAATGAACCACGATACCTCGCCGATTTCGTGAAGGAGCATGAACCACCGCCACGCGACACTCCGCGCGTCCTCGCAGCAGCAGCGGCTTCGAACAAAGACGGTGGTCACCGCATCATCGCGCGCATTCAGATGCGCTTGTGCGGCCGTCTGGAACGCTCTTCGTCCTTCCGATATTCGGAATTGTCTAGATTTGACAAACTCGTTTCTTTGTAATCGAGTTTATTTCTTCCCCTTCCCGGTAACCCTGACGCCTGTTGTTGCATATTTGGAGTGTGTGTGTGTGTCTCTCTCTCCCCGTGGTTGCGTGATTTTTCTCCGGATCCTCCGATTTTTAAATCCTTTATATTAAGTTCGCTTGCTTGCGCGCTTACGACCGTGCAAATCTTTCGGTCGTTTTTTAACCCACTTCCCGTGATCCAATCGAGCTGACATTTTCCACACAGACTCGTCGTGCGTGACAATTAATGTTCGTTAAAAAATGTTTCCAAAATTTTACACTTTCTAGGACAAAAAAATTATATTTAATTACCAATAGCTTAATGGTGCAATGCAATCATCTGACCCATAGGTGGCAGCCATCTCAAGCCAGAGGACGAGAGGACTCTAGCCGCCACGCATATAAAGGATTTATAGTGAAAAACTTTGTTTTTACGGGTTATACTTGTTCCCGCTCCACATTTGCAATCAACGTCGCGCGTTCAGAGTGTTTGTCGGCGACTTGCTAGAAATGTCCACGTGATGATGATGATGATGATAAGCCCACTTCGTTGAGCCGTCATTCGTGATGTGCCAGGTCGCTTCTGAAGAAGATATACACAGCTCAGTGGGGCCTTACCTGGTCAAATAAAAATACTAAAATTACACTCCGTCTTCACCAAGCCACGCCGACCAGCGCGGTGAAGTATGGTCAAACAAACTCCACGTGGGGAGGCCCTCGTCCAGTAGTAGATCATTGTGTACACATCACCCACACATGGATGCACACGTGACGCACACGTGACGCACACATTGTGTACACATCACCTACACATGGATGCACACGTGATGCACACGTGACGCACACATTGTGTACACATCACCCACACATGTGACGCACACGTGACGCACACACGATACACGCATGGTGAACGCATGCTGCACACGTGATCCACCACTCGCGACGCGTCTCTCTCGTTGTGCCCCTCCCCCCCCCGCGCATGCGCAGGAGCTGGCCGAGGTGCTGAACAACGGCATCTCGCCTGTGTCCCAGGGCAGTAAATCCTTCTGAAACGCCCGAGACGCCGCCTCCGACCCCACCTCCGGCCCTACCTCCATCAAAGACGATGATGACGATTGCTCCTCTTGTGGATGGCTGTGGACGCGAGCGCTCTGCCCCAGATGGAACACGCGGTGTGCGTGTCGGGTGTCGGATGGCGTCATTCCAGCTGCGCCTTGGTGTCTCCGGGTGCGTCTCTCGCGTCTCCTCTGTGAGACGGCGTCTTCCCGGTGCTGCTGAACCCCTCTGGTGGACCGCAAGGTGGACCACCAGGTGGACTGCCAGGTGGACCTGTTCAGCGCCAGGGGGTGCCAGGCTTGAGGGATCGATGTTACAGCGCTTCAGCGGGTCCTTGCTGTGGTCCTTGAAGCGCTTTCTCTGTCCTCCAGCGGAGCGTTTGGCTGTGCTGAGTTGCCCCCCCCCCCTCCCCCCCCGTAGAGAACTCGACGGGAGGGCGGGGGGCGGTGATCAGGCACGCGGGTGACACGTGGTCGTTCAGCCACGCTCGCCTCAATGCAGGATGACTCGATGTGTGGAACTCCGTACGTCCCGGTTGTATTCTCTGAGTTCGTGGGCCGCGAGGGCTGAGCTTCTATTTAAAGCTTTCGTGACTGCAGGGATTCATCTTCTTGGTTCTTTCGGTAAAGTCACGTAGGAGGAAAATAATAAAATAATAAAAAATAAAACATAATAAAATACAATTCTCACGACGTTTCGGCCACAACGCAAGCAGCCGTCTTCAGGTGGAGAACGGGTATGTCGAGAAGGCAGAGTCTGACTCTGCCTTGTGGCCGAAACGTCGTGAGAATAATTTTATTATGTTTTATTTGTATAATTTTCCTTCTACGTGACTTTACCGAAAGAACCAAGAAGAAGGCTGAGCTTCTGTTGCGGTCTGTCGCTTTTTTCGCTGGAGTCCAGGAGGGTGCGAACATTTCCGTGGAGCAGCTTGAAGGAGTGACCGAGTCTTGGATTCCCTTGAGTTTTCGGCCGCTGAATGGCGATGCTCCGGTGGTAGCGGCTATCAAACCCGGAGTGAGTGGAACGGACCGTTTTTAGACCACCTTTTCTAGGCCCTTCCCCGTCAGGGGTGAGCAGTGCGGGCGTAATCCACACTGCGCCAACCACATCGTTGCACTGGACGAGGAACCTTTGCATTCGTTTATGACGATCATTAAGAAGAAATAAAAACTGTTGTTTTTACAATGCCATACGAAACAAGAAGAAGTGTGGGGGGGTTGCTCCGGCACGGTGGAAGCTGCCGAGCAGACACGAAGCTGCCCCATCCCGTGTCTCTCGACGACCTGAAACTCCATCGCCTCCTACGTGCAGAGTTTGGCTGGATTGCTCCCAGTCGCGTCATTTGGCCTGCTGGAACAAGAAGCCTGCGCTAGGAGCGTATTCAGGTGAGGGTCAGGGTGCGCAGTCCCTACGCCCACCATCTTCACGAGGAACTCACGACGACCTTCGTCCGGCACGAGCTGCAGGGGACTGCCGGAGATGCAATTTGTTGTTGAACACCGCGGATTCGAAGTCGTGGGCTTTCTCCCCTAGCCAAAGTTTACCCACAAGGCAGCGGGGCAGTGGTGGTTGGCGGGTGTAGATGCCTCTGGTGGACCACTGCAACTCCGAGATCCTCAGGAGGTTTGGCACCGGTGTCGCGATACGCCAGTTACCGTGGGCTGTCAACGGAGAGGCACAGTGGGAGTCCTGGTGATGGAGATGCTCTGTACTGGCAAGGAAGACTTTACGCACTCGGCTCCCTGTTCCACCGTGACGGCTAGCCAGCGGCAGCATGAGTAGCAGAACAGTTTCAAGTTTCAAGTTTCATTTATTAGACAAAAAAACTAAAACATGAACAAAAAACATCTTAAAGTGACTATGTGCAAACAGAAAATCCAAGAAAAGACAGCAAAAATTGCAGAAAAAGCACCGTACACCAACACTGTGCAAAAATCCCAAGTGGGATGCAAGTCAAACAACAACAACCACAAGACAACTTAGATTAAGGCCATCAGTCTAACTCTGTACTACAACAAACAAACATGGCTAAACCGAAAAACTTTTATAAAATCACCAAAATAAAGCCATAAAAGCAATGAAACAGTGGTCATAGGAACTGTGACCGAATTTTCACAATAAACGACATAAACAACATGTACCACCAAACTCTGCAGCCATAGCTGTCTGCATGAGTCACTCCACAACAGCAGGAGCATCAGTCGGAGTGTCAACATTTTTCAATGCACCTTTAAGATCAGCTCACTAAATCAAAACACAGAGCATGCGAGCAGAGCAGCAGGCCAAGCGGGCATGCGCCTAAGCTAATCATGATTCCTGCACCAGGCGCATCACATCACCCTGGGGTTTGAGACAACCATCAACCTGACTTGGATTACACTGGCCAACACACTTTTTCTGCCATAAGGTATTCCAACGTTTTTAAGGTAATTTTGGGGTGCTGATTCCATCACCTCAGGTTTTTGAGATATCAAATATTGCATTTTCAATAAAAACTACGGAAGAAAAATATTAAATAAATGTGGATATCTACATAAAATGATATTATAAACACACTATCCTAAAAATACAGCACCATATTTTAACACTAAAGCAGTCACTGACTCGCAACAACTTGCAATCATAAGTGACAGAGTTAATTTCGGGTAAAATCAATGAAAATGGGGTATGCCGATAGCATACAAATGAGATGTGATAGAGCAAATCTGAGATCAGATTTGGAATCAGCACCCTGAAATCAGCCTAAAACAGCTGCAAAAGTCCAGGCCAGAAAAACAATTGTTTTTGTTGACCAGTGTTATTGGCATAAGGCACTACCACTAGAATAGAACGTACGCCTATCCATAATACTATATTATTGTGCCCTATATTCCTATAATCATGCGAACTGGTTTATAAATATGCGAAGGACAAAATGAGCTGAAAGGGTTGTGGCGCGCCGAAACAATTCCAGGTACGGTGTTCCGGACCATTCCAGCTGAAAGTAAAGCCTGGGTTTGGCACGATGTCCGACGTTTCGCTCCATGTGCAGTTCAAGCGCAGACGGAGGGCTATGCAGCATACCCGTGAAACTCTAAAGCAGTCGATCATCTTCTTCACCTGGGGTTGCACGCTGCACCCCCTGGGGGTGCGAGATGCCCTTTCTGGGTGTGTGCGAGACGTGGCCAGATTTTTTTTAGAAGATAAATAATCGAAAACACAAATTAAGCACGGGGCGCTTAAGTCACAACTTAACTTTGTTTCATCAACACCTTGAGTAGTAATTAACATTGCACATTTTTTCAGCGATTGGGAACCAAATGGGTGCAAGGCTGCAGTCAAGGTTAAGCACCACCGCTCTACGCAGTACTTGATCATTCAACAATAAACAATAACAATTTTGATTTAAAGCTTTCGTGACTGCAGGGATTCGTCTTCTTGGTTATTTCGGTAAAGTCACGTAGAAGGGAAGTAATAAAATATTATATTATTTTATTATATTATTTTATTATGTTTTGTTTTTATTATTTTATTACTTCCCTTCTACGTGACTTTACCGAAAGAACCAAGAAGAAGAACAATAACAATGTGAACTTATCAAACTGGGTGGTCGGTAGCTACGTACGTGGCCTGCAACACCCGACATCGTGATGCGGCGAGGGTTGGTGGGTCGCCGCAGCCCATGCCCCGCGGCCGTCAAAAGTGCCCTTCCCTGGCTAGACGGGAAATGCAGCGCAGCAAATGTGGACTGTCACCTGTTCCGTCTGTACGGGGATCGAGTGTTTCTCCCTCGCACGCTTGGGGTTCTCTCCGTGCGCTCCGGTTTCCTCCGACGCGTATAAGCGCTTATCAATTGGCCGATACCACCCTCATACAAACAGGAGCGCAGTGCTTGGGGCATAGGTGGGACAAAGTCATTGTTATGCAAGTCCAAGTCGAGTCGCAAGTCATCAAATTCATGACTCGAGTCTGACTCGAGTCCAAGTCACATGACTCGAGTCCACATCTCAGGCTTGGGGCGATCGTTGAAAGTGCCGGTTCATTGCCGCGTGGCTGCTACTGCTGCTACTGCCTTTCTGCTCCTCATCTGTGGTTCTTCCTCGCACCTCTGGCCGATAACACCTTGATAAATAGAGGACCGCAGAGCCTGGGGCAATCGTTGCGTGGCTGCTGCTGCTGCCGAGGAGAGGCGGCGATTCTCGTCTGGATTTAGAGATGGGAATTCCGGACCCCGAGGGGAGCAGCAGAGCAGAGGGAGCGACCTCCCACGGTCAGGCGGTTGGTGTTGTGCGTTTGCGCGCCACGTGTAAGCGAGCGCGCACCGTTCGACACACGTGCGAAAGCGATGTCACCGTGACGTGAACTCTGGGTGGGATGTCGACAGGCCACGTGACGGCCAGGGTATAGGGTCAGGGATGGTTTGTTAGCGTTAGCGTCGTTCGGATTCGGGTTAGGGCTCTTAGGGTTATATCGTGTATACGGGGTGAGGGTTAGGGCTGGCAAAGAGGCATCGAGAAGCGATGGTAACTCTCTCACACCCAGTGGGGACACCTTAGCCGCCTGTGATGCTGTTTTTAACAACAACAGCAACAAACACAACAACAACAGCAGCAACAACAACAACAGCAACAACAGCAGCAGAGATTGCGACAGCAGCGATTTTTGGCTGGCCATAAAACAAAGACGGTGGTCACCGCATCATCGTGCGGTGATTTCAGAAGCGCTTCCGCGGCCGTCTGGAACGCTCTTCCTCCCGATATTAGGAAGTCACTGGGAGGAGCCACGCACTGTTAACTAATCGAGATTGAAAACTCATTTCTTTAGAGCTGCTTTCTGTGTTTCGTTTGTTGTCCTTCCCCGCGCACGCCCGATTAGCGCGGTTGGCTACGTACGGTGCGAAAGAAGTTTAACGTACATACACCAACACACCGCACGCTCGCGTTGTCTCGCCGATGTCAGATTGATGAGACTGGCCACGTGACTCGCCACCGGCTCCCGCGGGGACAATTCCTCGTTGATGTTTCTGCTCTGTGAGTGTCCGTGCACCAGCAACAACCCGGTTCACACCGGGGATGCGTTCATAAAAGGTGCGACGATGAACATTGAAACGTCAATCGAAGCGATGTACAGGGGTAGCAGTGGGTGGTGGTGGTGGTGGTTGTAGAGGTGACGGATAACGAAAAACGTCGGGGGCTACGATGCTGTCAGCGACGTGGGTGTGGGGGGGGGGTGAGTTCAAAGTTCATTTATTAGGTGCAGCCCTGTGAGCCATTCGGCTCTTGAATCGGGTGCAACCGCAACAAACAAAAAACATGAACAAGAAAACATCTTAAAGTGACTGTGTGACTGAGTGCAAACAGAAAATCCAAGAAAAGACAGCAAAATATTGCAGAAAAAAGCACCGTACACCAACGCTGTGTGCAAAAATCCCAATGGGATGCAAGTCAAACAACAACAACCACAAGACAACTTAGATTAAGGCCATCAGTCTAACTCTGTACTACAACAAACAAACATGGCTAAACCAAAAAACTTTTGGAAAATCACCAAAATAAAGCCATAAAAGCAATGAAACAGTGCAGGTCATAGGAACTGTGACCGAATTTTCACAATAAACGACGTAAACAACATGTACTAGCAAACTCTGCAGCCATAGCTGGCTGCATGAGTCACTCCACAACAGTAGGAGCATCAGTCGGAGTACTGAGGCGACGCTAATGGGAAGCGGTGTTAATAAAGCGACGTGTGTGTGGGGGGGGGGGGGGGCGACGCTAATTGGGTAGCGGTGTTAATAAAGCGACGTGAGTGTGGGGGGGGGGGCGACGCTAATTGGGTCGCGGTGTTAATAAAGCGACGTGAGTGTGGGGGGGGGGGGGCGACGCTAATTGGGTCGCGGTGTTAATAAAGCGACGTGAGTGTGGGGGGGGGGGGGGCGACGCTAATTGGGTCGCGGTGTTAATAAAACGACGTGAGTGTGGGGGGGGGGAGGCGACGCTAATTGGGTCGCGGTGTTAATAAAGCGACGACGTATTTGAGAAACGACGTTAAATGAGACTACATCGGTGTATTACTGCATCTCTACGTGTCTCTATAACCCTGTAAGTATTCTACGTGTCTCTATGAGTAAAAGGCGTATCTCTATGAGTCGCTATGCATCTCTGTGTGTCTCTATGGGTGTCTGTGTATCTCTGTGTGTCTCTATGGGTGTCTGTGTATCTCTATGTATCTCTGTGTACCTCTGTGTGTCTCTATGGATGTCTGTGTATCTCTGTGTGTTTCTTTGGGTGTCTGCGTGTCTCTATGAATCTCTGTGTGTCTCTATGGGTGTCTGTGTATCTCTATGTATCTCTGTGTCTCTATGGATGTCTGTATATCTCTATGTATCTCTGTGTATCTCTGTGTCTCTATGGATGTCTGTGTATCTCTATGTATCTCTGTGTGTCTCTATGGGTGTCTGTGTGTCTCTGTGTATCTCGGTGTGTCTCTATGGGTATCTCTGGGTCCACTTGGTACAGCCCATAGTTTGTGTTGTGCAACCACGTTCGCACTCTTGTGGCTTGCGTCTTTAATACTCCAATTCATGAAGGGGATGTGCGCATCGGTGATGTTCTCGTGCGTTCGAGCAGTGGTTCTTCACCTTTACTGCAGCCTAGCACCCCCTTCGGTTCTCAATCTTGAAACAAAACATGTTACAATTATCCCTTCGACGTGACTTTACCGAAACAAAGTCAGTTGTGACTTACGCGCCTGTGCGTAATTTGTGTCTTTCGATGATTTTGACTTCTAAAAAAATTAACCCGTAAAAACAAAGTTTTTCACTATAAATCCTTTATATGCGTGGCGGCTAGAGTCCTTTCGTCCTCTGGCTTGAGATGGCTGCCACCTATGGGTCAGATGATTGCCTGCCACCATTAAGCAATTGGTAATTAAATATAAAAAAAAATTCCTAAAAAGTGTAAAGTTATGGAAACAAATTTTCACGAAAATAAATTGTCACACACAACGGGTCTGTGTGCAAAATGTCAGCTCGATTGGATCACGGGAAGTGGGTTAAAAAACGACCGAAAGATTTGCACGGTCGTAAGCGCGCAAGCAAGCAAGCAAGTGAACTTAATATAAAGGATTTATAAAGATCCGGCCACGTCTCGCCACCCCCCATAAAGGGCATTTCGCACCCCCACGGCGTTTCAGGGTCCCACCAGCGGTGTCTTGGAGGAGGAGGAGGATGAGGAGGAGGAATGTCTAAGCCAAGAGGTGTGACGGTGGCGTTTTGGACTCGAATGGCGTTCATTCGGGGTGCGTCTTACTTTCCGGCGCATCTTGCTATCCAGGCAATACGGCAAAACCCGCATATTTAACCTAACGCATTGTGTTTCCCGGGCTGATGCGATGCGCAATCGATTGTTGCGTTCAAGCCACGCTATCTGACCCAAGTTTGTGCCTTCAGTGCCCTCCTCCACCAAACAAGATTTTTGGTCACGTGTGCGAGCGCGTGAACCGCGCTCGCCGTCATTCCTTTTGGCCGGGGAGAAATCCTTCGCGGACCGAATTTAGGGATCGGTTCCGCGACGTTCCGATTGCAACTGCGTCAAGCATCATCAGGTCAGAAAACGGGAAACAATTCTGACTTCCTGGTTCCTCTAATAATAATTGTTAATTATTATATTTATTCCGCTTGTTTACCCAGAGAAGCCTCACCGAGTCTCAAGATGTTTTCATGGAGGGTTCTGTGGCCAGGTGATTTGCAGTTTGGAGGATAGGGGTGATGATGATGATGCTGTGTTGTGTTGTGTGATCACAGTTGAGTCGTTTGCAGGCACGTGTAGAGCGTTGTCATGTTGCTGGTCGGTGCCGCTGTGAGGCCCATGTGCACCACACATTGCGCATGAACACCGCCGCCAGCCCTAATAATTTTCTGTTTATTTCCCTCCTCTAAATGTGCAATAAAAAACAACTGAGGTCATAATACTCGGTGTGTGTGTGTGTGTGTATATGGGGAGCGGCGGTGTAGCGGTGCTCGTCTGTGATTCCTCATCACGTCTCTGGCCGACAACATCTCAACATATATCGAGGACCGCAGAGCTTGGGCAATCGTTGGTAGCGCCAGCTATTTATCGCGTCGCTGCTGCTGCTGCCTTCCCCGCTCATCTGTGATTCCTCATCCCAGTGTGCCGCTAGAGGGCGCAACCTCACCAGAGATTTATCTCGAGGTCATCGCTCTCTCAGGTCCGCGCCTCCGATGAGCACGGCTGGCTTGCGTACGGCGCGAAAGAAGTTGAACATACTATGATAATTGTTTTTTTACCCTTTTATCTGGCAACAAAACTGACACCTTTATTTACAAGGAGTCATGCTTGCATTGACCACAATACCTGCGGTCGGAATGCAAACAAAAAACACAACTCTGATAATGTATGCACTGTCCTTGAAGTTGATTGGTCCACACCCGAGACAGCTTTTCTTAGAGCCTAGTCTCACATGGTGTTGGACCAGATGACGCCAAAAGGCGCACAACTCAAAGACAATGCACCATCAGAGTATGAGAGCTCGGGGTAAGCATTTACACCATTGGAACCTCCTTTGCCAGTAGCAAAATATGATAATTGGTTTTTTACCCTTTTATCTAGCAACAAAACTGACACCTTTATTATAAACAAAAAATGTTCTACCAGGTGCAAGGAGGTCCCACTGAGCTGTGTAACTCTTTTTCAGAAGCGACATGGCCATCACGCATGCGAGCTCCACGAAGTGGTCTTATCATCATCACCGTGGAAATGTAGAGCAGCCAAACAAATCATCTAAACCAGTGGTTCTTCTTCACCTGGGGTGCACGCTGCACCCCCTGGGAGTACGAGATGCCCTTTCTGGGGGTGCGAGACATGGCCAGTATTTGTTTTTAGAAGGTAAATAATCGAAAATACAAAATAAGCACGGGCATGTCAGTACAATCTACTTTGTTTCATCAAACCCTGTGTATTTATTAGCATAATAACTAAGTGCGATTGAGAACGAAAGGGGTTGCAAGGCTGCAAGTAAACGTTAGGAGCCACTGCTCTAAACGCAGGTGCGTGACGTCATTTATGGACGGCCCCTATACTTCGCCACGCTGGTCACTGCGTGTTGGTGAAGGGAGGGGGTGGGGGAGGAATGGGGGCCCCCCGGACCAGTTCAGATATCACTCGCCACGGATGTTAGCCGCGGCTGCTAATCGAACTCAAGTTCTTCTGGTTGGTAGATAAGAGGGGACAATGGTGCAGAGATGCTGCCTTGTTGCCTTTTGCAGGGGGAGCATGCGTGAACTGCTGCGGTGTGAGTGCGAATCGATTAATTAATCGATTCATTCATGCATCTGCATCGATGTCAATTGTTGAATCGCGCGTGCGTGAATCTACGTTTTGCGTTGTAATGGACGAATTACCATCTTGCAACCGCTAGAGGCCGCTATATTCACCGAAATGTAAAAATACACTTTAAAAAAATCCTCGCGAGTTTGTGAATTGAAACGTTCCACCCCAAACGAAAATGTATCTCTTCAGCAAAATGCCACATGACTGTCAACCCATACGGTTTAACCCCGGATTCTTGTGCAGGGAAATTGAGTTTCCAGGTCCATACGGAGCACAGCCGTTTAAATACGGGCTTTGTAGGATGAACGTTGAGATTTATAAGGACACGGGGTGACCAATAAGGTCTGAATTGGTTGATAGGTATGTAGTAAATTTCGATTTAAAGCTTTCGTGGCTGCAGGGATTCATCTTCTTGGTTCTTTCGGTACGTGACTTTATCGAAAGAACCAAGAAGATGAATCCCTGGAGTCACGAATGCTTTAAATCGAAATTTTACCGCCACTACGGGGTGGGATTCCACAAAACTTCAAGATATTCTACGTGACTTTACCGAAAGAATCAAGAATAGGTATGTAGTAGTGGAGTGTATAGTGTAGTGTATAGTGTAGTGTGTAGTGTAGTAAATTTGTAAGGACAGTACGGGGCCTAGTGGCCGTAAATACTGATTGCAGCGATCAGGACAGGCAGGGTCAAGTGAGGTAACTGGGTGAGGGGTCAACGCGGGGGTGGAGATGGAACCCCCGAGGTGTTAGAGGCAAAGGAACTCTCCGATAGGAGAACGTTCGAGAAAAGGGGCGTGCCAGAGCCGAGGGGAAATAAAAGGCAGCGTGGAGCGGGGCTCGTGGCTGTCGTAGTGGGAGTCTGTGGATCGCCCTCATCGTCTGGGAGGGCTTGCGAAGGAAGTTTTATAATTGTGCCGTGGCTGCTACATCGACGTCTCCTATATATAGTCAGTCAGCTATATAGTGAACATATTCGTGGTTCTTTCGGTAAAGTCACGTAAATAGAAAACCAAAACTATTTAATACAAATAATAAAATAAAATTTAAATTTTAAATGAATACAATTAATACATTGAAAATAATCATAATAAAAGCAAAACAAATCTTTATTATTTATAATTTTAATTTATTCTTTTTATTTAATTGTACATTTTATTTATTTTCTGTTTTCTATTTACTTGACTTTACCGAAAGAACCAAGAATATGAGTTCCTGCAGTCACGAAAGTTTTACGTCAAAATATATAGTGAACGGTTTGTAGCAGCTACAGTCACCCAGTTGTATATAGTCAATCTGCGTCCAACTGTAATATAAAAAAATATATAACTTAAGCAAGACAGCGTCTCTAAGTGCTACATTACATATTGTATAGTGGAGTGTATAGTGTATTGTATAGGACGAACGTCCAAATTTATACGGGCACGGGTGACCAATAAGGTCTGAATGGGTCTGTAATAAGGTCGGGCACTGATAAGGGGTTGACAGCTATGAAATTATCATGGATTTGGTGGCAATCCCACGTTCTTATGGCAGGGGCCAGTTCGTCCACGAAAGGAGGCACTGTCAGCGAGTCAGTAAAACAGTCGAGCGCAGGTGCGTGGGGGGGAGGGGAAACACGCGTGGCCATAAAATAATAATTTAATCAAGTTAACAATGCACAACAAGCCTAGGGGTCACGCTGAATTATTCACCTCGTGCCAGAATAGCGTCCCGTTTCACTCGGTGGAGCTATTTATAGTAACAGCCCCTCCCCCCACTTCCCCCCCACTTCCCCACCTCGATCCTCATCTCTCATTGGCATTCCGGCACCACGTGGTCAGCCAGGGCGGGGCGTTGGGGGGAGAAGGGGCGGGGCGTCGGGGGGAGGGGCGTCGGGGGGGAGGGGCGTCGGGGGAGGGGCGGGGCTTATTATGCAAATGTTATTTTTGATGCCCCGCCTCTCCAGAAATCACGTGCAAAGTTGGGGGGAGGTGCGTCTTATAATCCGGTGTGTTCGGTATGCGCTACACACGCGTCTTATAATCCGATGTAAAGATCGGCCTCTATGTAGGAGGCTCGTGAAGGACGCTGCTTGCTACTGGGCTGCAGTTGGAGGCAGTCTCCCTCCAGCAACAACGGAGGGCGGAGGAGCGACGCTCACAACAACGAGCGGAGCACCGGGCGGATAAAACGCACCGAGTTGGCACAGTAGGGGGCACAGGTGGGCCGACCCATGGCACCTGCAGGGTCTGTCCAGTGACCTCCTCCTGCCAGCGAGCCTTCGACACTTGACGTGGCCTCAAAGTGCACCTAGCCTGGCATAGGCGTCGTGGTGACGTCACCGTTAGTGGGGAATGGCGATTGTTGTTGTGTACTGTTGACCAAATTTCGATTTAGAGTTTTCGTGACTGCAGGGATTCATCTTCTTGGTTCTTTCGGTAAAGTCACGTAGAAGGGATTCATTCAGACGCTGTCTTTCCGACAGACCTGTTCTTCACCTGAGGACGGCTGCTTGCGTTGTGGCCGAAACGTCGTGAGAATTTTATTTTATTATGTTTTATTATTTTATTATTTCCTTTCTACGTGACTTTACTGTTGATCAGTCGACCCATGGCACCAGGGTCTGTCCTGTGACCTCTTGCCAGCGGGCGTTCGACACATCACGTGGCCTAAAAGGTGCACCTAGCCTGGCACAAGCGCCGTGGTGACGGCACCGCTACTTAGTGGTGAACGGTGGTTGTTCAGAATCTTGATTGTTTATACTGGAGGAATCCGAGAAGCCACAAAGCTCTTTTTCATAGACGTCCAGTAGTACCAGGTCAGAAAGTTACAACAAATAATACAAAAAGCACCACGGGAGTGCAAATTATATTGCAGGTAAACAAATCACTTTAACAATATATAGAAATACTATTTGGTTCTTTCGGTAAAGTCACGTAGGTATAAAATACAATTAAGCACGACGTTTCGGGCGCAACACAAGCGTCCGTTATCAGGTGGGAAAGCCATGGTCTGCTGCTGAGGCAGACTGTTTTTAAAAGGTTTGAAATGGGTGTAGCTCAAGGGTTATACTGGTAGGAACCTCCTGGTTACACCAGCCCACAGGGGATTATTGTGTCCGTCCGTCGTGCAGGGAAGGGCTGGGTGGGGAGGGGCTGGGTGGGGAGGGGCTGGGTGGGGAGGGGCTGGGTGGGGAGGGTGGGGCTGGGTGGGGGGTGGTAGGGGTGGGGCTGGGTGGGGAGGGGCTGGTCACCCCGTGGTGCCCTTATAAAACTCAACGTTTAACCTACTCACGCCGGCTTGTGCCCGCCCTCACAGTCGGCCATATTTGCGGAATACACCACGCCGCCGTTGACCCTGGCCATTGACCGAGCAGGAACGTGTTAAAGAAGTGGCCGGGGCTAGTGATGTTAATGTGAGAAATTCGCATGTAGAAATAAAACTAAACTTTATTTGTTATCTAACTAGGTAAGGCCCACTGAGCCGTGTGCTTTTTTCAGGAGCGAACTGGCCACATGGGGAAAGCTCAAGTGACGAATCATTGCTTTTATGGATTTATTTTGGTGATTTCGAAAAGTTTTTTTGGTTTGGCCATGTTTGTTTGTTGTAGTACGGAGTTAGAATGATGGCTTTAATCTAAGTTGTCTTGTGGTTGTTGTTGTTGTTTGACTTGCATCCCACTGGGATATTTGCACAGCGTTGGTGTACGGTGCTGTTTTTTTCTGGAAGATTTTGCAGTTTTTTCCTGGATTTTTCTGTGTGCGCATAGTCACTTTAAGATGTTTTCTTGTTTATGTTTTTTGTTTGTTGCGGTTGCACCCGATTCAAGAGCCGAATGGCTCACAGGGCTATACCAAATAAATGAAACTGAAATGAAAAACTGAAGCTTTGAAACTCGCAGAAGTCAAAACAATCCTGAACGCACCTTTCTAAATGTGGAGGTGGTGGGGGGGGGGGAAACCGGAGGACCCCGACGAAAACAAATCCACGCGACTCTATTTGTGTAACCATCTTCTTGGTTCTTTCGGTAAAGTCACGTAGAAGGGAAATAATAAAATAATAAAAATAACACATACAAAAATAATTTTATTACGTTTAATTTTTATTATTAAAATAATTTTATTATGTTAAATATTTATTATTTTATTATTTCCCTTCTACGTGACTTTACCGAAAGAACCAAGAAGATGAATCCCTGCAGTCACGAAATAAGCTTTAAATCGAAATTTATTTGTGTAACCTCATTAACAGTGGGCAATAAGCTTTGGAGCGTGTGCTACTTTTGCTGTTGTTGCGAAACGTCTAATAATGCAGATGAGTTTGTGGTTTTATTTGTGCTTGGTTCAACAAGCAAAACATTTTCTTGGTGACATTGGCCTGTAGTGCCAATACATCGAAGGGCTGATGGACGATAGCTATTTTTTAACTCTGAATGCTTCACAGCGAACGCATAAGAGGTCTATAAACTCGAGAATACGGTAACCTTGGCGACACGTTGGGGGGAGGGGCTTATGTACCCACTCGCTCCACCCCTCACTACTCTACCCCGCCCATCTCCCCCTGACCACGCCCATCTCCCCCGGACCATGCCCATCTCCCCCGGACCACGCCCATCTCCCCCTGACCACGCCCATCTCCCCTGACCACGCCCATCTCCCCCGGACCACGCCCATCCCCCTGACCACGCCCATCTCGCCCTGACTCCGCCCATCTCCCCCTGACCACGCCCATCTCCCCCGGACCACGCCCATCCCCCTGACCACGCCCATCTCCCCCTGACTCCGCCCATCTCCCCCGGACCACGCCCATCTCCCTCTGACCACGCCCATCTCCACCAGACCACCCCCCTCACACAAAAATACATTTGAAGCGGAGTTGCCCGTCACCGGATTTGATAGCGCGGATAAGCGGCTGGCTATAGCAAACCAATGGGCGCCTCATGCCTATGCGCGCTGCGTTATGTAAAGCGAGACGCAGGCATGCCCAGCGAGAGCATGGAGGCGGCTTCGTGTTGAGAGGATCGAGCGAGCGAGCAGGGACATCGACAAGAGATAGAAAGAGAGGCAGAGAGACACAGTGGGACGTTGTTGGTGTCCGTACCGGGGGTCATCGCGACTCCAACAGCGCACTCGGTGAGGTAAGGAGGAGTGGAGGGACGCCTCACGCAACGGCGGCGGTGTTATCCACTATCAAAGTATAACAATAATCATCAGAGGTTTTATCCTTGCTGGCAATACAACCGGTGTTAAGATGTTAAAGGCACCAAACGTAAACGTTTTACAAGAGCATGTTTTTGTTGTGTTTGCATGTTCGCAAGTACGCGCGCGGTTAATGCAGACGCGTGTCCTTGCAAAAGGCGTTAGAACATCTTAACGCCTCCTGTTTTAGTGTCAGAAAGTGTACAAATTATCTCTTATAGTGTAATTTATCTGACTTTATCCGGTTACTCAGAGAGCCTATACACAACTTTACCTCAGAAATGAAACGTTAACGACGCTGCTGCTGCTGCATTGTACAGTACTTCTATGGTGCCCTGCTGCTGCTGGTGCCTTGTACTGTACTTCTATGGTGCTGCTGCTGGTGCCTTGTACGGTACTTCTATGATGCCCTGCTGCTGGTGCCTTGTACTGTACTTCTATGGTGCCCTGCTGCTGCTGCCTTGTACTGTACTTCTATGGTGCCCTGCTGCTGGTGCCTTGTACTGTACTTCTATGATGCCCTGCTGCTGCTGCCTTGTACTGTACTTCTATGGTGCCCTGCTGCTGCTGCCTTGTACTGTACTTCTATGGTGCCCTGCTGCTGCAAGTTAATTAATGCACGGTGTGTCAAGGGCGGGTGTGTTGTTGTTCAATGTTATAGCACCGTATTCTCCGAATTATAAGACGCATCCCAAACAACAACAACAACAACAGAAACTTGTGCCCAGGTGTCGGTAAAGTTTGCACGACGACGACCGCCATTCGCCACTAAGTGGCGGGGACGTCACCACGACGCTTGTGCCAGGCCATGTGCACCTTGAGGCCACGTGAAGTGTCGAACGCCCGCTTTGCAGGAGGTCACGGGGCAGACCCAGCAGGTGCCACGGGGTCGACTGACTGAGATGACCGAGATGACTGGCTGATGCACCACCTGTGCCTCCTACTGTGCCAACCACTAAACCACGACTGAAATATCTGACTGACCAACAACACACACTCACACACACAGCTAAATGCTCCCACTATCTCTGTTGAGGCCACGTGAATGTGTCGAAGGCCCGCTGGCAGGAGGAGGTCACAGGGCAGATCGAGGTGCCATGGGTCGACTGACTTGCTGTGTTTTAGCGACCCGGCGCTCCGCTCGTTGTTGTGAGAGCGTCGCTCCTCTGCCCTCCGTTGTTGCTGGAGGGCGACTGCCTCCAGCCGCTCAGTAGCAGCAGCAGCGTCATTTTACAAAGCACGCACACACACCGGATTATACGACGCACCCTCAACTTTTGCTTGAAAATACGGGGATTGAGTGTGGGGTGGCGTGCGTCTTTTAATTCGATACCGCTGCTGCAACACTCTATTGAACTGGCCCGGGTCCTTCGGGTTTACCCCTCCACATTTAGAAACGTGCATCTTTACAGTATTTAGATTTCTTTTGGTGCAATAAATGTCCAAATAGATGGGACCGCTTTGTTGAGCTATCATTTGTGGCCAGGTTGCTTCTGAAAAATAAGTTAATACCTTAGTAAGCTTTGCCTCGTAGGATTGGGGGTGGTTTAGTTTTATTTGCATGCGTTTGG
Organism: Lampetra planeri; assembly: GCF_965212315.1. Classification (NCBI taxonomy): domain Eukaryota; kingdom Metazoa; phylum Chordata; class Hyperoartia; order Petromyzontiformes; family Petromyzontidae; genus Lampetra; species Lampetra planeri. The sequence continues at coordinate 3,955,864 of NC_136168.1, read as the reverse complement.
GTGATTTGTTTACCTTTCTTGTACTTTGCACTGCCATCGTGGTTTCGTACTGTGTTTATTGTTGGAACGTCCTTAGTCGCGCCCTGCCGGACATGTGTGATAAAGCATTTTATAGCTCATCGGACGGATTCCTCCCAGTATAAATGAGTATTTTGACTGTGGAACACGCGTTATGTCAACGTTTTAGTATCTTAACTCGTCTTTACTCAATGTGTGGTTTCCTCCTCTAGGCCCAGTGATGATATTGATTGGAGTCTAACCTGGCTAAATCAGGGATTCTATAATGAGATTGAAAGGCTCGCACACACCTGGTGAAATATAGTGGCTATATGATGCACTTTATAATGAAGATAAGTTTGCATCTAACCTCGTAAAATACAGTAAAGCACTCGATAATGAGGTTGAATGGGGTCTTCCCCGTGGTTAGATTATAAGGGACGTTACAATGAATGTCAATTTGGGTGTTACCTGGTTAAATGAAAGAAGTTATGGTGAATTCGAATTGCATAATAAACTGGTAATACAGGGGATTACGTAAGGAGGTCGATTGGTGCGAGTCGATGACCTATTAAACGAATACCATTTGGGGGTCGTTCCTGGTTATATAATAGGGCTGAGCGATTAATCGATTTCAAATCGAAATCGCAATTTGAAACAATGCCATTATGAAATCGCAAAGGCTGCGATTTTTGGCGATTTTAAAAGTCCTATTACTTTCATATTGGAATTGTTTAACTTTTTATTATTATAATTGTATTTATTTAACTTAACAATTGTTCTATGTTTGATTGTTCTATTTCATCTTCTTGGTTCTTTCGGTAAAGTCACGTAGAATGGAAATAATAAAATAATACAATAAAACATAATAAAATCATTCTCACGACGTTTCGGCCACAACGCAAGCAGCCGTCCTCAGGTGAAGACCAGGTCTGTCGGGGAGACAGCGACATTTAAATAAATACATATTGGAAGCAATTAATTTATTTTAAGTTCTCATCCTTTCATTAGAATATATAGAACAGTTCATATGTTGATGGTATCACGTGGTAATGCTCCATCACATGTTTATATCTATTACACAGTGAATATTGAACTGAAGCTTGACTTAAAACATTTTAATCGCAAATCTGTCAGAAAAATCGCAATTAGATATTATCCCCAAATCGTTCAACCTATTATATAAGGACTTGTAATGGGATTTAAACGGGTAGCTTATTTGGTGTAAACGGATTTCCTACATTGAAATTTCAACGGAGCCTTCTCATCATCCTCATTGCATGAAGGCCGTTATAATTACTGCAATCTCAGTGGCGTAATATCTTGCACGAGTTGGAACTTTTGTCATCGCGATTCCAAGATCGGGATCTCACGCCACGTTGCGTCGACGCACTTTCACTTGCGACCCTCAGTGGCATTGCAAGCGTGCGCGTATAGAGCACGTGTTGGTCATGAATATCTCATTGAGATGTTTTTTTTTCCTCGTCCAAAGCACATCTTTGCTGTGTGAAGGGCCATCGTCGAAACGTCGCCTGTTAGATATGTGTTTCCTCTTTGGAGCAGTGTTATTGACGGATGTTGAGTTTGTGCTTTTTATACTCGTGCATGACTGCAAACGCAGCATCCATGCCGTGTCAACCCATACGATTTACCCGCATTCTTGCACAGAGAAATTTAGTTTTCAGGTCCATACGGCGTACAGCCGTTTCAATACGGGCAAAAAATATCTATGTGTTTGTGTTTCTCCCTTGTGATGGGACTTTGTAGGATGAAAGTTGAGATTTATAAGGACACGGGGTGACCAATAAGGTCTGAATTGGTATGAGCATCGCATGTTTTTTTCGTTCAATAAAAATTACATTGTGCCAGTTACAATCAATGACTTTGCTATCGTTAATCTCAATGGGCTCCCCAACTTGTTAAATAGGGATGTGTTATAATCCGCTCTCTGTCGGCTCTCACCTTGCTCAAAATAATAGGGCATTCATAGCTCGGTGATGAATTAAGGTTTACTAACGCCGTGGTTGTGATACGAGGTTTTTTTTGGGGGGGGGGTGAGAAGAAATCGTGGATCTTAAATGTTTATGAAGTTCCTGAGCTCTTTGGGCTTTGAGATGTGCAGGAGATAACAGCGCAATAAGGTGGGTGTCAAACTACGGACCGTATAGGAAACCCGCTGTGCTCAGCGCTGATTCAACGGAGGAGGAGGAGGATCGGCAAAACGAGACGAACTCTCTCTGGATTTGAAGTTTTCGTGACTGCAAGGATCCATACTCTTTGGTTCTTTCGGTAAAATCACGTAGGTGAAAAAAAAAGAATATAAATAATCAAATTAAATCACGACGTTTCGGAAGTTTTTTGCTTTGGTTGTCCCACCTGATGACGGAAGCTTGTGTTGCTTCCGAAACGTTGTGATTTAATTTGATTATTTCTATTTTTATTCTTATTTTTTCACCTACGTGACTTTACCGAAAGAACCAAAGAGTATGAACTCTCTCTGCTGAAGCCCTCTCGTCCTGGCCAGCAGGAGACCGGTCAAGCTCCTGAACCACTGTCATACGCAAGAAGAAGACTGAGATACATGCAAAGTGACTCGTAGATATATGGACTCGTAGAGACCCACAGAGATGCATTATAGACAATTCACAGCAGTGCAATTGTCGCCATGTAACTCAAACTATGGACCGCACAGTAAACCAACTGTGGTCGCACTCCTTCAACGGAGGATGAGGAACGGCGACACAACACAAACTCTCTGCTGAAACCCTCTTGTCGTGGGCAGTAGCAGTAGCAGCGTCACATCTCAACATCAGCATCTAGCTCCCGAACAGATTGCCCTGCGGCACAAGATTAGAATAGCATTTTTTTGTATCTTGTACTAGAATGGGTTGTCTCTGGATACTCCAGTTTTCTTCCCACGTGTTAAACGGTCCTTAACTATAAAATGGCCAAACCTCTCGACTAATCTTGAGACTCCAAGTTGACGAATCGCCATTTGTTTCCTGATGGTGATTATTATTATTATTTTTCAAGAGCCACTCAGCCACTTGAATCACATTATTATTATTAGTGTCAACGAGGTCTCACTAGGGTAAATAATGGTGTTGGAATCCAAATGGAATGTTGCCGAGTAAAATTCGATTTCGATAGACATCTCTATGGGCTTATTGGCTTAAACAAACGTGTTAAGGGTATATTATTACAACGGTATCACAACAAGCCCTGTGTTTTCTAAATACTGTACGTTAAAAAAAATCTATATAATGTCCATCAATAGATATGCATAACCACATGCTTCTAGCCACAACAGTGCCACTTATGTAAGTGGTCTTGGTTTCCAGAGTTGATAACATGTGTGGCGGGGTGTCATCAAGGAAGTTTGCCACACTGCACTCTGAGCCACCCTAACGTCAGTGGCGAATTATATCAGAACCTGTCCTTGGCAACCTATCTCCTAACCCACCGCCGCCGCCACCATCACCACCACCTTTCATCAACCCACACTGCCCAACATGGCAAAGTATGGTCAAGCTGCCCACATGAGCGATAACAGCAGCACGGGGGAGCCTTGAACCAGCAGCAGAATGATAAGGGTTGTAAACAATGAACACACGGTTGCAATGTGGATGTGGGTTTATATGGCGTCTTAAGTGCCATCACATTTCAAGGCTCTGGGTAGAAATGGTAACTTTTTTTACACATTTAATGGGGGGAGGATGGGGGGGCAACCCCACCCCCTCTCCTCTCCTCCACACATGGACAAACCGGTCTCTGTCATTCCCCACAAAGCAAAGGGTAGTTGTATGAGTGTTCTCGTGCAGAATTGTAAGTGGTTTCCGCGGACGGACGGAGCGGTGACGCGGCCCAGCGGCAGCGCATTGGCCCGTTTGTTGCGGACGCTTACTTACGCTGGTTGTTACCGCCGTGCGTGCATTAACCACGATCGCCACGGCGCTGTCTGCTTCACGGCGCCTTCGAAAGATCCCGTAACTTTATTCTGTCATTCGAAAAGAGTGCCGTTGTGTGCCGGCGTCGTTGACTAAAGTTGTAAAATTTTATTAATGACACGTCACAACACCATCTGCTGCTGTTAAAACTTACTGCAGACCGTTTCTGTGGCAAAAAAAAACGTGAATACTAAATGTGCAAAATTATTATGAATTCTACTCGCGCAGACAAATGCATGTGCCTTGTGCGTGGTGTGCAAGAAGTTCGTGTTTCAAGGGCTGCATTGACTTAACGTGGTGAGAACCGCAGGCTGCATGAAACATCGACAAATAACTTTAGATACATCGAAGACAACTCTTCAGGAGAGAGACATGAGAAATCGGAGGTTCATCTCTCTCTAGAGTAAGTCAATAAAGAAACCACTTTGCGGAGATTTAACCTGCTTGTATAATGATAATAAAACGACTGGCTTCTGTCGTAGGAATGTGGAATATCCACAGCTGGTTCAGAGGTTGGCGAAGATGAGTGGTGCTCGGTGCTTGTTGGCACATTGAGACACGCGTTGACCTCTGGGCTGTTTGATAATGCAATGGAAGTCACGCACCACTAAGTTTTCCCATGGTGACGTTTGCACACCGTGGCAGAGTCACACAGGGCTTTTTACAGTGTTTGGATGCGCGTTGTGCGGCAGTGCAGTGCTAACAACGCTCCTGGCCTCGCAGCAAAGAAGGGCCTAGGTTCGATTCCTGACTCGGGCGCCTTTTCTGTGTGTCGTTTGTATATTCTTTCTAGATTTGAAGCTTTCGTGACTGCAAGGATTCATATTCTTAGGTTTTTTCGGTCAAGTCACGTAGGTGGAAAAAAAAAGAAAAATATCTAAATTAAATCCCGACGTTTCGGAAGCAACACAAGCCTCCGTCATCAGGTAGGACAGCCACAGCAAGAAAAATGTATTGCTGTTGCTATTCATTTTTTTATTATTATTAATTTTTTATTTTCACCTACGTGACTTTACCGAAAAAACCTAAGAATAATTGTATATTCTGTCCCCCCCCCCCTATTCTGCGTGGGTTTACACCGGGTTCTATGGTTTCCTGCCGCAGCCAATACAAAAAAACGTACAATGTAAGTGGTATTGGCCAAACATGCCCAGTGCTGGAAAAATTACCTGCAAATTACTTAATCGGGATTAAGCATAGTAACGTAACCCCCTGCTGCAAAAAAAAATCTTGGCAGGATCCTCCTAAAAAGAGCTTTGAGACTCACCGAGGCTTCTCTGGGTAAACAAGTAGCATAATAAAAAAAATTGCGAGGTTAAACAAAAAAAAAACCCTTTCCAGTGACAGCTCCCACTTATTTGAGCTGTTGCTGCATGAGACTACTTTTTTGTGCGCGATAATTTCTGTTGTCCCTACAATTAAACTCAGAGCCGCGTGGTTAACCACAACGCAGTAATGCAATAATTACAATAATTACAATTAATTGCAAATCCAACATTGGATACTGCCAGCAGCTAATCTATATAAAAAAAAGCTCCCCGGATTGAAAATCAGCCTCTGTGTACAATGTGCATTGCTTGCTACACAACGGCTCGTTGGGCTCTGGCTCTGCCTCGAACACTCTCCCAGGCTCAGCTCAGACTCGCGTCTCGCGTAAATCCTGAGCGTGGCCGAGACGGTTTCTCAGAGCCGGCTCGAGTTTAGCGCGTGGCTTCGAGCCTCCTCATTTGAGCTAGAGCCAAGTCTCAGCCGAGACGTGGCTAAAGGCGCCATGGTGGTGAGATCTTTCCTACATCGCCTGGTATATAGGAGATCGTGGTGTTTGACCCTCGACCCTGACGCCTTTATTTTTGGAGTTTTCACGTCTCTCTCTTCGGGATCATGTAGATTTTTATCCGAGTCCTCCGATTTTTTCCCTCCACATTTAGAATCAAAGTGTGTTTTGAGTGTTTTGCCTGCTATAAGTTTGCACGTGAAAATCCACTTGGTTGAGCTATCACGGTGGCTGGCGTATGAGGGTTGTGACACGGCTTGACAAATGTACAGTCACGCTCTTTTGTTTGCGTCCCCGCTGGAATCTTTTTGTTTTTTGTGCTGCGAGAGCAAACGCAGCCACTCCACCGCTGCATAGAGTGGAGCACGCATGGGCGCGCGTACACTAGTTTGCAAACTGTAGCCATGCATCGTCACGGTGGAGGTATGAGGGCTTGCACTGACGACTCTTTTCCCCCCCCCAATTGCACATCGGAACTATACCAGAGCTCCTTTCCAGAGCCAGGGTCAGGAAGCACGGGTTGCTTTTCCATTGCACAGGACCGAGCCGTGCCACTACCGTCGCATGTAATGAATGAGTAAAAATGCGTGTAGATGATGTAGAGATACGCTTCTGCGGCAATCTGGAATGTGCTCTCCCTACCAATATGAGGAAGTCACTGGATTCTTTGAACTTTTAAATCTTTAGAACTAATTCTTGTGTTTAGTTTGTCCTTCCCCCCCAACCAGACCTCCGATTAGCACGGTTGGCTACGTACGGTACGAAAGAAGTTAAAAAGTTCTACATACATACTTGTCCTCAAAGCGTAATCATTGACATCATGGTGCTGTGTTTTAGTTTCACCGACTGACCTCGCACGCAATGAACACGTCGCTAACCCTTGGCCTCGAGCAAGATTCTGACTTTCATGAGGCCGGCATAGTATGATGGCTCGGTAAAATGTCATCAGAAAACCAGCCCTGCCACGTTGACCCTGCGCTGGCGCAGCTCGGGTGTGCAAGTGGAACAGGGGTGACAGGCTGAAGCGTTGGGAAATGTGCAGCAAATGAGTCCGTGAGCCCCGAGCAGATGTTTCACTTTATCAGATTAGCCAGAAGCGGAACAACTTACGTGGTGTTTTGTGTAATAAGATAAACAAAATATCGTAAGCAAAATCATGTGAATATCTCTTTCTTTTTTATCCTCATTCGGGAACTGACACCGCTAAAGTTGTGTTACTGTAGGTGATGCTAATACTGGTAGGAACCTCCTGGTTACACCAGCCCACAGGGGATTATTGTGTCCGTCGTGCAGGGAGGGGCTGGGTGGGGATGGAGGGACTGGGTGGGGAGGGACAGGGTGGGGAGTGGCTGGGTGGGGAGGGACAGGGTGGGGAGTGGCTGGGTGGGGAGGGACAGGGTGGGGAGGGGTTGGGTGGGGAGGGTGGGGAGTGGCTGGGTGGGGAGGGACAGGGTGGGGAGGGGTTGGGTGGGGAGGGTGGGGAGGGGCTGGGTGGGGAGGGTGGGGAGGGGCTGGGTGGGGAGGGGCTGGGTGGGGAGGGGCTGGGTGGAGAGGGGTGGGGCTGGGTGGGGAGGGGCTGGTCACCCCGTGGTGCCCTTATAAAACTCAACGTTTAACCTACTCACGCCGGCTTGTGCCCGCCCTCACAGTCGGGCATATTTGCGGAATACACCACGCCGCCATTGACCCTGGCCATTGACCGAGCAACCCAACGTTCCTACCAGCTCCCTCCGCAGGAATGTATTTTACACTGTGGTCTGTGGATTGGCATGGTTACTGCACTCACCGCTGGTGGTTTACGAGATCGCCAGCACTGCCCGTGTATTTGCATGGGATATAACTTAAGCGATCTTTCGCCCGCGACCGCAAGGGATTCGACGTTAAATGTGACGGCGTCACCGTGGCATCATTCTGCCCCATAGGTGTTGTTTAAGGGACCGTGACGTCATGCAGAAAAGGTTTAAAGATTCTGTCGATCGATGGGGAACCAAACTTCCGGACGATTCTACGAATGAGCCGCGTGTCACCCTTCCGGAATATTTTAGACCCCCATTTGTTTTTATTGGACGTTACTTTTAGCCATTTCGGCGGGGGGAGGGGGGGGGGAAATTCGCAGAGGGAACAATCTTGCGGTAACGTCAACAGGATAAACATTTTAGTTTTCACATTTTTTTCTCATGCGACGTGCGGTGTTCAGGACCACAGAGTGTGACCGGGGGCCGCACGCTCGCAAATTATATATATTTCGGTGTTTGTCCGTCCATCATTCCACTTGTAACTTTTGAACCAAAAATAGTACAAAGATGAGTAATACACCAAAAAATTCGCAAAACATTTCCCCTTTCCAACATGCACGCTGGCTTTTTGAGCTCGCCTCGGCTAACTTTTCGGGGAAGGCAACAATGTTTGACTGAGCGATTGGTTGGTTGCGGTTGTTCACGAGCGGTATCTGCTGATGGATGGCTTTACTTGCAACATTTGAAACATCGTAATCATTGCATCGATGACATTGCACTGAACGTATATTTTGTTATCACGCTGTTTGTTTATCGAAAGATGTTGACATTCTGCGATTGATATGTCGCAAGATGTTTGTTTTCATTTACTTATTTATCTACCTATCTATCCACCCATACATTTTTCTTATTCATTTATTTACCTATGCGTCTACCCATTTTAATTAATTTATTTACCTATTCATCTACCCATTAATTCATTTATTTACATATTTATTTACCCAGTAATTTACTTATCTATTCAATAATTTATCTGCTTGTTTGTTTATCTATCAATCGAGGAGAGTTTCACTTGAGTCACACGATTCTTTCAGGAAGGGTCCAGCATTGGGTTTTTTTTCTGAAATGTTTTATTGTCATTTAAAAGAACCCAGAATACGATGTAGAAGTTTTTTAATATATTATTTTAAGATGTTTTCAGCCAATTAATGATGAGCGTTTATTATACAAGTGAGGAAACTTAAGCACCCGGAGAAAAACCCCGTGCGCAAGGGGGCAACGCTCTATCCCCGTACAGATGGTGTTCAGTCCACTTGCTGTCCTGCCTTGTAGCGAGCCAGGGTATTTTGGCACCTCGACGCCCACGGGAAGGGAGTTTCGCAACATCCTCGTGATCCACCAACCCTTGCCTCCACAGTGCTGGATTGCACGTCATGTGCATGTAGCCACCACTGCCCATCATCATTAGCGTCATACGAACAATGTACAGACCATTGTCAGTCCACTGCTGGATAAGGGTCCCCTGATGCCTTGTTGCTTATATGGGCGTTGTTTGACCACACTTCACCACCACGCTGGTCGTTGTGGGTTGGTGACGCATCATCTGTTGATTTTGTTTTCTTTGCACGTGTGGTTGGTCGTTTTCACACTGCGATTGAAGTTGTGAAAGGATGTTTAATCCCGAGTCTGCTTGTAACTTGAGAGTCGGACCGGTTTACGAGGATGAGCCGTTGTGATTCCCCCACCCCTTGGTCTTTTTCTTGTATGCACTTTCGTGGTGGCGAGGGATTGCAGTAGGTGCCACTATAGCTAGCGGAGGCCTTCATCCAGCAGTGGAGCGGGTACGTACACAGCTCGTGGGATTCCTTCGTGCAGCACGTTGGAATTCCCAATTTCTGGCCTCTTGTGGTCCAGATATTTTCCAGGATTTGCATTTGTAAATGCTTTCGTTATGAGTTATCAATTGCTTCCGAGGTGTAATACAGATTGTGTGAAGGTTTTTTTGGCGTTTAATTTTAGTTGTGTTTTGAGTGGTGACACGGCTGTGTCGTAGCGCGGTTGCCATTTGTTGCAGAGGTTCGCGGTTCTAGACCATTGGCCACCCCGGTTAATACCGCGGTTGTCTTTATTAACCATAAACACGCGGCAAAAATCACTCTACGTTAATTCTTATCTAGATTCACATAGTGTCTCATTCCAAGGTGTTTTACATCAGTTATTAAATTGTACATGAGATGATAGTGGTTGCGATAAAGAGTGGGGTTATTCGACGTGGTAACGTAGTTATGGTGACAGGAGAAGAGGCAGGATAGGTTAAGGAGGGGTTGGAGTAGTGATAGGGGTTGGGGTAGCAGTAGCTGTAGTGATAGGGGTAGGCCTGATCGTAGCTGGGGGGGCAGGGAGTAGCAGTCAGGGTAGTGATATGGGTTGGGGTTGGCCTGGTCGTAGCTGGTGGGGCAGGAGTAGCAGTCGGGGTAGTGATAGGGGTTGGGGTTGGCCTGGTCGTAGCTGGTGGGGCAGGAGTAGCAGTCGGGGTAGTGATAGGGGTTGGGGTTGGCCTGCTTGTAGCTGGGGGGACAGGGAGTAGCAGTCGGGGTAGTGATAGGAGTTGGGGTTGGCCTGCTCGTAGCTGGTGGGGCAGGGAGTATCAGTCGGGGTAGTGATATGGGTTGGGGTTGGCCTGCTCGTAGCTGGTGGGGCAGGAGTAGCAGTCGGGGTAGGGGTTGGGGTTGGCCTGGTCGTAGCTGGTGGGGCAGGAGTAGCAGTCGGGGTAGTGATAGGGGTTGGGGTTGGCCTGGTCGTAGCTGGTGGGGCAGGAGTAGCAGTCGGGGTAGTGATAGGGGTTGGGGTTGGCCTGCTCGTAGCTAGGGGGGCAGGGAGTATCAGTCGGGGTAGTGATAGGGGTTGGGGTTGGCCTGCTTGTAGCTGGGGGGGCAGGGAGTAGCAGTCGGGGTAGTGATAGGGGTTGGGGTTGGCCTCGTAGCTGGAGGGCAAAGATTAGCCGTAGGATGGGCGAGGGAGAAGAGGTGTGAGTGCTTTTAAGGGAAATAGAGTAGGCCGCCTTTGTGCCGCAATCGTGATCCGAATGTGACGGATTTGAAAAATGATTTACAAACGACCTAATCGAGTGAAGCCACACGGCAACATCGCCCCTCCCCAACAACTGAAACTGCCGCAGACTACGACTGTCTGTGAAGCCACGGTGCCTTTGTGATCACCTTGCCTTCATAACAATGTGTGCGAATACCCAATTGTGTTCATGACCTGATACATTTTTATCTTGAGACATTATCTGATGCTGCTGCTGCTGATGCTGCTGTTGTTCCTGCTGCGTTGGCAGTGATGGACAGGTAAAATTGACAAAGACAACTCTTTCGTCAATAACAAAAAAAGCCCTCTGTGTGCTACGAAGAAGGGACATTGCCTTGAATGTTGGCGATTGTATTTTTCTTTAAGGGCCACAGTGTTTTTTTTGACAATTGTGAGTTTTTAATTATTTTTCTGCCTTCCTGCACCCGTGAAGTGATTTGCAGTATACTTCTCTGTGTTCACGCCTTAGAACTCTGTTGCAAAACAACACACGTTCTCAGTGGGCTGTCACCCCGTTGTAAATAAAGTTACAAATAAAGTCGACATCTCCACTTTATTTGTGGATTAATTTCCACGCGAATGTCCAAAACTAAAAAAAAACGCAGCGTTTTTATATTTTGGTTTTGCTGCAGTTGGCGCACTCGATTCTCGCAATCGAAAGGTTTTGAGTTCAAATCCCACGCCTGCCTGCGTTGCACTAACAAGACTAACATCCCCCTTCTAGACTTAAGACTTTGATGGGGTGAGCTCTGTTAGCGAGTACCTAATGAAGGCCGGCACCGCGCACGAGGAGGTGGCCAGCACCACACCCTACCGTCTTTGTCTCCCCAGTGGCGATGTTTACACACTGCACCAGGTACTCATTTGAGGCTGAGTCAACCTAGGGGACGCCTAGGACCTGTTCAGATAATCGCCACTGTTGTTGGCCTTTAGCGGGAATCGAACTCGGGTTACTAGGTTCGTAGTGCAACGCGCTAACTGCTGTGCCATCGCTCCCCGCTTGGCACCCGGCACTCATTTGAGGCCAAGTTGCTACACTACCGCTCGCACGCACACACGCACTCACGCGTACACACAAAAATAAAGACAAAGATCCTCCATATAACCTTAACAGACTGTTGGGGCAAGTGCTGTTAGCAAGCACCTAATGAAGGCCGGCACCGCACACGAGGAGGTGGCCAGCACCACACCCTACCGTCTTTGTCTCCCCAGTGGCGATGTTTACACCGCACCAGGTACTAATTTGAGGCTGAGTCGACCTAGGGGACGCCTAGGACCTGTTCAAATAATCGCCACTGGTGTTGGCCGTGAGCGGGAATCGAATTCGGGTCGCCAGGTTCGTAGCGCAAGCTCGCCAACCGCTCCCCCACACACTTGCACGCATGTACACGCAAAGCACACACAAGCACACACGTTAAATCTCAGTGCAATAAGCCTCCTCCAATCCTGTTGAGTGCATTCTCTGCATTGCCCGCAGCCGATGCAATACCTGGGGGCAGTGAGGGAATTCGACCAGGTTCCTCCGGATTCTAGAAACAAGCGGAGCCTTCTAAAAATAACAAGCATTGCGCCAAATATAGACTCAGGTGCAGAGATGTCCAGCGAGATACGGGGCCTCTCCACCCGCGGTGCAGACAGACGCAATGCACTGTATGCACTGCGCAGATAGTGTTGCTGCATGACTATTCGCCACGAAGTGAGGGTGACGTCACCACGGCGCCTGCGCCAGGCCAGGTGCACTTTGAGGTCACGTGAAGTGTGCTGAAGGCTCGCTAACAAAAGGTCTTGGGACAGACCCAGGTGTCATGAGTTGGCTGACTGAGATGACCGGTAGATGCACCAGCTGTACCCCCTAATCTGCCATCTTGCTGTATTTTAATCGCCCGGCGCTCTGCTCGTTCTGAGAGTCGCTCCTCTGTCCTCTGTTGTTCCTCTGCCCTCTGTTGGCCAACTGCCCAGTAGCAGCGTCCTTCACGAGGCTCCTCCATAGAAGCCGATCTTGACACTGCTGTTACCAGTCGTCGGCACGTCCACTCGGCTCCACATCCTCCCGTACCGCATCAGCATGACCAGACACACACACACGGGGCGTTTGTTTGGATTCCAGTTGAGAGATAAACGATAGGTGGGTTACACTCCAGGTGCATGGCATGAGAGTAGATTACATTTTTAGATGTAAAACGATTATGATTTGCAGACCTGTGTGTATGTGTGTTGAACTTATTTCGCACCGTATGTAGCCGACTGTGCTAATCGGAGATTGACATAGGTGTGACCTATGGTGAGACATAGGTGAGACCTAGGTGAGACATAGGTGAGACATAGGTGAGGCATAGGTGAGGCATAGGTGAGACCTACGGTGAGACCTATGGTGAGACCTATGGTGAGACCTACGGTGAGACCTATGGTGAGACCTATGGTGAGACATAGGTGTGACCTATGGTGAGACATAGTTGAGACCTACGGTGAGACCTATGGTGAGACATAGGTGTGACCTATGGTGAGACATAGTTGAGACCTACGGTGAGACCTATGGTGAGGCATAGGTGTGACCTATGTCAATTAGCTGCTAGGATTAAGGACCTCCCCATGCTGAGCAGTTAACGGCGGGGGGGGGGGGGGTTATGTGATGATTCTTCACAATTTCTGGTAAACGCCGCGTGTTGGTGAAGGGGGGTGGGGGGCGATCAGCACCGATTGAGATATCTTTTTCGCCCACTGATGTTAGCCGTGATTCGGAGTCGAGCTCAGGTCTCCCACCGGCTTCGTGTCGCAGAACGCTAACCGCCGTGCCACCGCTCCCACCCTCCCGTACGGCTGAACTGGTTGCCTCTCCGCAAAGGCTCCCGGAGTCGTTAATTTATTTATTTGCTCTCCGAACATTTTGTACTCGTATGATTCAATACGGCTTGAGCAATTAGCCGCAGTTATTAAACACACCCGGTCGTGAAGCTATCTCATCTATTTTTTTTATTGAAATTTTTTGTAACTGTAGTGGTGGTGTTTACGCGCGCCAACAGTGAGAGATAACGGGGCGGCGCGGGGTGCGTGGTTGTGCGCGCTGACACAAGGTGGGAAATAGGATCGTGGGCAGCGCGCAGTGATTGGTCAACTGGGGTGGGTGCTCTCAGCGACGTCCGCATGAGGGACTATAAAGGGGGACGCGCGGGAGCACTCGGGGAGTTGTTAACCAGTTGAAGATCGAAGACGGAGTTGAAGAGGTAGGGCCCTGAGACCCCTAGTCCCGCTGTCCTTGTAAGGGCCGGGGCCCTGTGTGGCTCGGAGGCGAGACTGTGGGACCCGTGGTCTGACGTCCATGTGGGACGAGGCTGTGGGACCCAGAGTCGAGACGAACACGCCAGCCGGGTGGGTTCCGAGAAGCTACGGGGCGTAAGTGCCCGTGTGGGTGTAGCCAGGGGAACCCCGTGGGTTAGGCTGCAGTTAGCCACCCGTGTAATATAAGTTGGTGTTAATAAAGAGTGTGCTACCCGTAAGGTCGTCTCCCGTCAAGTTACTACATTACATAACCACGATCGTCTTCTGCGCCAGCGTTGCAGCGCTCACGGTTGCATGCACTCTGCGGCCGTGGCTACTCTTTCGCGGCCTTGACGCAAGGGGGCATGCGGTGGTGAAGAAGCAAACCATGGAGCGTCTGTCCGGTCCCTTGGCTCCCGGAGGAGCCGTGCACCTCATAGGGGCCTCGCCAGGTACTAGAGACCAGGCCACATCAACGTGAGCCATGGTCTATCTACTGCTGGCCACGTCATCATCACGTGCCTGGCACTGGATAAGCATCCACGTGACGGCGAGTTTGGCGCGACTTGGGTTGTTCCTAACCGCCGGCTTGTTTTCCCCACTTTTTTTGTAGTAAAATACCTGAAGTGGAAAATGCTGAACGGGGTATTTCTTAAAAGTAATTGGCGCGGGAGATTTTATATTCTAAGCTTAGGTCTTCTCAGTGGGCATGAATTAACATTACTATAATACTCCCCGATTTACGTCTTATCCCCACCGGCCCCCCCCCCTTTTCGTCGTTTTGCAATTACATCATCGCTTTATTATCCCTTTCTCATTCCAATGACGTACGTGTACATCATCAGTTTTTCTTCTGATTCCAGTCCGATGACGTACGTGCACGTTGTCAGAACCGAACCGGGAAGAAAAAAATAAATAACTTTATCGGTACCGAGGCTCCCACAAGGCCATGCGGGAGGGCGTTTGGCACAGTGTTGACGCCAGCTATCACAGAGTGCAGTCGTGTCGCTCCGGTTCTCCGCGGTGAGTACAATGGCGAGCCGTGTATGCGTTCCAAGATTCAGCGGTGAACGGGACACCCACCCTGCAACTTGAAGGTGTCTCGGAATGGGAAAGGGTTAATACCGCGACCTGATTTTCATCACCTCTACCCACATGCACGCCGCTGACAGCACGTCACTGACAACCTTTGCCTCCACCACCGTACCTTGTTCAATCTCTTTGCTTGACGTCGTTTCCATATTCGTCGTCACACCATTTAAGGAACGCATCCCCGACGTAAACCGAGCTACTGCTGTGCTGGCTCGCGTTTGGGGCATCATGAGCGCCATTGGTGGCGCTTGTGGCTAAAGATGAAAGGGGGCCTTTTGAGAGGCAGCTATTTTGCTCTCTAAACGACAATAGTCGCAGTGTCCTCTGCCTGCGGCGGGTGGAGACGTGGAGGCATCAATGACAGATGGCCGTTAAGCTAATTACAGAGCCGCTTGAGTCACAAGTCAAAAACGTCTCCCTGCTCCAACCTGCGTGGAGCAGCACTCATCTCCATTGGCGACCCCCCCCCCTACCCCCCCGAGCCAGCGGTGGAAATTCTATGTTCCTGTGCCGGGGCTCAGCCTTTCCCTGGGACAACCGCTTTCCACAAAGTGGTACTTATTATTGTTTTATTGCCACCGGAGAGGAGATGATTGGCTCGGTCCGCCAAGCCTCCCGCTGGGATTTAAACTCCAAGCCGTCGAGCTTCACCATGGCGCTGTGTGGCCACGTGTGCCGTTTGAGTAGAGGACTTGTTTTTTTTCTTCTTGGTTCTTTCGGTAAAGTCACGTAGAATGGAAATAATAAAATAATAAAAATAAAACATAATCAAATAATTCTCACGACGTTTCGGCCACAACGCATGCAGCCGTCCTCAGGTGAAGACCAGGTCTGTCGATAAGACAGAGTCTGAATGCACAGAACAGGTCTGTCGATAAGACAGAGTCTGAATGACTCTGTCTTATCGACAGACCTGTTCTTCACCTGAGGACGGCTGCTTGCGTTGCGGCCGAAACGTCGTGAGAATTATTTTATTATGTTTTATTTTTATTATTTTATTATTTTCATTCTACTTGACTTTACCGAAAGAACCAAGAAGATGAATCCCTGCAGTCACGAAAGCTTTAAATCGAAATTTAAGAGGACTTGTTGTTTACACTTTGAGGAAATGTTACTTCGCTGATGCCAACCACCGAGATGGAGGTCTTCAGTTTTTCCGGCTTCACCTCCTCGTGCAGGTGGTGCACAGAGGCTTTTGGTTGCGAGCGATCGAGGAGGAGGTGGCCGGCACCGCTGAGATGCTGGGTTCACATCCGTGTTTCGGCCACCGACTGTAATTAAACCGCACCTTCGATCCCCGCACATTCAGATTAGCTCGGTTGGCTACGTACGGTGCGAAAGAAGTTCAACATGCATACATACAAACCGGGGTCTTCAAATGCAGTGAGTTAATGGTCTCGGCCCACGCACCAATGATTGCACACACACAAAATCATTGCATTACATTTGGTTATGGTAATACACTTTGTGATATCTGCTTCCAGATACGAATGGTCGCACAGCTCTGGTAGAGATCTGAATGTGATTTTTTTTTTATTTCGTGAATTGATGCCCAAAGCATAATCGGAACAAAATTGTGAGAAATTTACAGCAAATTATAATGAATGAATTAACTTTTTTCATTGAGTGGCCGTTATGACGGCAGGATCTAGTTGATAATCGCCGCGTGATCCTTAGGAGGGATCTGTATGATGGCGATGAGATCTTTTTGTAGAGAGTCATGGTGCTGCTGGTACAAGTCAGTTTTCACCAGCACCTCTACACAGCTTGAAGGACACAAAGCTTTCATGTCCTTCCAGCCGTGCATCCTTTGTTGACATTGTACTCGCAGTGACACGTCATCACCGCACTCGATGATAACTGGTGCCAAACTGCGCCACCCCCGCCCTGCATGGCTTTGTGGGAGCTTCGGTATGTCTTCTGACCTGAAGACGTACCGATAAAGTTATTTTATTTTAGTTCTCGTATATCATCGGAACGGAATCGGAAGAAAAACGCATGACATGCACGTACGTCATCACCACGTACACGTACGTCATCAACATGTGCACTTCGTCATCAACACGTACAGTTCGTCATCAACACGTACAGTTCGTCATCATCACTTGCACGTTCGTCATCATCACTTGCACGTTCGTCGTCATCACGTGCACGTAGGTCATCACGTACATTTTCGTCATCAACACGTGCATCATCACCACGTACACGTACGTCATTACCACGCACATTTACGTCATCAACACGTACGTCATCATGCACACGTATGTCATCGCAATGGGAAAGGGTGAGGTTCGTATTTGTTTGAATGAGCCGTTAAATCAGTGGACTGCGTGGCAGCTCCACTTCCAGTGGCTTGCGGAACATTTTACTGCTGTTCGCCTGCCCCCAGTCTTTGTAAATTTCAAAAAATCATTAACCGGGCTCTGCCTAATTTCTACTGATTTCATACCACACACCTCTTGGTTTATGGCCGCGTGCTGTCTGCCACCCTGAAGGGTCATGTATTGTATTTATTCAGAACTTCTATCACACTGTACATAGCCAACCGTGCTAATTTTATTTGATCAAGTAAGGTCCTCTGAGCTGTATAGCTCGTTTTCAGAAGTGACCTGGCCACAAATGATAGCTCAATGAAGTGGATTATCATTACGTGGAAATGTATAGCAGCCATATGCTGTAAATGCACTTTGTTTCTAAATGTGGAAGAGAAAAAGCTGAGGACCAGGAAAAAATCTGCGCGACCACGGGGAGAGAGACATTAAAACTCCAAATTTACAGGTGTTAGGGTCAGTATCGAACCCACGACCTCCCATACCTGGCAAGGTAGTTAACGTATCGACACAATGGTGCCCCAATGGCAGGTGCAACTATTTTCGTGTGCTTCATGTGCAAGTTGCTATGGTTCTGCGTGTTTACGCCGGGAAGAGCCACAAGACGTTTTCACCAGGAGGATCTTGTCATTTTTTCACAGTAGGGGAGCAATTTCGATTTAAAGCTTTCGTGACTGCAGGGATTCATCTTCTTGGTTCTTTTAGTAAAGTCACGTAGAAGGGAAATAATAAAAATAAAACATAATAAAATAATTCTCACGACGTTTCGGCCACAACGCAAGCAGCCGTCCTCAGGTGAAGAACAGGTCTGTCGGGCTGCTTGCGTTGTGGCCGAAACGTCGTGAGAATTATTTTATTATGTTTTATGTTTATTATTTCCCTTCTACGTGATTTTACCGAAAGAACCAAGAAGATAGGGGAGCAATGGTGCTGTGTGTGATCCCAATTGAGTAATTTGCAGGTAATTTTTTCGTATCATTGGGGTGTTTACCCAATACCGGCCATATTGTAAGTGTGTAGAAGGAAGTTGGAAAACCCGGAAAATACCCACGCAGATCAGAGGGAGAAAACATTCAAACTCCACACAGGTACAAATTGGGAGTCGAGCCCAGTCCCTTCACGCAAATGTGGAGGAGGCCCGGTCAGAAGCATAGTTTCTTCAGGTACACGTTCGTTGTGTCCATCGTGAGCGCTACAGATGGATGTTACTTGATGAATCGTTGCATCGTTGCCCCCACTTTTATTTAACCTGTGTGCACTCAATGGTGCCGCGTCTACGCTGTCATGGGTCAATTCACCGATTTAATTTAAAAAGCAAACTCGACACAATTTTCAATGACGCCGTGACCTTAAAATATATATTTTTTATATTACGTGACATTTTGGCCAATGGCTGTTGTTGTTAGCACATAAATAGAGGCCAGTGGATTAAACAGAGTGTATGATACGAGTTGAGGCGACATTTGTAAACACGCCTTATGAGAATGACATTGTTAAAACATGTTTTCTAATGACCACTTTTTAAAGAGGCGTATCAGAATCTTTATTTAGACTGGAGGAATCGAGATGAGCCAATGCGGCTCTTTTCACAGATGTTCCAGCGGCTATTGAGTCACAGACAAACCCTTGACTAATCAAAGAGCATTTCTAAATAAACTCGTTTAAATTGAAAGTTAAATGATAAAATGTTGCTGGCACCATTGCATCGTGGAAAGATTTGTTCTTTGAATTTATGTAAGTTCCATTTACAGTTCACCGTAGCGTATTGACGTGTAGAATTATAAATATTCTCCGTGTGTATTGTAAAATGATCGCCTTCACTCGTAATCCTTGAGGCATACTTTAGAGTCCCTTTTGTCAACTCCTGATGCCGTGTCGGCCACGGCGGTTTGTTTGACCGTACTTCACCGCGCTGGCTAGGGTGTGGGTCTTTGGTGAAGAAGCAAGACCCCCCCCCTGCTTGAGTTATAACAACTCGCCGCTGACATTAGGCGCGGGGACGGAAACCGAAAATCGACTCGCCGTGTCCGTGGCTGCGACTCGGTAACAACCCGCAATCGGCAAAGTTCGGGGAGAGATTTTTTTACTCAAACAATTGCTGATTGGTAATTGGTTTTTTACCCTTTTATCTGGCAACAAAACTGACACCTTTTTTACAATGAGTCATGTTTGCATTGACCACAATACCTGCGGTCAGAATGCAAACAATAAACACACAACTCTGATAATGTATGCACTGTCCTTGAAATTGATTGGTCAACACCCGAGCCTAGTCTCACATGGTGTTGGACCAGATGACGCCTTTTGGCGTGTGCCTTAAGAAACTGTGAGACTAGGCTCTAAGCTGTCTCGGGTGTGGACCAATCAATTTCAAGGACAGTGCATACATTATCAGAGTTGTGTGTTTTTTGTTTGCATTCCGACCGCAGGTATTGTGGTCAATGCAAACATGACTCCTTGTCAAAAAGGTGTCAGTTTTGTTGCCAGATAAAATGGTAAAAACACAATTATCATATTTTGCTACTGGCAAATGAGGTTCCAATGGTGAATTGCTGATTGGTTTCATGGCGGGGCAAAGTGCGAGTAATGCAGGGGAATATTCCCATGACGTCTTTCGGTGATGAGTTGGCTGCGCTCGTGGCCGACTTCACAACGCCAAATTGAGGTAATTTCTGATAACGTTAACAGGAAATTACTTGCTTGGTTAAAACCACGTAGCAACATTGTCGCCACCCGCCCGCTCCCCGCCACCCCCTACTGACAGACTATACCCAGGTGTGAAACATGTTCCTATGATTGCTTTTTCATTGCTTTCATGGCTTTATTTGGGTGATTTCGAAAAGTGTATTGGTTTAGCCATGTTTGTTTGTTGTAGTACAGAGTTAGACTGATGGCCTTAATCTAAGTTGTCTTATGGTTGTTGTTGTTGTTGTTTGACTTGCATCCCACTGGGATTTTTGCACACAGTGTTGGTGTACGGTGTTTTTTTCTGCAATATTTTGCTGTCTTTTCTTGGATTTTCTGTTTTCACTTAGTCACATATTCACTTTAAGATGTTTTTTGTTCATGTTTTTTTTGTTTGTTGCGGTTGCACCCGATTCAAGAGCCGAATGGCTCACAGGGCTATACCTAATAATTGAACTTGAACTTGGAGCGTAAGGAGGGTCAGCCTCTTGGCAATTGAGTGAATAGACGCAATTCAGGGTCACGTTTCGATTCCACATTTCCACACACATATTGTTGTTATTATTGTGGTGAGTGTAGTGGCCTCTAGTAGCTGGAGGGGCCACATTCAAAATCCGTAGCATTCAACACGCACGAGTCTAAATGATGTCGATTCCTTTTGATTGCGCGAAACTCGGTATCCCAAAGCGTCGTCGCCATTCACGATGATCAGTTTGCTGCTGGATGAAGACCTCCCCAATGCGATGCAACGGTCCATCACATCCTAACAATAACAACAAAACTACATTCACACCATTGGAACCTCATTTGCCAGTAAAAAATATGATAATTGGTTTTTTACCCTTCTATCTGGCAACAAAACTGACACCTTTTTACAAGGAGTCATGTTTACATAGACCACAATACCTGAGTTGTGCGCCTTTTGGCGTTATCTGGTCCAACCCATGTGAGACTAGGCTCTAAGGAAAGCTGTCTCGGGTGTGGACCAATCAACTTCAAGGACAGTGCACATTATCAGAGTTATGTTTTTTGTTTGCATTATGACCGCAGATATTGTGATCTATGTAAACATGACTCCTTGTAAAAAAGGTGTCCGTTTTGTTGCCAGATAGAAGGGTAAAAAAACAATTATCAAAACTACATTCGTCAATGAAAAAAATACACAACAGGCGACGTTTCGGGCCATGAGCACGTAAATCCATAGAGCTCTGCTCACAAGATCCAAGAAAACATTTTTATTTGACCAGGTAAGGCCCACTGAGCTATATAGCTCTTGTTCAGGATCGTCCTGGCCGCAACTGATTGCTCAATGAAGTGGGTTATCATCACGTGGAAATTAAAGTAGTAGCCAAATATTCTACACACACGTTGATTTTAAATGTGGACGGGAAAACCAGAGGACCCGGAGAAAAATCCACCCGACCACGGGGGGAGAGTAAAAGAGACGTGCAAACTCCAAATATACAGCAGCAGGTGTCAAGGTCGGGATCGAACCCACGACCTCCTGTATACCAGGCGAGGAAGTTAACATCTCATAGCCACCGTGATGATGATGAGAGAGAGAGAGACACGCAAACTCCAAATATACAGCAGCAGGTGTCAAGGTCGGGATCGAACCCACGACCTCCTGTATACCAGGCGAGGTAGTTAACATCTCACCAGCCTAGTGCCCTAAGCAGAACTCCTGAAAAGAGTGTGGAGACTCGGTGACTCTCTCCGCGACGAATGCGTTCGAGTTGTTGTTTGCTGTTGTTGTAACTGGAGACGCGGAGCTGTATTAATGGAGAGCGCATGTCTGGGCGCTTGTCCTGAGGAGGAATGTAACGCCACGGCATTCTCGGCATGACGCAGCGTGGCTGCTTAGAGCCCTGCTGCGTGAGGTCAAGGGTTATCGAAGCTGGCGAACTCTTGTTTCTGTAACGTGTGTGTGTGTGCACCGTGCGTGCCATGAATGTGTGCACCGTGAATGTGTGTGTGTGCACCATGTCCACGTGTGTGTCCGCGCCACACTGTGTAGTGTGCGTGTGTGCGCGCCGTGTGTAGCGGTAGTGTAGCGTAGGCGTAGTCGTATTAATAACTAGGAAGCACAACTGTGCACACACGTAGTTCCATACTGCGCACCCATGTCCCTAGCACAGTGACAGCCCCGCCCCCCTCCTGTATTTACTCGTCATTAGATCGGTGCAATCGCTCCGGTAAGCTTAATGAACGTGCGTAATTCACCAGGAGGCCAATGATCTGGACACTTAACAGCAGTAACACGCGCGGCTGTGCAGCTCAAGTTGTGAGCGCGTGTGGAAGAATTTCGGGCCGTTTTTTTCTCCCCCCCCCCAAGTAAATAAATATACAGTGCGTACGAAAAATATCGAGAAATATATAATATTTGGTCAAACATCACCACCTGCGTATAGGTCTTGAGAGTCGGTGGGCCTTTCCTGTGTAAATAAAGACATTTATTTATACAAAGGCAAAGCTCCCCCGTATAGACTTAACAGATTTTG
Source organism: Lampetra planeri (assembly GCF_965212315.1). Classification (NCBI taxonomy): domain Eukaryota; kingdom Metazoa; phylum Chordata; class Hyperoartia; order Petromyzontiformes; family Petromyzontidae; genus Lampetra; species Lampetra planeri. The sequence goes on along the minus strand of NC_136168.1, from coordinate 3,933,457 downwards.
GGGCAAGTGCTGTTAGCGAGCAGCTATGAAGGGCGGGCACGGCGCACGAGTGGGTGGTAAGGCCAGCACCACGCCCGTTCCCCTTTGTCTCCCCAGTGGCGGTGTTTACACAACGCATCAGGCACTCATTGGAGGCTGAGTCGACCTCGGAGGCCCAGGATCAGTTCAGATATTAGTCACTGGCGTTGGTTTTTAGTGACTAAGTACGAAACAAGGCAGGGAGTCATGTGACCAAATTCAGCGAGTTGCAAGAGCAGGGGACTCAAGCTGCCCAATGATTGAATCGCCCAGAGTGCACCCGATCCGAATAAGAACGCTCAAGCTAAGCAGGCTTGAGCCTGGATAGTGCTTTGGTTGGGCCACCGCCACACACAACACAGGTGTTGTAGGGTGTTGCTGCTGCTGGGCTACGTGGACAGCTTAAGGCGGTACAGCAAAGTCCATTACTGTGCTCCAAAGTCTACGCTCGCTCTGCCTTCAGTGACCTTTATCCAGCAGTGGATTGACAAGACGGCTGTAAATTCGTTTACTGGTGAGTATCTTGATGTGCTGCTTACTGCATGGCTGTGGTGAGAGAGGGTGCCATGGTGGCGAGATGTTAACTACTTTTTCTGACAGACAGACGCCTGTATAATGGGATACTCTTTGGTTCTTTCGGTAAAGTCACGTTGGTGAAAAAATATAAAGAAAAAATAAGAATAAAAATAGAAATCAAATTAAATCACAACGTTTCGGAAGCAACACAAGCTTCCGTCATCAAGTGGGACAACCACAGCAAAAAACTTCCGAAACGTCGTGATTTAATTTGATTATTTATATTTGTATTCTTATTTTTTCACCTACGTGACTTTACCGAAAGAACCAAAGAGTATGGATCCTTGCAGTCACGAAAACTTAAAATCTAGAATGTATAATTGGAGTTCCTCTCTCCCCGTGGTCGCGTGGATTTTTCTGCGGGTCCCCCCGGTTTTTTTGCCTCCACATTTAGAATCAACATCACCCGTTTGGAGTATTTGGCTGCGATAAATTTCCACGTGATAAGCCACTCTGTTGGGCTATCGTTTGTGGCCAGGTCGCTTCTAAAAAAGAGCTGTATAGCTCAGTGGGCCTTACGTGGTAAAATAAAAAATAGTTTAGTTTAGTGTGTTACTGTTAAGTGGTAGAGGTCTTGATGCAAACTCATCGCGATGAAGTAAAGTGCAGCCTTTTGCTTTGGCCATCGTACTGGGTATCTCTTAGAAAGTAAGTTTTATTAATATTACTACGCTAGTTTATCCAGGACAGCATCACCGAGTTAAGTGTTCACTTTTGGGGATAATGTTGCCATTTGTACTCCCAATTGAGCAATTATGCTGGTACATTTTCAGCATTGGGATGCTTTCTCCAAGTTTGCTATTTATTTGGTTGAACCAGGGGAGAACTCAAGAGACCCAGGATAGATTATTATCATTTGCAAGAGTGACCTGGGGGCATTAACCTGCCAGTCGGGGGCGCTTGTTTAATGAGTGATTACGTGGGTGGGTGATTGAGTGGATGAGCGACTGGGTGAGTTGGTGGGTGAGTGGGTGAGTGAGTTTAAGTTTATTTTGTGTAACCAGATGAGAAGACGATGAGGGCTAGCATTTAGCATCTCATTTGCAAGAGTGACCTTCGGTTATTAATCCGGCAATCTGGGAGGGCGCTGTTGCTACGTGTAATTCCCATTGAGTCACATCCGATACCAAGTTGCATTTAACGGTTTTAACCAGGATCCTTCTAAAGGAAGAATCTCGCCTGAGGCTCTTTCCCTCTCTAAGCGAACCCCATTTCCCCTCGCCATCGCGACACCGGTGGGGAGGAGGGGGGGGAGGTTTCCTGTGTGTGTCCTTTTCGGCGTGAGCTTTTGTTTTTCACTTTGCAGGTTTTTTTGTTGTTTTTGCCGTCTATATTGCCAGCGTGGCGTCGGGCGTATGCAGTTTTCACGGACGTCCCAAGTGTGTAGAATGTGTGCTCCACAAATCTGTCTGTCCGCCTAATTAAGCTAGTTGTATTTACTGGTGAAACGTCACACTCAGATTTTGAATGTTGTGGATTTGCTCTCCAACACACCGGTGTGCTGTACTAGTGTAGTGGGTTCACTTGAGAGAAACAAATTCAGGAGGTAACACGTTTATTCTACAACCACAACAGGGTAACTACATAACCAGTAACCACAACGGGATAACTACATAACCGGTAACCACCACGGGGTATCTATAAAAATGGGTCAGGTCAGTCGGCACACTGCCTGACCCACGATGCCGAGCACGAAGACCGGAGACCTAGGAGAAGACGTAGCACGGCTGGTTTCATTCCAGCAGACAGCCCCGATGGGACCCCGTGACCTCCCTTTTATGCCCTCCAGCGTGGCCTGGCTCCGCCCTTTGCCACGCCCCCTTCTGGAACCTACAAGAAGGTTCTGGGTCACCTTCCACGTATCCCCTGCCTGGCTCCGCCCTCGGCCACGCCCCCTTTTTGAACTCACTAGAAGGTTCTGGGCCCTACAATACGTGTCCCCTCGGTCACCTTTGGCCTACATCCTCACCTTGCCCTATCACGTGCCCTTGCCAGCCAGTCTGGCTACTACATCCTCAAATGCCCCCTACTCTGCCAGCCCCCAGAACCATGCTCCCCTAGAGACCTCTTCCATGACATCTTGTACTCTGCTGGCAGAGAGGGCTACTACACACGCAATTCCTCTTTCTGTTGGTAGATGGCGTTAGGCGCCGTAGTGACCTATTACACGTCACTACACTAGTAACAAATTTCCATGTTCTGTTTACGTGACTTTCCTTTCTAATTGGCTGTGTCGGCTAGTGGCGGGTTTAAGGACACATTTATATTCACCCGATCTAACCCAAAAAAACTATCTCATGAACGCGTGCTGGCGCATGTTTTGGGATAAAATAAAGTGAAACCACGATTTTTTTTTTGTATTGCGTGTCGCGCTCATTACCACTTTTTCCTTCCGTTGTTGGAAATACAAAGAAGATACATTTGCGGTGCGTCAAGCGATTTGTGGCAGAATTTTGTAACCCTTGTTTGTAAATGCCATGGCTCTGCTCAGCTTGTATTTAATTTCGTATCAATTAAGGCCAAGGCAAAGAAAGGCAAAGTGTTTTTCATGGTCAAACAGGCATTGGGCAGTCCCGAACCAGCGGTGGAATAGCCACATTCCTATGGCAGGGAGCTAATAGAACAATAAATGAGTGGTGGCAGCTTCACTGGGTAGCACTCACATTGAGTGAGTGCATGGTTGGCTACGTACGAAATAAGTTCTATATACATCCATTGAGGAATGACGGGGATGAGTTGACAATGGCCTCGATGGGAACGTTTGTTTTGTAATGTGGGCAGAGGATCGTATTCCAGCAATGGATTTCTGAATCTATCTGTACGGAGTTTTGAGTGTTAAGCCCACTTTTTACGTGTGTGGATTTGTATCCGGCTTCTCTAGTTTCCTCCCTCACAAAAAACCAACCTCTCGCTTGTGGAATTTCTGCAAACATCCTAAGGTAGCGGCAGCCTCCTGGAAACGAGGCTCAAGGCTTCAGCCAAGGCCTTCCTGGGTAATAAATGGCATTCCAGTATTGTTGTAATTATTGTGTCGTCGTTGAATAAATGTGTTCGTCGTAAACATTTTTCCGCGGCACATTGGTCTGAATTCTCAAAGCAAATTGTAGGCTTACTGCAGTCGTCGCTGCTTCGCTCTCTCTTCCCCCCCGCACATCTCCAGCTCCCTCAACCTCTCGCTTCTAGCCCCGGTCACTTCCCCCCTCCTTCACCCGCACAGTTTCACGTCCCAGTCCCTGACGTCCACACTTATATAAACTCCTTAGCCCTGGCATTTCTCCCACTTTAGTAAAAGAATCCTAGCTGTGATTTTCATCACCTGATGATGATGATGATTGCTTGTGTTGCAATCAAAACATCGTGAATTAATTTTACTTTTATTTATTTTTTATTTCTATTTTTATTTTTTACCTACGTGACTTTACCGAAAGAACCAAAGAGTATGGATGCTTGCAGTCACGAAAACTTCAAATCTCAAAATAAATTGGAGGCTTGTAGTCTTTTTCGTCTGCAAACTCCAACAATAAGGAAGCCAGCTCTTAACGGCTCCACCCCCTCATGTTGGCTTTCCCCTCACACCCCACGCACCTCACTATTCTACTCTTGAACGTTTGTAATATGTTCAGGTGCTAGATGCCAATGTGTGGGGCCTGCTAGTCACGAAGCCGCTTCAAGACACTGTTCGTGTCGTTTTGCTGCAGTGGTTTACTTGACGGTCCAATCGTAGCACTGTGGCATATCTAATGTATCTCTGTGTACACATGAGTCTCTACGTATATCCATATATCTCTATGGGTGTCTATGGGTCTCTATGTATCGCTTTGGGTCCCTATGGGTCTATTATACGGTCCATAGATTGGGTTGCGTGGCCACAATAGCAGCATTGTGGCGTGTCTAATGTGTCTCTGTGTCTGTGTACACGAGTCTCTACGTATATCTATATATCTCTATGGGTCTATGTATTGCTTTGGGTGCCTATGGGTCTACTTTACGGTCAATAGTTTGGGTTGCATGGCTCAATCGCAGCACTGTGGCTTGTGTCTGTAACTTTCCATTTATGAAGGAGGTGTGCGTATTGGCCTGCTGACGATGTTCTGATGTGGTCTATGGTTCTACCAGCGTTTTTTAAGGAGCAATGTCAAAGTCGGGAGGTGCGATTGATGTTTTGGTGTTGAATGAATGGGATGGAAGGGGGAAGGGCGCCTTGACAAAATAATTTGCATATCAAGAGGAATTTAGCATATTTAGCATATTTATGGGAAATGCAGATATGCGATTAGTACTACTTGTGAAATACGCATTTCACAAGTAGTACTAATCGCATATCTGCATTTCCCATAAATATGCTAAATTCCTCTTGATATGCAAATTATTTTGTCAAGGCGCCCTTCCCCCCTCCATCCCAGCTTAAATAGTCGCTCCAAGCCTGGAGTGTGTCATTCAGACTCTGTCTTCTCGACAGACCTGCTCTCCACCTGAGGACGGCTGCTTGCGTTGTGGCCGAAACGTCGTGGGAATTATTTTATTATGTTTTATTTTTATTATTTTATTATTTCCATTCTACGTGACTTTACCGAAAGAACCAAGAAGACCTAGATGGTGATTCTGATTACGTGTTCCTCTTTGACAACCGCCGCTGGCATCATTGCGGGTGTATGTTGTTGAGCGGTGGCACCCTGCTTGGAGCCGGCTGTGACCGGATAGACTCGGCCACGAGTGGATTCACTCCAATAGCTTGTGGCTTGTCTCGGATTACAACCTATTTACTCGCCACAGTGGGGCACCACGGTGGCTCGGAGATGTTAACTGCCTCGCCTGGTATGCAGGCGGTCGTGGGTTCGATCCCGACCCTGACGTCTGTATATGTAAAGTTTGCGTGTCTCTCTTCCTGTGGTCGCGTGGATTTTTCTCCAGGTCCTCTACATTTAGAATCGACATCATATGTTCGGAGTATTTGGCTGCTATTATAACCTTCCACGTGATAAGCCACTTGGTTGAACTATTGTTTGTGGCTAGGTCGCTTCTGAAAAAGGGCTACATGGCTCAGTGGGCCTGACCTGATAGGATACAAAATAGTTTTAGTTTCTTTAGTCAAGTTTGCTTTTTTTATTGACCGTGTCCCGAAACACATTTGCACGACAACTTTTAAAGGACATTTTTCATCCAGTTTCAACCGGTCCGATGACTCGGTGGTCGAGCGAGCGGCTCGCAAATCGGAATGTCGCAAGTTCAAATCTTGGTGCAGGGTTGTTGACTCAGTCCGATCATCCCTGACACCGGGAGGTTGGGGGGGGGGTGGTCGATAAAATATATATAACTTTGTGGGAAAGTCTAAAGTAGTTGTCTAATAGACTCCCTGCCATCATAGGAATGTGGTATTTCCACCACTTGGCTCAGGGCCGTGAACGGGAGATGAGCAGCGGTCTTAATGCTCATTTGAACAAAAAAAAAACTGCCCTTTTTTTTTTGGTACGACTCGGATACATATTTTCGACTTATGAATACGTTTCTTGTTTTTTTACAATTCCTATCATTCTTCGCGTCATTTGTTCAAATAAACGGCACCTTTTTGAATAAGAAAGTAAATTTTAAACCCGATCACTGGAATGTCCTCAAGGCCTCAAATCTTATCCACATTCACAACAAGATTATTAAATGAGAAAAAAATATTTTACCAGCTAAGCCCACTGAGCGACCTGGCCACAAATGATAGAGCAACGAAGTGGCTTCTCATCATGTGGAAATTTACAGCAGCCCCAAAGACGCACCTTGAGTCTAAATGTAGTGGTAAAAAACCGGAGGACCCGACGAAAAATCCACGCGACCACAGGGAGAGAGAACACGCAAACTCCAAATATACAGCAGGCGTCCGGGTCGTGATCGAACCCACGACCTCCTGTATACCAGTCGAGGTAGCTAACATCTCACCACGGAGAGAGACACGCAAACTTTAAATATACAGCAGGCGTCAGGGTCGGGATCGAACCCACGACATCCTGCATACCAGGCGAGGTAGTTAACATCTCTTAGCCACCGCGGCTCCCTGCGTGCCCCACACGCGCTCGCCCGCTTTCGAGCGGCAAGCGCGACACGGAAACTCTCGGCGATTGGAACGGAATCTGACAGCCCGTCGCCGAAGGCTTCGCGTCTTCCTTTCTTTGTAAATCTTGCGAAGGAAATTCTGAGGGCTTAGCACCCAGACAGCTATAGAATCGCCGGTGCGGTGGCAGGTGCCCCCCCCCCTCCCTCCGCACGCAAAATTTTACCGTTAAATTTAGAAAGCGGGTGGCGCGAACCGAGACGTTTTATCGTCTTGAGATCGCTATCTTGCTGAAGGTGCCTCTATCGCAACATTCCTTGCTGTCTGCAGGGGAGCCCGTCCCACAGCGAAGACTGCACCGGTGCGCGCATTCACGCGTGCAAAGAGAGCCGATAAATGACTATAAATGGACGAAGTAAACGTCGCGTAATTCTTTTTTTTACAATTTTTTTACAATGCCATGGTGGCAGTGGCTCACAAACATGAATGAAAAACAATTCAACACGCTCATCAATAACACCGCGGCCTTAAAGATAGGCCATTGACTGAAACGTTTCGTACATAATATATTTCTATAAGTTATTTATATATTATTATATAAATATTAGTTTCCCCCTTTTCATGGAAACGTTATTGACGAACGCATTTATTACATGTTTTCCCGTAGTTATTCGAAACTCACTGGTGACTTTTTCTTAAAATAAAACTGCAACTCGGCAAGGGAGGGTTGGAGAGGAATGCAGATTGCGACGGTTTCCCACACTCGACGCGGGAGACGTGGGAATAGGCGCGGTGGGTCAGGTGAGGGGGGGGGCTTGCTTGGGGTCGCGCCCAGACGTCTCCAAATAGAGACGAGGCCCCCAGATTCATGGCTTTCTTAGAATTACTCCGTGGCCCCACAAACTGGGCCGTCCACCTCGCTCGCGTTTCGTTGTTGTGACGAGAGTCCTAATCGCGCACGATGAGTGCGCGGGTAGGTGAACGAACGTGCCTGCGTACGTACATACATCGCAAGTCGCTTATTGTAGATGTAATAATGAATTACAACTAAACTAAAAATGGATTTTATTTTACCAGCTTAGGCTCACTGAGCCGTATAGCTCTTTTTCAGAAGCGGCCTGGCCACAAATGATAGCTCAACGAAGTGGCTTATTACGTGGAAATGTATAGCAGCCAAATACTCTAAATGCACATTGATTCTAAATGTGGAGGGAAAAATCCACGTGACCACGGGGAGAGAGACACCGCAAACTCGAAATATGCAGCAGGTTTCAGGGTCGGGATCAAACCCACGACCTCGTGCATACCTGGCGAGGTAGTTAGCGTCTCACCATCGCAACACAATAGGTAGAATTGGTTTCAAGTGTCAATTTTGTTATTCTTAAATAATTTATTTAATAACGTTTTCGGCTGGCTGGCCGGCCGGCCAGGATTGGGCAAAGACGTTGCCCAATTTTCACCCAGGCAAACAGAGCGCACAGAGTTGGGTATTTCCTAACTTATCACTCGATGAGAACCAAGCGAGAACTCAAGAGACTAGGATGAGTCTCATTTTCAAGAGTGACCTGGGGCATTAATCTGCCAGTCGGGGGCGATGATTGCTCTTATGTGTGTGATCTCAGTTGCGGGGAGCGCTAGTCCAGCGGTTAGTGCGTTGCGCTATGAACCCAAAGACCCGATTTCGCTTCCCGCTCACCCCCAACACCAGTGACGATTATTTGAAATGGTCCTGGGCCTCCCCTATGTCGACTCGGCCACAAATGAGTACCTGGTGCGGTGTGTAAACATTGCCACTTGGGAGACAAGGGCGGTCGGGCACGGTGTTGACCACCCACCCCCAAGTGCGCCGTTCCGGCCTTTATAGGTGCTCGCTGACAGCACTTGCCCCAACAGTCTGCTAAGGCTACACGGGGGGTTCTTTGATCCCGGTTGAATAATTTACGCTGTCAAATTTTGGAATCGGAAAATTTGGACACCGTGACACCGGTGCACGACGGCCTACTCTTGCGAGCGACGTCGGGGTATCTTTAACATCCACCGTGAAGCGGACGGCGCGTGGTAGTAGTGGTGGTATTCCGGTTATTACACTCGCAGGGATGACCAGGTCGGCCACGGGATTCGAACCGCGAAACCTCTGCGGCAAGCGGCGAATGCCCTAGGCCGTGTCAGCGATCTGGGGGGGGGGGATGATGTAATGGGGTTGGAGTGGGTGGCGCAGTGATTCGGCACATCGTGCCATGTACCCGGCGACGGTTGACATCAGTGGCGAGCGATGTCTTGGACCAGTAATGGGCCTCTCCCCCCCCCCTCCCCCCCCCCTTTAACCAATGCACATTGACCAATGTGGTGAAGTATGGTTGAACAATCCCCATTATTGACATGGTGTGAGGATGAGGGGGAAGTCCTTTATTTAACACTTGATTGATGAAAGTCTGTATACGTTGTTTGAGATGAATTATCATAAATGATAATATAAGGCGACTAATATTTTAACGGCAGGGCTACAACCCAGACCTGCTTGTGTTGTACTGCCTTTCGCAGCAATCAAAGTGTCAGTAGAGGGAAGTTTACCAGGCGGGCGGCTGAGCTATACGTACGGATCGCAACTGTGGTCAATGCTGCACGGCAAGGCCGCTGCGTTGAGCCGTCATTCGTGATGGCCACGTCGCTTCTGAAAAAGAGGTACACAGCTCAGTGGAGCCTTACCTGGTCAAATAAAAAAACAGTTCAGTTTAGGTGGCGTTGATACCCAATGCTTGTATACTGAGCGTAAAAATCGGCGTTAAGCGATGAATCGATGCATCATTACAGCGCTAATTCGTGCACAGCGCACACAGGATATTTGAAATACTTCGAGATTAGCCTGTGGCCTCATGTACAGCACTAAAGGTATGCTGCTGCCTGCTGCACGTATTCGATTCATACTGGTAGGAATCACCTGGTTCCACCAGCCCACAGGGGATTATTGTGTCCGTCCGTCCGTCGTGTATCCAAAAATGGGAGGGGTGGGGCTGGGTGGGGAGGGGCTGGGTGGGGAGGGGCTGGGTGGGGAGGGGCTGGGTGGGGCTGGGTGGAGAGGGGCTGGTCATCCCGTGGTGCCCTTATAAAACTCAACGTTTAACCTACTCATGCCGGCTTGTGCCCGCCCTCACAGTCGGCCATATTTGCGGAATACACCACGGCGCCGTTCACCCTGGCCATTGACCGAGCAACCCAACGTTTCTACCAGCTCCCTCCGCAGGAATGTGTTTTATTTTATTACTTTATATCAGCGGGGGGCGGGGGTAGGGGAGTTTAACCTCTGCAGACCCCGCTCCTTTCTCCCAGCCCTTCCTGGTTAGGTTTGAGCTTCGTTCAGCTCTGCGTCTTTACCATTGAGGACACTTCTTCTTTAGGGTTCCCACCTCTTACTGTTTAGGTGCCCCCCCCCCCCCCGTCCTCTCCTCCCCCTGCCCCCCAGTTTGAGTAGTGGTGGTGGGGGATGTGGAAGGGGGGTGAGGGTTGGCGGGGGCGCGACTTCACACCAGAGGTCGCAACCGGGTACCCGATACCCGGCTACCGTACCCGGCCGGTTACGGGTACGGGTACCCGTTTGCGACCCTGGTGCGGCCGGGTACGGGTACGGGTAGGCCGTGAGTCACTGGTGAGTAGCCGTTTATCACTCATTTCGGGTAGGGTACGGGTAGGGACGGCTACCTGTATCCAGCCGGGTATCCATTTGCGACCCTGGTGCGGCCGGGTACGGGTAAGGAATTAAAACCCGTTTGCGACCTCTGCTGCACACCGACGGACAAAATCCCCTCTGTGTGAGAGCAGTATAACAGGAGGCTCTCGAGGTCACGCCAACAACGCTGCAGTGTAGCGTCGCGCGGGCTTCGAACACATTGCGGGTGACCGCTCGGTTGGAACTTGGTAGCGCGTCTCTCGCCTTAAACCGACATCTCCTTTCGGTGACACCGCCCCCCTCCTGCGTTTGTCCAATTTGAACGCGATCCCAAGGAAGAAAGGAAGGAAAAAGAACGAATATTGTTATTATTCACGATTACTATTTTTCCCAGTTGCCCGAGCGCGGAAAGCTGGACCCGCGCAGGAATGCACATTTGGCGGCGGCGTGCGTGCGTTGCTGCAAAAATCTTCTCCGGAGCCAGAACAATTCCTCCCTTTGACGCTTTCAAAAAGTGAAATAAAAGAACGCGTCGGAGAATGTTGGAAAAAATGAAAAGCAATGCCACGGAGTGGCGCGGCGAGCGCTGAGTGAAACGGAAGAGAGGGGGGGGTGAGCAGTGCAAGAGAGATGATAAGCAAAAAAAGTCCGTGTTGGCATTGTTACTCGTGAACTAACTTGAATCGTTACGTTTTTTCACATCTTTGAAAACAAAAATGTACATACTGGAGATTTGACGATGCACCACCCCCCTCCCTCCCCCATGCTCAGCAAATTGATTAATTGTCACGAATTGTTTCATGAACTTTTTTTTTAGCCCAGTGTTGAATTGCTACAGAGCGTTTGCCACTTGTAGTAGGGGTTCCACGGTTTCCCAGTGGACGTTCAAGATTCCGTGATATTACCATCTTCGAGAAAAGAAGGACGCGTGTGCATCATGGTCCAAAGTTTGACAAGGTTAATAATCAACCGCAAATTACTGAATTTGAGAAATACGTAGCAACATCGCTCCTACCCATGAACACTTAGCAGGTCCCTCCAGAGAAAAAAAAAGAGCCTTGAGGCTACGGTGAGACTTTCCTTGGTGAATGTCATCGATCAATTACCAATCAATAGTGGCTGGCCTTTATAGTGGTCTAGACATAAAGACGATCACCGCATTGCACGTTTTCAGATGCGCTTCTGCGGCCGTTCGGAACGCACACCTTTCCAATATTAAGAAGCCATATTAGGACTGCTTTTTGTGTGTTAGTTTGTTGTCCTTTCCCCCGGCACCTCCGATTTAGCACGGTTGGCTACGTACGGTGCGAAAGAAGTTCAACGTACATACAATAGGCGTGTGCCGTGGGGAGCAGGGCAGGGAGAGCAGTTGAATCTTTCTAGATTTGAAGTTTTCGTGACTGCAAGGATCCATACTCTTTGGTTCTTTTGGTAAAGTTACGTAGGTGAGGTAAAAAAATGAAAATATCTAAATTAAATCACGACGTTTCGGAAGCAACACAAGCCTTCGTCATCAGGTAGGATAGCCACAGCAAGACAAATTTCTTGCTGTGGCTATTTTTTTTTTCATTCACCTACGTGACTTTACCGAAAGAACCAAAGAGTACAGTTGAATCTTAATGGGCCTCTCGCTATATTATGTCAACTGGTGAGGCTCGGGTGAGTTGGTGACTGGAGAGTGGTGACGGTCCGACGTGGGTCAGGGCGTCGCGCAGTGTTGAGCTCCGTTAATGAACCCGTGTCGTAAATAATCGGCAACATTGTTTTTCTCATGAGCCAACGGATGAGCGTGGGTGGACGACGATCGCCAAGCACGACAGTGACTCCGACTGCCCCGCCAGAGGCCAAGACGATGACGGGCTCATGTTATAACGAGTCGGAATGAACACGCAGGTTGAGATAAATCGGTAACGTTTTCGATGAAGACAAGGCACGGTTATTGGCTTGTATGCGTTTTGCAAAACATTTACTGAATTCGCCGATTGGCTGACTTGATTATTCCTGGGGAGGAAATTACGGCGATCCTCAACGCCAGCGTTTAACGACTACGAAGTGGTTGCCTTAAGGTTTTGGCTGCTTTAGTCGACCCGGCGCTGAGAGAATTATGAAATCAGTACAGCTTTCCGTAGACTAGACTCTGTGGATAAAATAAACCAAAAATATACAGAAAGTAACAATGGTGTAACGTTACCTTGTCCATAGGAGGGGCCGCTCTCTGGGATACATTAAGAATAATAATATCACAACCTTTATTTCATATCGGGCGAGAACCCTTGACACTCAAAACGTGTTCTTGGTTCTTTCGGTAAAGTCACGTAGAAGGGAAATAATAAAATAATAAACATAAAACATAATAAAATAATTCTCACGACGTTTCGGCCACAACGCAAGCAGCCGTCCTCAGGTGAAGAACAGGTCTGTCGAAAAGACAGCGTCTGAATGGGCACCACCAGGCTTGGCATCGTATATTTATTTAAATAGATTTTTAATAAATGTTTTCTCCTACAACATCAGAGTGCAGCGCCACATTAAACACGCACTACACTTAAAGCGATTTGAAGCATGTTTTATTTTTGGGGGGAGGGCAGAGCTTTGAGACGTCATTTTTGAGTAGGGGTCTGACTTTTTGTGACGCCGTGTGACGAGGTGGGTGTGACCCGAGCAACATGAATATATAAATTGTACCGTGCACGCGATCGATCCTCATTCGGGGCGAGGCAGGGTTGCGCAGGGGTAAGACATTCGTGCCTATCAGCAAAGAAGGGATTTTGTCAATTCGGTGGTCCGGGTCACTCTTCCAATGGAGGCTGTTATCGTGGGTCCATTGAGTTCACCCTGGTTAAACAAAATCAACTTGGATCTTGGGTTCGCCGGTTTTCTCCCATAGCTAAAACACACACAGTGTGTCTGGTATCGGTCTAAACATCCCAAATGACAATAATAATTCACAGGACCTGCAAGTTACTCAATTGGGATCGCACACAGCAGCTACATCGTTCCCTTCTGTGCAAACCTGACTGGACCCCCTGAAAAATGAAGAATTGAGGCTCGATGAGGCTTTCATGGGTGAACAAGCTTCGTCATAATTTTCATAATGATGGCGAATGTGTAATGTGGTGCTCAGGACGCAGAGGCTGCCGTTGGCACTCGGCTCTCAGGGACACGTGCGACCGCGTGTGTGAACGGCGAGCGATAGCGTAGCGGTTAGTGCACTGCGCTACGAACCCGCCGACCCGGGTTTGATTCCCGCTTACAGCCAACAGCAGTCACGATTATCTGAATCGGTATCCTGGGCCTCCCCTAGGTCGACTGAGCCTCAAATGAGTACCTAGCACGATGTGTACAAGCATTGCCACTAGGGAGACAAAGGCGGCCGAGCGTGGTGTTGGCCACCGATCCCCGCGTGTGTCCTGCCGGCTTTCATAGGTGCTCGCTAAAATTCTGTTACAGACTGTACGGGGGATCTTTGTCTTTGTGACTGCGTGCGTGACCGCGTGTGTGACCACGTGTGTGACCACGTGCGTGACTGCGTACGTGACCACATGCGTGACCACGTGTGTGACCACGTGTGTGACCGACCGCGTGTGGAAACTCCGGGGTGGAAACCTTCGCCACCAGACGCACACAGGCCAAACTACAAAAGCCACAGAAAACACCGCTCATTTCCAGCAAGATCCCATCGAGAGGACGGGACGACCCATAAGTTTCCTTTCTCAATCCGTTTTTAATTGAACCATCAAAACGTTACAATGAATCGATACATTTTCTTCTCCTATCACGCGGCAATAGTTGCGTTCCTGAAGGACACCGCGTTATTTAGAAATTACGTTATAATAAATCACGTGTAATATAGAGGTGAAGCACAGTCCGCGATAATACGTGAGATATATACGCAGACTGAACAAAGTCTGAGGCATCGAGAAGCATCCAGCAGCATCCCGCCTCGTGCAATGCTCCGCCGAGGCAGCCGGACAAGTGCTTATTCCTTCTCACGCTGCGACGTTGTATCCAATTCGCATCCACATTGTAAAAAAATGTGCTCCCCAATACATTCATCATCGCGTTTATATCCAATTCGCGTTATGAAAGCAACACGCGGCGTTATCGGAGTGCAGACTGTACATCATCAGCCACGGTCAATCTACTCCTAGATGAAGGCCTCCACGAGCTTCTTGCATGTCTCACGATCCTGTGATGCAACAATCCCACCCAGCGCCTTGACACACGAGCCGTACGGCTTCGCTCCGTCTCCCGAGTGGACGAACTCCCGGACACGTTTCATTCCTTGGCCACCACTCCGCTACTATTCTTGACCACCGGTCATCTTCCCTTTTAGCCATGGTCTGTCCTGCCCCAGCCCGCGCTTGCTTCATCCGCAGTTTGGATCGTTCCTTCAGCTTGTGTGTGTCCTCTAATCTGCGTGTTCCTCTTGCCGTCTCTCTCAACGTAACCAAGTCCTACACGCACGTAAACAGTCACCACCCCACCCCCCCCCAACTCCCCGTTAAATTGCAACTCAACGCTTCCCGCAGTTCTACACCGAGGGTTCCCCCACGTTGTGTTCAAAGCCCCTCGCGATCCTTGCACGATGCACGGTGGGCGTGTGCGTGCTCACGAGTGTGGTCTGCGTGCCGCGCTGTTGACACTGTGGTGCCGGGTTCCCCGCGCTCTCTTCTCCACGCCGCCGTCGTCCCCCTCCCAAAAGCACGGAACTCGTTTCGCTTCGGCTCCCCCTTTGGGGGCCGATCCGCGCCTGGCACGGACGG
This sequence comes from Lampetra planeri, assembly GCF_965212315.1. Lineage (NCBI taxonomy): Eukaryota > Metazoa > Chordata > Hyperoartia > Petromyzontiformes > Petromyzontidae > Lampetra > Lampetra planeri. The sequence goes on along the minus strand of NC_136168.1, from coordinate 3,918,396 downwards.
CACCGCGCAGGGTTCTCGACGTTCTGACAACTGTGAGGAAGTGCTGTTTGTTGCTGGCCCGCTTTACGAAAATTCTGGTGAGGCCTTTTGGGACGCAGTGTTGGGCGACCCGCGGTCAGAATATTGAAGGCCATCGCGCGCCTGGTGCCGGAAGTGCTGGAGTCACGCGGCCGGCTATCGCCACGCGGCCGATTCTCTCTCGAAACGTCGTGAGAATTATTTTGTTATGTTTTATTTTTATTATTTTATTACTTCCCTTCTACGTGACTTTACCGAAAGAACCAAGAAGATGAATCCCTGCAGTCACGAAAGCTTTAAATCGAGATTCTCTCTTTTTTTCTCTCTCTATTTCTCTCTCTCGAGCGCGTCCTCGGTTGAATTTCCGCTCGGTAATTTACCGCAAGACGTTTTACCCGAAGATCCCTATGCAGGGGCCTTCCGGAACGCCCCTTTAAAACCGCCCTGCGCTCATCCGCAGTGTCGTTAAACGCTGCCCAACCTTCCCACGCCCAGTCAATGTCTTGCCGGTCATCACTCGTAATCCCAAATTGTATTAAATGCCTCAAAAACTGGATTGTAGCCGGGAGTGGGGGGGCGATTTGGTTATTTTGTTTGAATGGTTATAATGACCCAGATGTCGCGCTCACGGGTTAGAGGTAACGAATCTCACGGGGTATCCTAAACCCGGTTGAGTAAAACGATGCATTTCTGTTAGCTGTAAAGTTTTAGCAAGGGAAGGTGTGTGACGTTGATCCAAAAAGCGCAAAAAAATGCACCAATCCCAATTGCACGTGTGCGTGTCACGAAATTTGACAATTGACATTCAATCTTGCTAATTAGATGTTGTAAATTAGCACGCCATTCCTTAGATAACGAATAATAATGAAGTTAGTTGACCTCGTTTAAGCTATTTCAGGGGCCGTATTGTAAAAAAGCAAGTTGTGTTCCTCTAACCCGTCGGTAACACGGTTGAAGTCGCCATCGGTCAGTCACACGCTGCAGGCGATGACACATGGGGTGGCGTGTCTGAGTTGAGCTGTGCCAATTTTATTATTCCCGCTCATTTGTCCAGGAAAGCGTCACCGAGTCTCGCGTCTAGATCTCTTTCACGAAGGTCTTGTGGTTTTTTTTTTTTCGCGAGAGTGGGCGATGATCTCTGCGTATCATTCCAATTGAATAATCTGCCGGTACTTTTGTTTTTATTTGGCAACATTTGGTGCCGTCACACGCATTGGCCTACTCTTGCGAATGACGTCACGGGATTTTTAATCTCCACTGTAAAACAGACGGCACGTAGTAGTCTTAGTCGTGTTACAGTTATTACACCCCCCCAATATTAACCAGGGTGGCCAATGGAATCGAACCGTGAACCTCTGCAGCAAGAGGCAAACACACTCCTGCTAGGCCATGTCACTGCTGTGCTTATGTATATACGTTGGACTTATTTCGCACACTACGTAGCCCACCTTGCTAATCAGAGGTGCAGGCGAATGACAACAAACTAAACGCAGAAAGCTGGTCTAAAAATATGAGTTTTTAATCTAGATTATTTAAAAGTGCATAGCTCCAAGGGTTTCCTAATATTGACGCCTGCAGAAGCGCATCTGAAAGTGCACGATGGGGGGGGAGGAGGGGGGTAGCGGTGGCGCACTATGAACCCGGCGACGTGAGTTTGGTTTGCTGGCCACGGATAACGTTGTGTTAGAGAGCGATATCTGAACCGGTCCAGAGCCCCCCTTCATCAACCTGCATTGACCAGCGTGGTGAAGTATGGTGTAAGGGAAGCCTTCATCCAGGACTGGATTGACAAAGGGGGTGTAGCACTTGCTTGTAATCTGCGGCTTTCGGTGAACGGGTGATCTCTCCCGCGCAGCGAGTACTCGGTTAAGAGCGCGAAGCGTGTGCCGTTACAGGAATACCCCCCACCCGGTGCTGAGAGGATCGGGAAGGGCCGTGGAAGACTGTGAAAGATCGTGACGAATCGCGGAACATTGTGGAGGATCAAGAAGGTTTGTGAAGCATCGTGGGGGTCCGTGGAAGATAGTGGAGGCTCGTGAAGGATTGTGAAGGTTTGTCGAGGATTGTGAAGAACCGTGAAGCTTCGCGAGAAGGATCGAGGCATCCCGAAGAACCGCGGAGGATCGTGAGGACTTGGCGGTGGTGGTTTGCCGGGGCGTCGCGCGCCCCGGGGCAGGAGGCTCACCGCACGCGCGCCGACTCGCCCCGACTCCGGCCCGATTCGCCGGGCACACTCGGACCATGAGCTCCTACAACGCGCCAGGTCAGTCTCGGCACGGAGAGCAGCGCTCGCTCGCGCGTGTACGCACACACGCACGCACGCACACACGTGTGTATACGTGCACAGGGAAGACAAAGATCCCCCCCTATAGCCTTGACAAACTATATGAGAAGGTGCTGGTAGTGAGCACCTATTAAGGCTTGTACGGTACATGAGGGGGTGAGTGGCCAGTGCCACGCCCGGCCGCATTTGTCTCCCCAGTGGCGATGATTACGCATCGCACCAGGTGCTCATTTGAGCCTGAGTCGACCTAGGGGAGGCCCAGGACCTGTTCAGATAATCCTCACTGGTATTTTGTCCATGTTGAATTTCTTTCGCACCGTACGTAGCCAACCGTGCTAATCGGAGGTGCGCGACCGGGGATCGAACTCGGGTCGCCGGGTTCGTAGCGCAGCGCGCCAATCACTGCGCCGCCGCTCCCTGCAGTGTACGCGCACACGCGCAGACACGTACGTGGGTACACGCGCAGACACGTACGTGGGTACACGTGCAGACGCACGCACACGCCACACAGTGCGGCTCAATTAGAGGGGTGGGGCACGGGGAAAAAATGTCTGTCTGGGTTATTGTGGGTCAAGGCGGGAGAGCAGTCGGCGAAAGAAGGCACTGGAGAGAGAGGGAGGGAGGGAGAGACTTGGTCAGAGGCTGTAGACAGGGGAAGAGTTGTAACCAGTGCCGATAGCAAAGGGAAGGCACGTCCGATTAGCATGGTTGGCTATGCACGTTGCAAAAGAAGTTCAGCATACATACAGCAGAAGAGTAGAAATGCACACGCACACGACAACTGCCGCCGTTCGCCATTAAGTGGCGGTGATGTCACCACAGCGCTTGTGCCAGGCTAGGTGCGCTTTGAGGCCACATGAAGTGTCTAAGGCTCTCGGTAAGGTCACTGGAGAGACCCAGGTGTTGTGGGTTGATCGACTGAGATGACGGACAGATGCTCCATCTGTGCTCCCTACTGTAACACCTTGATATGTTTTAGCTGCCCGTCGCTCTGCTTGTTATTGCGAGCATCGCAACTGCCTCCTGTAGTATCCTCCAACGAGCCTCCTCCCCCACAGAGGCCGATCTTGACAACGCTCATGCCAGTCATCGACAATATTACTCACCTCCACACCCATTTGTACCACATCAACTCCATCTCTTCTCTAGCCTGTGCCGCACCCGTTTAGCCACCCTCTATCCAGCCGAACAGAAGCTGCATACACACGCATGCGTGTACATGCGCAGGCATGAATGTGCAGACAACGACAAAGATCTCCCCCTACAGCCTTAACAGACTTTTCGGGAAAGTGCTGTTAACGAGCACCTTTTAAGTCCGAACACTGAACACGAGGAGGTGAGTGGCCAGCACCATGCCTAGCCACCTTTGTCACCCTAGTGGCGATGTTTACAAATCACACCAGGTATTTATTTGTGGCTGTGTCGACCTCGTGGATGCCCATGACCGGTTCGTATAATCGCCACTGTTGTTGTTCTTGAGCGGGAATTGAACTTGGGTCTGCAGGCGTGTATCACGGCGCGCTACAACTGCACCACCATTCCCCTCACAAACACACACACTCGTGCACATCACAGCCACCTGCATTTTGCGCTGACCGGTGGTGAAGTCACGGCTGCGCGTGCCAGGTTCGGTGCAGCCTGAGGCCGTTGCCAGAGTGTAAAACCGCTCGTCGGTGCGGACCGCGTGTGGATTGTGGACTTGCCGCGTGTGTCAGTGCTGCGGGATCTGCTCCGTTGCGCCGATCGTGACATTTCTAGACGTTTTCGTGACGTTTTCGTGACGTTTCTGCCACATTTCTGCGACGTTTTCCACGACGTGTCTTGACAGCTGCATCGCGATGATGACGACGACGACGCCGCCAGTACACGCGGGTAACAAGTGAGGGCTCCCACCACAGACGAGTCTCTGGGAGAGAGCCACAGTCACCGAATAGGGAATGGGCCGGTGTTCAGAAAGATAGCGCGCCGCTGCGTGGCTACACAGGATGGCACTTGGCAGCAAATTTTGATAGTTTTGCTGTTAACTGAGGCGGTTAACAAAATGGGACCTTTTTTTCCCTGTATGAAAAATTAACAATAGGGTTTACCCTTTCTGTTTTTGTTAAGATGTTCAAACACCAAATAGAAACCTTTTGCAAGGAATCAAGTTTGCATTAACCACAGGTACTTGTGGTGAACTTGCAAAGAAAGATGCTCTGATGGGGTGGTTAAGTTGTACATTTTTTGCGTTTTCGGTAACCTCACATTTCAAACTCTGATAAATAAAATGCTTACCGGCTTTTCCGCATGTATCGGGGCCCCACGGTGACTAGGAGATGTTAACTACCTTGCCTGGTATGCAGGAGGCCGTAGGTTCGATTCCGACCCTGATGCCTGCCGCTGTATATCTGGAGTTTGCGTGGTCTCTCTCTCTCTCTCTCCGTGGTCGCGTGGATTTTTCTCCGGGTCCTTCGGTTTTTCCCTCCACATCTAGAATCAGTGTCACGCGTTTAGAGTGTTTGGCTGCTATACATTTCCACGCAATAAGCGACTTTTTTGAGCTTTCATTTGTGATAGCCAGGTCACTTTTGATAAAGAAGGGATATAGCTCAGCTCAAGTGGGCCTTACCTGGTAAAAAATATATATTTCTATCATTCAATATATCATATTGAAAATGTTCACGTCAAATAAAATTAAACCGACATGTACTGGGCATGCTTTTAAATACATAAAAACCACCACACACACACACGCGACAGGAACAAAGCATAACACGTAAAAAAAAAGCCTGGCCTCTTTTTTTTCTCCCACCTCTCTCGCTGGGCAGAACAACGCGCAGCTCCTCCGCTTGCGTCACGGCGGTTAGGATTTCGGATTCCGCGTCTCCGCGCGCGTCACTCACTTGCACCCCCCCCCTCCTTAACCCCCCCACCCCTCAGTGAGTAAAAGTTTCCGAAGTTCTGCCAGGGCTGCGTGGCGCCAACCGGGACGGTTACCCGTAACGACGATTTCTCGGCATGGCCCCATCGAGCGAGCGGGTTTTTTTTTTTTAAAGGCTCTCTTCCCTATCGACTTCCTACCGACACGGCCGCATCAGCCCAGCCGCCTCTGCTTCTCCTCCCCTCCCTCCTACGTTGAATTTCCTCTCCCCGTGCGCCCCCCGCCCCCCGCATCACCACCACCGACGCCCCCCCCCCACCACCGCCCCGGTCCTGGTCTATGGAACATGTGGATGAGCAATAGTGACCTCCCGATTCAAGAGACGTCACAATCTGAAGCCTCTTGCGTATGGTCAACGCAGACCCATTGTTCCTGTGCTTTCTAATATTGTTTTTTATCGAACCCGAAACCGCGATCACGAGGGCATACAAGCGTACGCGCGTGGTTTATAAATATTGGAATTGAGCCTTCTGGGTATTTATTTCCCCTAAACGGGGGCTTTTTAGAATGATCGGGTTCCTTTTATGACCATGGCATGGTTGAGGGTAGGGAAGAGGTGGGGTGGGTGTGGGGGGATATAACCGAAAGAACGAGTGGAATCGCAGACCCATTGTTGTCATCGTCATCATCCATCGTCATCATCGTCATCACAGCGGGAGCACTGCCAGCCAAGGCTTCCCCGCACGGTGAGAAGTCGGCAGTGGCTGCCGTTCTAAGGGCACACGTGTTCTCCATCATGTGAATGTGGAATGCTCTCCGCCCTGGAGACAAACGCCACGCTGCACCCCCTGTTCGACACCCTCTCCTCCCTCGTTAGTAACTCTGCTCGCCGCCGAGTTCCCTTTTGAAAACGTCGCCACCGCTGACATCTCGCGTGCGTCACGAGTGCCCGGAATCCAAGTGAAGACGTTTCCTTCTCGGAACCCCCTTCCCCCAGCCCCTCCTCCCAGCCCCCGCCCCCCCTCATCAGCTCCGCCGCCTCCCCCGGGGCAAGTCTCCAGAATGGACTATTAGACTATGACACAATTTTTGTTTTTATTTGACCAGGTAAGGCCCCACTGAACTTGCACAGCTCTTTTTCAGAAGCGACCTGGCCTCACGTGACAGCTCAACGAAGTGGCTTATTGTCGTGTGGAAACTTGTAGCTGCAACCAAATATCTTCTTGGTTCTTTCGGTAAAGTCACGTAGAAGGGAAGTAATAAAATAATAAAAATAAAACATAATAAAATTATTCTCACGACGTTTCGGCCACAACGCAAGCAACCAGGTCCGTCGAGGCGACAGAGTCTGACTCTGTCGCCTCGACGGACCTGGTTTTCACCTGAGGACGGCTGCTTGCGTTGTGGCCGAAACGTCGTGAGAATTGTATTTTATTATGTTTTATTTTTATTATTTTATTACTTCCCTTCTACATGACTTTACCGAAAGAACCAAGAAGATGAATCCCTGCAGTCACGAAAGCTTTAAATCAAAATGCAACCAAATACTCTTAAACGCGTGATGTTGATTCCAAATATACGAAGGGAAAAACCGAAGGACCCGGAGAAAAATCCACGCTGCCATGGGGAGAGAGAACATGCACACTCCAAATATACACAGGCATCAGGATTGAACCCACGATGGTGCCCTCGCATGTTACTACTGATGATGATGATGATGCTGCTGCCGATGATGATGATGCTGATGATGTTGCTGGTGCTCCCAAATCAAAGTGAGTTTCTGCTCAAGTGATGCATTGAGGTGGTGCTTCTCTGCTGTTTACAGCTCTTGGACAGTAGCGAGTCTATCCATGAAGTCATTTTTTTTTTATCAACTCCTGATGATGGGCTGTGTCCACCCTCCAACCAGGAATTGAACTTCCTTCCCATTACAAACCGCTCGCTCTACCATTGAGCCACCTGGCATTGCCCACTTTCAGATGCGCTTCTGCGGCTGTCTGGTACGCTCTTCTTTCCGATATTAGGAAGCCACCGAAGCTGTGGGTTTTTAAAACACATTGTCCTGCGAAGGTAGCTGGTAGGAACGTTGGGTTGCTCGGTCAATGGCCAGGGTCAACGGCGGCGTGGTGTATTCTGCAAACATGCCCGACTGTGAGGGCGGGCACAAGCCGGCGTGAGTAGGTTAAACGTTGAGTTTTATAAGGGCACCACGGGGTGACCAGCCCCTCCCCACCCAGCCCCACCCCTCCCACCCCCCACCCAGCCCCACCCTCCCCACCCAGCCCCTCCCCACCCTCCCCACCCAGCCCCTCCCTACACGACGGACGGACACAATAATCCCCTGTGGGCTGGTGGAACCAGTGGGTTCCTACCAGTATCATCTAGATTGAAAACTCATTTCTTTACAACTGATTTTTGTATGTTTAGTTTGTGGTCCCCCCCCCGCACCTACGATTAACACGGTTGGCTACGTGCGGTGCGAAAGAACTTCAGCATACATAGGTACATGGGATGTGTAAAAATAAAATAAATATTGTGGTTAGTTACGTGGAGAGACAGGTCGGTGACAAAGGCGACTTATCTACTCGTTTATTTTTCAAACCCAAGGTGAGTAGTTCACTCCCCGAGTTCATCGCACTCACCTTGGGATTCGAGCCCAAGGTTCTGCAGCTTGAATTTGCTGTTATGCATTTTCTCCACGTGTACTATTGTTTTACTGGCGCAGTCCGTTGATTTGGACAAGTGGTTGGTGGATCAAGCGGGGGATGGAGCCTTCATATATATCAGATGCCCATCTGCATGGCAAGCATTCTTTTTGCGATTGGCAGTACAGCAAGTAGGCTTCTGTCAGGGTGTCTGTTGGGGACTTTGCGTGTGTTTGTGTATCGGTTTACAGCATCTGTATAGTTTGTGGGGGACGGAGGTGCACTGGTTAGCGCACTGAGCGACGAACCTGGCGACCCGAGTTCAATCCCCGCTCGCACCCAACATCGGTGACGAATATCTAAACCGGTCCTGGGCTGCCTCTAGGTCGACTCAGCCTCAGATGAGTGCCTGGTGCAGAGCGTAACTATCAGCACTGGAGAAGACAAAGTTGGCCAGGTGTGGTGCTGGCCACCGACCCCCCCCCCGCCCGCACCTCGTGCACCGTGCCGGCCTTAATAAGCCCTCGTTAATAGCACTTGCCCCATACAGCCTGTGGGCGACATGGGCTGTATCTTTGCCTTGGTTTTTTCCGTATAGTTGCCTCCAGAAAATGAACCTTCATGGCCCGACGGGGCTTCCTAATCCCCCCCGTCCGTCGAGATTGATCTCGTCTGCACACATAATTTCCTTCACGTTAACCCGAACGCCTCTGACGCAACGGTTTAAATTCTGGGACAATATTTGCTTGACCGCCGCAGGCCCCGCCTAGTGACGTCACCGAACCAGATTTTCCAAAAAAGGGACCCCTTGTGTTTTCTCGCAACATTCGGGTTCGCTTAAAACGCGGCCCGAAACCCGAGCCCGCTCGCGCGCACGCGTGCACTCTCTCCGGAATGGAGTCTCCAGCCATTGAAAGAATCCTGGGCCAAGAGGGCCGGGGGCGAGGGGGTGTCGGGGGGCGGGGGGGGACGTTGGGGCTCTGCGTCGGCACTCCCTTAACGTTTTGGAAAGGTGGTCGCGAGGCCATCAATAATACACATGTGCTTAGCCACCGCACATTTGCCAAACGCAAGATTTGGGGGGGGGGGGGGTTACATAAGCCGGTTAAATTGGGCCGCCACAATGCCCCGTGCGGGGGAGCATGAAAGGGTTGCCATTTCGCACTCGCTCAGTCGCTCGCTCGTGGGAAGGAGAGGACGACTATCGGGGCGCCGTGTGAAGTCGCACGGGGCGGTGGGGGGGGGGGCGACCTGGGGGGGAGCTGCCTGGCGCTCGGTCTTTACGCCCGTGAGCCGATCGGTCAGCTGCGCCATTCGATCACCCGCAGTCGTAGCAGCGACGTGCCGTGGGCCGCTGGACCCTGGGCGGCCGTGTCCGCTGGGTGGACGTGGACTCTGAAGCGTCTCCTCCACTTGTGGGATGTGGAGGCCGCTCTGGGGCCGGCATCGTATCGTCGCTTAAGAGTTTGAGAAAGTTCCACGCATTGCACGGTGGCTGTAAGACGTGTAACTGTACAAACGTGTACATGCGTGCGTACTGCGGCACTAATCCCCTGTATGTGTCACACTTCATGCTTCTGTGATTTAAATAAAGACTACCTAGCTACCACCTGCCTATATACCCAAGTTCTTACCTTCCCGACTTTCTGCCCACCAGTTCACATTTCTTACCTACTAACCTACCTGCCTACCAACCTACATCGCTACCAATCAACCTGCTCAGCTGTATATTTACCTAACCATTTTGTTACCTACCTACCCACCTGTGCATGTACCTACTTGCCTATCTACCCACCTACCCACTAACCTGTCTCCTTACCTCACCACTTACCTACCTAACTACCGACCCATGCACTCACTTGCCTACATACCTACCCACCCACTCGCTCACCTCTCCTCCTGCCTATCTAATTACTCACTTGCCTACTCACCCGCTCGCTTGCCTACATACGTGCCTCTACCAACTTACCCACCGAAGTGCTTGTCTCGGCTGTCTGCCTATTGGCCTATTTATCGACCCAATGGCCTACCTGCCCGCCCACCTCGCCACCGCCGCCTGCAGCGATTACGGACCGTTACCATGGAACTCTTGTGAGTGCTGCAGTGCTTGCGTGCGCACGGATTTGTCCCGCAACAGTTGGCGATACTACGCGCCTGCCGTGGTGTACATGGGCAGGCGGGGGTGGCGGCAGCGCTCTGGCAACCCACAGCAAGAAGGCCCTGGGTTCGGACGCCTTTGCACTATTTCCCCACCCTACCACCCACCCTCCCGAGCTAAAAACCCATATGATGCAACTGGTATCGGCAACACATCCCAAAGGCTGAAAAATTACTCACGGCAGCAGCATCGACATCGCCCGAGCGAGGCTCCGGACGCCCTTGCGAGAGCCGGTCTTCGGCCGCGAAAGCAAGAGTCTGGCTCTGGCCGTCCTCGCGAGAGCCTGACTCCGGCCGCGAAAGCAAGAGCCTGGCTCCGGCTGTCCTCGCGAGAGCCTGGCTCCGGCTGTCCTCGCGAGAGCCTGGCTCCGGCCGCCCTCGCGAGAGCCTGGCTCCGGTCGCGAGAGCCTGGCTCCGGCTGTCCTCGCAAGAGCCTGGCTCCGGCTGTCCTCGCGAGAGCCTGGCTCCGGTCGCGAGAGCCTGGCTCCGGCTGTCCTCGCGAGAGCCTGGCTCCAGCCGCCCTCGCGAGAGCCTGGCTCCGGTCGCGAGAGCCTGGCTCCGGCTGTCCTCGCGAGAGCCTGGCTCCGGCCGCCCTCGCGAGAGCCTGGCTCCGGCTGTCCTCGCGAGAGCCTGGCTCCGGTCGCGAGAGCCTGGCTCCGGCTGTCCTCGCGAGAGCCTGGCTCCGGCCGCCCTCGCGAGAGCCTGGCTCCGGCTGTCCTCGCGAGAGCCTGGCTCCGGTCGCGAGAGCCTGGCTCCGGCTGTCCTCGCGAGAGCCTGGCTCCGGCCGCCCTCGCGAGAGCCTGGCTCCGGCCGTCCTCGCGAGAGCCTGGCTCCGGTCACGAGAGCCTGGCTCCGGCTGTCCTCGCGAGAGCCTGGCTCCGGCCGTCCTCGCGAGAGCCTGGCTCCGGCTGTCCTCGCGAGAGCCTGGCTCCGGCCGCCCTCGCGAGAGCCTGGCTCCGGCTGTCCTCGCGAGAGCCTGGCTCCGGCTGTCCTCGCGAGAGCCTGGCTCCGGCCGCCCTCGCGAGAGCCTGGCTCCGGCTGTCCTCGCGAGAGCCTGGCTCCGGCTGTCCTCGCGAGAGCCTGGCTCCGGCCGCGAGAGCGAGAGTCTGGCTCCAGCCGTCCTCGCGAGAGCCTGGCTCTGGCCGCGAGAGCGAGAGCCTGGCTTTGGCCGCGAGAGCCTGGCTCTGGCCGCGAGATCGAGAGCCTGGCTCTGGCCGCGAGAGCGAGAGTCTGGCTCCAGCCGTCCTCGCGAGAGCCTGGCTCCGGCCGCGAGATCGAGAGCCTGGCTCGGTCCTCGGGGCCTGCATTAATAATAATATCCCCGCTCTGCATTTCGTGTTTTTTTTCCTTCAAATTATTCTAATGTTTTTTCTTCTTGGCATAACAAAGTTTGTACTTGCCATGCGTTGAAAACATCGTTTCGACAGTTAATAAGTCACCGGGGGTTTTTTTCACTCTTTAAAATAGCCATGATTGATGGCGCCGTTTTACAAGCTTTATTAAGTGTGTTGGTTTAACTTTTTACTTTTTTTCTGCTTCGCCACAAATTTATTTTCTACAAAGTTTAACTTTTTTGAATTTTACTACTTACTTTTTTCGCCGTCTGAAATTGCGCCACGTGTTCAATCGGTTTCTTTTAGACGAAATTTAAACAAATGTTCGTCATCATAATAAATGGTTAGTAACGTTGTTATGGTTGGTTTTATTAGAAACTCCATGCGTCGTTATTTGTGAAAACCCAACGCAATAGCGTGAATCGAAGTCTGTCTCTCAGCTTTAGTAATTTGCCTTGGCTGCTTGAGAGTTCTCGGAGCTGGCGGCAACTTGCCCATCCTGGCTTTCAATTAAGAATCCACTATTGTTATTACTGCTGCTACGATGATGAGTCTTACATTGCGGCTGTTGTGGTTACTGTTCCCGTGAATGTCGCGCATTGATTCCTCCTCCACCCGCTCTGTATGTATGCACGTGTGTTGAACTTCTTTCGCACCGTACGTAGCCAACCGTGCTAATCGGAGTTGCGGTGTGTGTACGTGTGACTGTTTTGTCTCATTGTGTACTTGCAGGTCACAATAACTCAATCACCTACTCACTCACACTCGTACCTCCACTCACTCATTCACCCGTGCACTCAGTCACGTACTCATTCACTCAGGTACTCGATCACTCACCCACGCACCCACTCGCTCATGCACTTAATACCAATACCCGCCATTTGCCACTAAGTAATGCTGACTTCATCACGACGCCTGTGCCAGGCCAGGTGCACTTTGAGGCCACGTGAAGTGTCGAAGGCTTGCTGACAGGAGGTCTCGGGACAGACCCAGGTGCCATGGGTTAGCTGACTGGTAGATGACTGGTAGCTGCACTGGTAGATGCACCAGCTGTACACCCCTTTGCCAACTTGCTGAATTTTAGCCGCCCGGCGCTCCGTTCGTTCTTGTGAGCGACACTCCTCTGCCCTCCGTTTTTGCTGGGAGGATGACTGCCTCCAACTGCCCAGCAGTAGCAGCAACGTCCTTCACGAGCCTCCTCCAAAGAGGCCGATTTTTACACTGCTGCTACCAGTCGTCGGTAAGTCCACTCACCTCCACATCCTCCCTTACTGCATCAGTCCATCTGTTCTCCAACCCATGTCGTGCCCGTTTAGTCCCCTCTCTGCGGCCAAACAGAAGCTGCTTGGGTATGCGGTGGCTGGACGTGCGGGCAACATGACCCAGCCAATGCAGCCTTGCCTGCCAGAGGAGCTCACTGATGGGAATGTGTCCAGATCTTTCAAGGATTTGTGAGCTCCTCACACAATGCAGCCTGGTTAAACCCATGTTAAACTCATGCACCCACTCACTCTCTCGCCCACACACAATCTCAATCATGCACGCGCTCACTCATCCAACAACCCACCCACTCATGCACTCACCCACTCACACACTCATACACTCACTCCCCACTCACACACGCATGCACCCATTTACCCACTCGCACAAGCACGCACCTACTCACTCACCCACCCACCCGCCCGCTCACTCGCCCATACACTCACTCTAACACTCCTAAACTCACCCACCCACCCACTCACTCACCCACCCACTCACTCACCCACTCGCTCACTCACCCACGCGCCCATCCATCAACTCACGCACATAACCACCAACATTGTAAGTCATGACACTTCTCTTTCTGCTTCTTCACCTCACACTGCTCCACTTTGGAATTCATGGTCTCAGTAAAATGATAGAAAAATGTCCTAATGTTGTTTCGCACTCAACTGTGCGATGCCCAATTTCAACAAAACACAGTTATTTGGCAGATACACCGGGGTAAACCCTGCGACCCCAACTTCACAGCTACAGATATATGCGAGATCCGTCATCGAAGGATAGTTATTCGAGATCGGTAGCTTTGCCAGAGGCTTCCGAAATGGATAAAAAAACGACTCGTTTTTCTGCATGGATTCTCGCGGCACAAGTGAGGTCTGGTTTCCCTGAAAATTAAAAACACAACTGGTGGCTCCAATCCAACAAAGGAGCCTCATGGAATGTTTTTTTATTCGTTTTGTTGCCATTTCCTGAGGTTCTATCCCAATTGTATTATTGGCGTCGCGTTGTGAGACCAAGGAATGAATTCCAGCCACTCACAGAGCAGTGTGAAAGTACGGCCCGTCGAAGCGGATATCATCGAGCTGCTTCTGAGAACCCCTACAAGTGATCTGGATCCCACACAGAAGGGGGGGGGGGGGAGTGGAATTTTGGGCAGCACTTGTGTCGTTGTTCGGCACGATGTCCGACGTTTCGCCCCACGTTGCTGCTGGGGGGTCTTTCGTGAGGACCTGCATTGGGAACAAGCTCCGCTCGCTGTTCGACACGATGTGCGTTTGCTGGGGAGCTTCACAGGGAACCAAACTGGGGACGACGAATTCTCAGCGGCCGAAACGTCGGACACCGTGCCGAACAACGACACGTGGGTACATCCGTGAAACCACCGCGAAAATCTGCGCGGTGGAGTAATACTGACCCTGACACCTCGCCGCTCCCCCCCCCCCCCCCCCCATTTGCCTCCCTCTCCCCCTCGCCGCCCCTTTCATCTTCAGAGGAAACCCGTGGAGTGGCGAGATGTTAACTCCCTCGCCGAGTATGCAAGAGGTTGTGAGGGTCAATCTCGACCTTGACGCCTGTATATTTGGAATTTGCATGATCTCTTCGTGGTCGCGTGGATTTTTCTCCGGGTCCTCCGGTCTTTCCCTCCACATTTAGAATCAACATCACGCGTTTAGAGTATTTGGCTACTGTCATTTTCAACAAGAGCCACTTCGTTGAGCTATCATTTGTAATAGCCAGGTCGCTTATGAAAAGACCTACATTATCCAGTGGGCTTTACCCGGTGAAATACAACGTAGTTCAGTTCATAGTTTTAGTTCAGTATCCTCGTGGCGACGTTGCATAAGCGTGTGTGACGGGTAGGTCGGCGCCGCGTTAATGGAACACCGGGTGCCTTCGCCGGTCACAGCCGTGAGCGTCGGGGGGGGGGGGGGGAAGGCATCGGCACGGAATCTCCAGCGGGTCAAGGAAAGTAAGATAATGGGTGACTCGTTAAGAAGCCTCGTTCCACCTCGTCCCCGCCTCGCCGCGCCATGCCCCACCCGTATTACACCTCGCCCCACCCGTATTACACCTCGCCCTCGCCTTGTCCCACCTAATCCCACCTGGTCCCACCGCGTCCCACCTCACCCCACCCTCGTCCCACCTCGTCCCACCTCACCTCACCCTCGTCCCACCGCGTCCCACCTTGTCCCGTCTCGCCACGTCGTCACTCGGTCAGGTGTTGAGGTCGCCGCTGCCAACGCTGCAGAGCGGTGTTTTGGGTGTGTGTGTGTGCCCTCGTGTGTTGGAATAAAATCATCACGAGAACTAACACGTGCGCATACACACGAGTTGGAACCCTGCTGCTGCTGTCACATCTGGGCTGGAGCACCCAGTCCCCTCGACCGCTCGCTACACCTGGTGGAGTTCGGGGTGAAGCAGCAGTCTGATCCAGCACTCACCGATTTACCGACAGCCACTCGGCCGTCGGTGGTGGTCAGCCTCCTCCTGATCGCTCTTAATTGCTACTAACTACCTGCGGCCGTCTGGAACGCTCTTCCTTCTGATATTAGGAATCCACTGGAGCTGTGCACTTGTAAATCATCTAGCTTGACAAACTAATTTCTTTAGAATTGCTTTTTGTGTTCAGTTTGTTGTCCTTAACCCCTGCACCACCGATTAGCACGGTTTGCTACGTACGTGTGCGACACAAGTTCAACATACATACACACAAAGTTTTCCCAATGAGCCTCGGGCCATGTCCACGCCAGCTCTATCGGCGAGCACCCGTTTAGATCAGCCCGGTACACAAAAGGGGGGTGAGGCTAGTACCATGCATACCTTGGCCACCTTCCCAGTGCTGATGTTCACCCACTCGCAACGGGCACTCCTTTAAAGGCTGAGTAGACCTAGCGGAGGCCCGGGAATGGTTCCGATATAAATTATTCGGCTGGTGTCCATCGCAGACAGCTGCGTTGAAGCTCAACAGCACTGCAGTGACGATACACAGCGCTTATGCAGCACGAAGCCTTCTTCTTGACGAGTGCCGTTGGCGAGCTCCTATTAAGGCCGGCGTTTTGCACGAGAGGTTGGTGTGGATGGAACCGCGCCTAGCGAACTTTGTCTCCCCAGTGTTGATGATTGATTACACCAGGTACTTATTTAAGGATGAGGCAGCATAATCGAGGCCCAGGATCTTTACAGATATCGTTCACGACTGATCTTTGACCAGGAATCTAACTCTGATTGCCAGATTCGTGGAGCAGTGTGCTAACTACTTGGCCATTGATTGCACTGTACAGATTCACACGTGCAGGGACTCTGTCACGCAAAGACAAATATCCGCTGTATAACAGACTTCGTGGCAAGTGCTGTTAGCGAGCACCTAATGAAGGCTGGCACGGCGCACGAGGGGGTGGGTGGCCAGCACCACGCCCCGCCGCCTTTGTCTCCCGAGTGGACTATGTTCAAACACACCTCACCCGGTACTCATTTGAGTCCCAGTCGACCTAGATGACGCCCGGACCGGTTCAGATCATCGTCGCTGGCGTTGGTGGCCATGTGCGGGAATCGAACTCAGGTCGCCGGGTCAATAGCGCAGCACCATAACTGCTACTACGCTACCGCTCCCCCCACACACACAAACCCAGTGAGGTTTCGTAGTGCAGCATGCTCCGCCAGACGCTAGTACACACGCGCACACACAACACGTAGGCATGTTTACATGGGTGCACGCTCGCAGCTGGGCGCCTACACCTGCTCGTGGCTGCGAGGATTTTTAATAAACGTCGGCTTCCCCGTTGCAGCGGGAGTCGCTTGCAAAACACCTCCAGATGAGGGCCGCTCAGCTGCAAACGTTGGCCCCGGGACATCTGTCGGCCGCGTTTGAGATGCCGCAGATGCTTGCGGGGAGGACCGCTTGCGGCGAGCGTTATTAGCCTTGGCCCGGCAAGCGCTGCCAACGCTCGCGCTGCCCGAATGCCGGCATATTTTATCGTGCTAAATAAATACCGGGCGAGAGGAAACGAGCTTGGGGTTATTGTTGTAATAATAACAATAAAAAAAACTGTTCGCTGGATTCGCATGTTTTCCTCTGCGGAAGAACTAGGTAGCGGTGGGGGGGGGACTGGGGACTCGGTTGTACTCCGGCGCCGGATTGACCCTGTGAGGGTCCCGTGTCGCGATAGCGACGCATCTCTGCCGACACGACGGGTTATTGCTTTTTTTGAGCTATGTCGCTCTTTTTCAGAAGCGACCTGGCAACAAATGATAGCTCAACGAAGTGGCTTGTCATCACCTGGACATTTATAGCAGCCACACGCTTGAAAGGCATGTTGATTCTAAATTTGGAGTGTAAAACCAGCGGACCCGGAGAAAAATCCACGCGACCATAGAGAGAGAGAGATACATGCGAACTTCAAAAATATACAGGCGTCAGGGTTGGGATTGAACCCACGACCCTTTTGAATACTAAGCGAGCTAGTTAACATCGACGCGACTGTAGCGGCCAACATCCGAACCATCACAAGCAAGGAACGATCTCGCCAACAAGGAGACGCTTCTCTAGCCCCGTTAGAAGTTTTCATCGCGGGATGTTTCGAAAGCCAATCGATGGTCCGGAGATGAAAGTTCCGATGTGCGGGGACGCATTTTTTCAGCAAGATCTCTCCCCTCATCCGTAGTAAATGTACCCTTACTCGTAGTAAATGTTCATAAGTTGGCGTGAAGATTCATTAGCTTCCGGTGGCCGAACGAATGCATTAGGAGGTCGCACGCAAAGTGCTTGGCACAAATAAACCGCAGTACCTTGCCGATTTCGTCAAGGAGCATAAATCATCACGTGAGTTCTGTTCATTCTCGCAGCAACAGCAGCAGCAGGTTATGGCTATCCGTCGTACAAAGCCGGTCACCGCATCGCACACTTTCAGATGCACTTCGGCGGCCGTCTGGAACGCTCTTCCTTCCGACATTAGGAAGCCACTGGAGCTATGCACTGTTGTGTTTAGTTTGTTGTCCTTCCCCGGCACCTCCGATTAGCGCGGTCTGCCACGTACAGTGCGAAAGAAGTTCAACATGCATATGTGCATACAAAGAGGCCATGGTTAAGGATGAGTTATGCAACGGCGCGGTCACCACGGCAGCGT
Organism: Lampetra planeri; assembly: GCF_965212315.1. Classification (NCBI taxonomy): domain Eukaryota; kingdom Metazoa; phylum Chordata; class Hyperoartia; order Petromyzontiformes; family Petromyzontidae; genus Lampetra; species Lampetra planeri. The sequence goes on along the minus strand of NC_136168.1, from coordinate 3,900,712 downwards.
ACGCGCGGGGCGCGGCGCCGCTAAATCACTAGCAGCGGACGTTCCCGCGAAGCTGCAGCAATGAAGGGGTGATTTTTTTTAGATATTTTTTTTTCTTCCAAGTCTGGACCAGGTTCTGAGCAAAACAGCGGAACTCCCGCGCAGTGATGTTATCTACGGTGTAATTGCCAAGTGTGCAGCGCTGGCTCCGACGTCTTGTCGCTCCTTTGATGAGCTTATCGGATGCTGCGTTTGAGGCTTAATGACACTCAGGATCGACCCATGCAGAGATCCGGACCACGATTTAACTCCACGTTGGGTGACTTTTTATTATTTTCACTGTCGTGTTTGTATTTGCATGTAAGGATATTTAAGGAATATTCACAATCTTTTTTGTGAGAAATGCAATATTTCTCGGGCAAACTTATTCGTTTTTTTGCGCTTATTTTGTGGCGGCGTACCTTTACGCCTTTGGGTTCTTAAAAGTGGGGGTCACACTTTATTTTTCTACCTCGCAATAAAGCCCGGCCCTTCGCCACGCGCTGGCGCGGGCGACTTCAGGGAGCCGAGGTGATGCCCCCCTCACCCACAGGAGGCAGAGCGTGGGGCCAGAGCTAGAGAGGAGAGGAGGGGGGGCGCCGCAAAGAGGCAGCCTCGCCCGGGAATGCCACGCTGGGATTACGAGTGGCCGCGAAAGCCTCTCGTGTTCGTCAACGTGCTCGGACGAGTTGCAGGTTTAACTTTCGCGCGCGCTTTTCAATGAATGGATGTGGTGCCGTCCCTGGTCCTGTGACCGCCCCCCCCCCCCCATGCCATGACCCCCCCCGTCCCGTGACCTCGATCCCGTGACCCCTATCTCTTGACCCCCCCCATCCCGTGTATATATGTATGTTGAACTTCTTTCGCACCGTACGTAGCCAATCGCGCTAATCGGAGGTGGCGATGACACTCCCCCATCCCGTTTCTGCTTTGACCCCTGGACTCGCGGTCTCGTGTGGACTCACGCCGTCGATCGCCCAGTGTCGCCTGTGGACAACGCTCCTCACACCTGAGCTCCATCCCGCAGTCTGCCGTGCCAATGGAGGTTGGCGCGTAAGGGACGTGTGAGCGATCGGTTGCACACAACCTAGTTGCGCGCAACTTAGCTTGCATGCAGCCAGTCGTTTACAATGTCCACAGATTGTGCTGCCGTGCGATCCGCTCGGCGATCTGCAGCGACGTGTATATATATATCACGGACCAAGCAAGATTCGGGCGACGATGCAAGTTGCGCAACTGATCGTGTCGGCCGCGTGGACCCGGGTTCAGGGAACGCAAGCGCCGGAGCCTTGTTCCCAGTTGCGGCGGCGTTAACATCCGCGAGCGGTAACCTTGGCGGGGCAGGTCCTGCGCACTTGTAATTTTTGAGCGTGCGTGTCCTTCGCTGCCGCAAGTGGACTCAAGAGATTTTGGGATATCATTAACCGGGAGTGCATTCCCCCGCCTAAAATCTGCGCGCATCTAAATTAAGTTCAATTAATACATTAGCGGCCCTTGCCTTAAACGGGCATCCATGATTCCCTTCTAAAAGTAGGCGACCGGTTGGCTGCCTCCTGCGAGGGTGAATTGTGTGTTCGGCTGGCTGTCCCAAAATGGCCTGCGTCCAGATGAAGCAAGTTCATGTATTAGGTGTAGCCCTGTGAGCCATTCGGCTCTTGAATCGGGTGCAACCGCAACAAACAAAAAAACAAAAACATGAACAAGAAAACATCTTAAAGTGACTGTGCAAACAAACAATCCAAGAAAAGACGGCAAAATATTGCAGAAAAAGCACCGTACACCAACACTGTGTGCAAAAATCCCAGTGGGATGCAAGTCAAACAACAACATCGCCTGGTATGCAAGGAGGGATCATGAGTTCGATCCCGACCCTGACGCCTGCTGTGCATTTGGAGTTTGCGTGTCTCTCTCTCTATCTCTCTCCCCGTGGTCGCGTGGATTTTTCTCCGGGTCCTCCGGTTTTTCCCTCCACATTCAGAAACAACAGATAATCTCGACAGGCTGCCCACCCCTACCCGCCCACCACCCCGTCATGGGAATGTGGAATTTCTAGCGCCGACTCTGAGCCAAAAGCACGCACACCGCCACTGTCCTGACCCAACCCGCTGCGATTTTGACATCAAAGGGTAGAAAATGGCGTTCAAGTTCTCGGCCCTCCCCCCAGCCACGAGATCGCATCGCTGGTGGGCAATTATCATTTTTAATAAATACGCATTTAAAACGTCTCCTTATAAAGCAGCGTAGAAAACGGTGAGACGTAAGCGCGGCCGGTTTCGGTTCGGGGCGGGGGGGCGGTGGTTGCCGTGCGATTCTCGCCCCTATCCATGCCGCTGCCCGCCCCCCCCCCCCAGAACCTTCAACCGTGCGCCGAGAGGTTATCGCAAAAATAATGCGCGCAGGCGAATTGAAACGAGTTGAACCTTTTAAATGTCGGGGGGGTGGGAGGGGTGCGGGCGGGGGAACGTTCGTTTTGCCGTTTGCGGCAGATGTTGGCGTAAAACTTTTAACGAGGGTTGGTGGAAAAAACCGCCAACGAAAGAGAAGGCAGCGGCCACTTTGCAGTGTGGGGGCCCAACGCCGCCGTGGGGCGATTCTCACGTATAATATATATTTATTATTATTTATAATTATTTTGTGATGGCAGTCGCGACTGAAATACGCAGAGTTTACAACTGCTTTCCAAGCGTTGGAATTTTCATGGCTTTGGCCAAAAAAATTGGCGTTGACTATTAGTTTTATACATATAAACAGTATTCACACACACGCACGTGTGTGTGTGTACATGTATACTGTGTATATAGGGTGGCCCAAAAGGAAGGACACATGAGGTTATTATGTTTTTTGTAACAAATAACACGGGGTTATTTTATTGATTTTAACACATTTTTAGGTTGACTTCCATCAACATGAATGCACGTATGAATTCTCTTTTTTAAACTAATTTAGGACGTGTTTTTAAGATCACAGGTGCGATCTACGGACATTAATCAATGTATGCTTAGTCTCAATTAATTCACAGGTTTCTTCGCCGGGTTTTGTAAACAACGCGTTTGAGGTGACTTTCACAGGAAGAAGAAAAATAAAATAGATATTCATCATGATAAGAAAGGAAATATTCACTTAAAGAATTAACAATGAAAATATTTTAATGCCAGTGTGAAAAATGTATGAAATAACCCCATGTGTTCTACCTTTGGGCAACCATGTGTGGATATATACAGTCTGACCCCATGCCCCTACTGGACATCTGTGCAAAAGAGCTTTGTAGCTCATCGGATTTCTCCAGTATAAATAAATATTCTGTTTCTGATATATGTAGATGCCTTGCGTTGCTCCCCTCGACATTGATGTGGCGTTACGGTCTGCAGTGCGCTGGACTTCCAATCCAGAGGTCACCGGTTGGATTCCATCTCCTGGCGCGGTAGTCGAAATAACCGGAGGAAGTTTATTAAATTACTCACCGCTCTCGCCCCCCCCACCGCCTCCATCTACCCGGCAGTGATGTAAATTGGTTAACCGCAGTTAAGTCTGTGCTTAGTTTAATCTTGATTTTAAGCTTTCGTGACTGCAGGAATCCATACTCTTTGGTTCTTTCGGTAAAGTCACGTGGGTATCAAATAAAATAATACACGACGTTTCGGGTGCAACGCAATCGTCTGTCATCAGGTGGAAAAGCATGGTCTGCTGCTGTGGCAGACTGTTTTTAAAAGGTTTGAAATGGGTGTAGCCCAAGGGTCATAAAGAAGTGGCCGGGGCTAGTGATGTTAATGTGAGAAATTAGCATGTAACATTAAGATAGGAGGAGAGCGGCCTCCTGGTTGTAAAGTTATAGAGCCAGGTGGCCAGGATTTAGCAAAAACGGAGGCCACTTTTCACCCAGACACCCGGAGAGCAGCACAGGCTAAGTGTGTCTAACCTAACATTGATACTACACAGCAACATATTTAAGAATCGTTATCTGGTCCAACACCATGTGAGACTCGGCTCTAGAGAAAAGCTGTCTCGGGTGTGGACCAATCGATTTCAAGGACAGTGCATACATTATCAGATTTCGATTTTAAGCTTTCGTGACTGCAGGGATTCATCTTCTTGGTTCTTTCGGTAAAGTCACGTAGAATGGAAATAATAAAATAATAAAATAAAACATTATAAAATAATTCTCACGACGTTTCCTCGATAGACCTGTTCTTCACCTGAGGACGGCTGATTGCGTTGTGGCCGAAACGTCGTGAGAATTATTTGATTATGTTTTATTTTTATTATTTTATTATTTACATTCTACGTGACTTTACCGACAGAACCAAGAAGATACATTATCAGAGTTGTGTTTTTTGTTTGCATTCTGACTGCAGGTATTGTGGTCAATGCAAACATGACTCCTTGTTAAAAAAGTTGTCAGTTTTGTTGCCAGATTAAAGGGTAAAAATCCAATTATCAACATATATAATAATTGGAAAAAAAGACGAGTTAAAATAAAACTTTTGTTTTTTTTTAACGTCAAATCTCATCGGTAGTCCTCACACTATCGCCCAGCCAGGCCGTTATTTATGATTATTATCTCATTTAAAACACCGCGATCTACCGAACGAATGACGCGAGGACAAATGTTTTTTTAAAGCCGGGGGGAGGGGGGGGCGCGTGCGATGGAGCGCAGCGTGTGGGTTACTCGCTGCCCCCCACCCCCTTTCCGACAGACGTCTGTCTGGCGTGCAAACTGTTTGGCCATGCGTCCTCGAGAGGGGGGGCCCCCTCTGGACCTCCTCTTAGTGGGGAGACTACCCCCCCCCCTTTTACACCAGCAGTGCCGTGAGCGAGCACTTTCAGGGCTGCGCCTACACACATGTATTTTTAAATCCTTTATATTAAGTTCGCTTGCTTGCTTGCGCGCTTACGACCGTTCAAATCTTTCGGTCGTTTTCTAACCCACTTCCCGTGATCCAATCGAGCTGACATTTTGCACACAGACTCGTTGTGCGTGACAATTTATTTTCGTGAACATTTTTTTCCAAAATTGTACACTTTTTAGGAAAACATTTTTATTTTTAATTACCAATTGCTTAATGGTGGCAGGCAATCATCTGACCCATAGGTGGCAGCCATCTCAAGCTAGAGGACGAGAGGACTCTAGCCGCCACGCATATAAAGGATTTATAGTGGAAAACTTTGTTTTTACGGGTTAATTTTTTTATACACTTCCCGTGATGCGGTCCTCTCTCCTCACACCGTTGCACGCCCCGCATCAGGAGACGTGGCCGCGTTGGGACGCAGCGTAAATCCACGTTGTGCCGTATTTAACTGTAAACCGGGAAAAAAATGTAAGCTAAACGAAACGCGGCAAAAATAAATAACACGGACCGAGATATATATATATAACCCGCATTTGGCTAAGTTGTGTGGTAAAGTTGTCGTTTACACAGTTTCTGATCGGGGTCCCGGTTCGTGTCCGCTAGTTTTAATTTATTTTTCCCACGCGTGCTCTTCAGTGTGTAAGAGTTGTTTTTGATTCTGACACTGGAGGCGGCGGGGAGGGGGGGGGTATTTCGTGCAGTATTATTTCCTCCCCCTTCTAAATGCAAACAGATGCCGGGGCAAGTGTGTCGCTCGCTCGAATTCAGGCTTTTTGACCTCAAGTTACGTGCCCAAAAAAACATATATGTATCGGCGAAATCGCAAAACGTGCGCCGCATTCTGCTTCCTGCATGATACTACGCAGGGTATTCAACTGCGGTTTTACTCTGGATGGACTCATCTCTGCCACAGGAACGTGGAGTGTCTACCGCCACTGACTCAGGACGGTCGGCAAAGACTAATGCCCTGTTTGAGCTCACCCAAGCGGCCTTCTGGTTCCAGCGGAGGGACTAGTGGCTTGCAATCGAAAGGTCGGGAGTTCCATTCCTGGTTGGGGGGTTGACTTGGCCCATCATCCCTCCGGGGTCAATTGCACGAGTACCACTCTCTGGGGAACTCTCAACGGTGTTGAGTCGATGGACTGACTAGTCCCTGGCGTGGGAGTGTGGAATTTCCACTGCTAGGCTCAAGGCTGTAAACGAAACAAACGGGATGTCGTTGGAGGACACGGTGAGTTTTAATCTTCTTGGTTCTTTCAGTAAAGTCACATAGAAGGGAAGTAATAAAATAATACAAATAAAACATAATAAAATAATTCTCACGACGTTTCGGCTACAATGCAAGCAGCCGTCTTCACCTGAAGAAACGTCGTGAGAATTATTTTATTATGTTTTATTTTTATTATTTTATTACTTCCCTTCTACGTGACTTTACCGAAAGAACCAAGAAGATGAATCCCTGCAGTCACGAAAGCTTTAAATCGGTGAGTTTTAAGTCGAGATAATTTACGCGCGATAGAGTCTATCTGCTCGCGTGCGGTTAAAGTCGCGTGCGCCGTTGATGACGATGCAAAAATCGCAGGGCATGACACCGATCGTGGCTATTGCAGAGGGACACTTGAGTTTGTGAAATGGTTAAATTCACTCAACTTATTCAAACAAACAAAAAAAGGGGTTATTTTGATTTAAATAATGACAGCCCTTTATCAGTCTGGATGAAGACCTCCCCACGACGTATCGGTTCTGGAGGCTTCTTTGACCATACTTGACCGTGCTCGTCAGCGTGGGTTGACAAGGATGAAGGGGGTGGTAAGGGTGGGCGCCCTGAAGCGGTTGATGAGTCCACTCGCCACCGACGTCACCCGCGGCCAGGAGCGGATCGGCGATCGTTTCCAACCACCAATACTCCTCCACGTGGGCGGCAGGGTGGTGGTGGCGGGGCGAGTGGTAACGCTTGTGGCCTCGCAGCCAGATGATGCCTGGGTTCCACTCCCGACTCGTGCTCCCTTTCTGTGTGGAGTTTGCACGTTTCTCCCCTGTTCTGCATTGGGTTTTCTCCGGGCTCTCCGGTTTACTCCCAATTGTGAGAAGAAAAATCACCCCATGCAATGGCAATGGTATTGAGCGCAACATTGCCAAGATGCTGGAACAACATCGCCCGCTAATTACTCAATTGGGATCACAACGCAGCAGCAGGAGCAGCAGCAGCAGGAAACGTCGTCCCCCTTCTGTAAAAAAAAACTTTGCCAGGACCCTCCTTCGGCCGAGGAGGAGTCTTTGAACTCGTCGTTGGCCTCCCCGAGTATACCAAGTAAATGAAAAGTTAATTCACCATTATCTTCGTCCGGTGCTCGCCGAGCTTGCATTGGGCTTCCGGTTGCCGAACCGATAGATTGTAGGTAAGGTTGCACTCATTACACACGAAGTGCTTGCCAAAAAAGTTAACCGCAGTACCTTGCTGAGCTCGTTAAGGAGCATAAAGCATCACGCGAACTCCGGTCATCCTCGCAGCGGTGGCTTTTGGCTCGCCCATCGAACAAAGACGGTGGTCATCGCATAGCGCGCTTTCGGATGCCCTTTTGCGGCCGTCTGGAACGCTCTTCCTTCCGATATTAGGAAGTGAACAGAGCTACGCACTTTGAAATGATCTAGATTGAAAACTCATTTATTTAGAACATCTTTTTGAATTTAGTTTGTGGTCCTTCCCCCTTGCACCTGCGATTAGCACGGTTGGCTACGTACTGTGCGAAAGAAGTTCAACGTACACACATACAAAGTATGTCAAGGAGGACCTCCGTCCAATAAACAAGCAACTCTTGTCTTTTTAGATGTGCACTTAGGCTGTGTCCCAGGCAGTCTCCAATATATGTTTAAAGCTTCGGTGATGGAAAATTACACTTTAAATAGCCTTTAAGATTATATTATGGCTCATTGAGGTGGCTCAGAGGTTAAAGCGCTGACCAGAGGTCACAAACGGGTTTTGATTCCTTACCCTTACCCGTACCCGGCCGCACCAGGGTCGCAAACGGGTACCCGTACCCTACCCATACCTGGCCGGGTACGGGTAGGGTACGGGTATCGGGTACCTGATTGCGACCTCTGGGATGAAGCCATGTTGCAGGCGCGGGTGGGTTGGTTCTAGGAACTTGAATTGTGAGAAGAGACAAGACGTTGGGAAATGAGTAACAAACGGTTACTCACCAGTGACTCACGGCCTACCCGTACCCGGCCGCACCAGGGTCGCAAACGGGTACCCGTACCCATACCCGGCCGGGTACGGGTAGCTGGGTATCGGGTACCCGGTTGCGACCTCTGGCGCTGACCAAGCACCGCCAAGAAACCTAGGTTCGAATCCAGGCAGCCACCCGTCATGAAACCGGGTTTCTCCAGCATCAGTGAGTTGGTGGTCTCAGCCGGGTCGCCAATGGGCGCACAAAGAATTGTCGTGTCTACTTCCATACGAAAACCCCGTCGTGTGGCAAGGCGGTGCATTCCTGCGCGGGGAGTACCCACCACCATCGCTAACGAGCGGGGACATTAGTTTGCGGCGGAGACGGTGCCTGCCGCGATCCGGTATGGGCGTCGCGGTGGCTGGGAAGATGTTAACTACCTCGCCTGGTATGCAGGAGGGCGTGGGTTCGATCCCAACCCTGATGCCTGTTGAATATTTAGAGTTTGCGTGTCTCTCCCTCCACATTTAGAATCGGCATGCCTTTAGAGTGTTTGGCTGCGATACATTTCCACACGACGATAAGCCACTTTTGGTTGAGCTATCATTCTTGGCCCAGGTCGCTTCTGAAAAAGAGCTACTCGTATCAGTGGGCCTTACCTAGTAAAATAAAAAAAAGTTTAGCGTCGACTCCCAGCGCTGGAAATAGCCTGTGGAGTCGTTCGTGGACATCACCCGTCACACTGAGACCTCCTTTAGCAGTGGCAAAATATAGTGATAGGTTTTTACTCTTTCAACTGGTACAAAAACTGACACCTTTATACAAGGGATCATGTTTGCATTAACCACAACACTTGCGGTCAAAATGCAAACAAAAAGACAACTCTGATAATGTATGCACTGTCCTTGAAATTGATTGGTCCACAATCGACACAGCTTTTCTTAGAGCCCAGTCTCACATGGTGTTGGACCAGATGACGCCAAAAGGCGCACAACTCAAAGACAACGCACCATTGAGAGCTCGGGGTAAGCATTTACATTATGAGACCTCCTTTGCCAGTAGCAAGATATAGTAGTAGGTTTTTACCCTTTTATTTGGCTCTTTTTCACAGATGTCCATAAAGTTCATGAAGAAACGCAAGAGACGTCGTAGTGTCGCGGTTAGCTTGCTATGCTGCGAACTCGGTGATCTGGTTTTCGATTCTCGCTCACGGCCAACACCAGTGACGTATATCTGAACCGGTCCTGGGCCTCTTCCCCTTGGTCGACTCAGCCTCAAATGAGTACCTGGTGCGGTGTGTAAAAGCATCACCATTAGGGAGACAAAGGCGGTCAGTCGTGATGCTGGCCACCCACCCACGCGTGTGCCGTGCTGGCCTGAGAGTGTGAGTGTGTGTGTTAGTGTGAGTGTGTTGGAGTGTGTGTGTGTGACGTGTGTGTATTAGTGTGAGCATGTTGACTTGTTTGTGTGTATTAGTGTGAGTGTGTGTGTATTAGTGTGAGTGTGTGTGTATTAGTGTGAGTGTGTGTGTATTAGTGTGAGTGTGTTGACGTGTGTGAGAGTGTGAGTGTGTGTATTAGTGTGAGCGAGTGTGTTGACGTGTGTGTGTGTATTAGTGTGAGCAAGTGTGTTGACGTGTGTGAGAGTGTGAGTATGTGTCTATTAGTGTGAGCTTGTTGACGTGTGTGAATTACTGTGAGTAGGTGTGTTGACGTGTGTGTGTATTAGTGTGAGCGAGTGTGTTGATGTGTGTGTGTGTATTAGTGTGAGCGAGTGTGTTGATGTGTGTGAGAGTGTGAGTGTGTGTGTATTAGTGTGAGCATGTTGACGTGTGTGTGTGTGTATTAGTGTGAGTGAGTGTGTTGACGTGTGTGAGAGTGTAAGTGTGTGTGTATTAGTGTGTGTGTGTGTATTAGTGTGAGTGAGTGTGTTGACGTGTGTGAGAGTGTAAGTGTGTGTGTATTAGTGTGTGTGTGTGTATTAGTGTGAGTGTGTTGACGTGTGTGAGTGTATTAGTGTGAGTGTGTGTGTTGACGTGTGTGTGTGTGTATTAGTGTGAGCATGTTGACGTGTGTGTGTGTATTAGTGTGAGCGAGTGTGTTGACGTGTGTGAGCGAGTGAGTGTGAGTGTGTTGACTTGTGTGTGTGTATTAGTGTGAGCATGTTGACGTGTGTGTATTAGTGTGAGCATGTTGACGTGTGTATGTGTGTATTAGTGTGAGTGAGTGTGTTGACGTGTGTGAGAGAGTGAGTGTGTGTATGTATTCGTGTGAGCATGTTGACGTGTGTATGTGTGTATGTGTTTATTAGTGTGAGTGAGTGTGTTGACGTGTGTGTATTAGTGTGAGCATGTTGACGTGTGTATGTGTGTGTGTATTAGTGTGAGTGAGTGTGTTGACGTGTGTGAGAGTGTAAGTGTGTGTGTGTATTAGTGTGAGTGTGTTGACGTGTATGTGTGTATTAGTGTGAGTGCGTGTGTTGACGGGCTCGAGGAGTCTATCTCTGGCTGGTGTTGCTGCGTGTGAGTCACCCGGCGGTCGAATTCGCCGCACATTCCGCAGATCTGCGTTGACCGCACTCGGCCAATCTCTCAGAGGGCCTCTGGGTGGGTGGGTCAGTGCTGCTGCTGCTGCTGCTTCTCTGCTGCTACTCCGCGTGTCTGAACATTAGCAGCAGTTGCACACTCGGGCTAAATTTAGCCTCCTCCGCTATGGAGAGACCAGACGGACCCCCACCCCCCCCCCCGTGGTATTTTGTACCGTTTTCCCACCCCCACCCAAAATAAGGAGCACTGTAAGTTGACGGAGCGTGCTTTTGCGAAAGAAAAGCGCGGCCTCGGCTTGGTTCCGCCTATCCGTGAGGTTTGGCGCTGCCGTCGCCGCGGGAGAAATGTGTCCTACTTGTTGTACTGCCACTCGATTGATCCGATGGCCATGCAGATGGGGGGGGGGGGGGTCTGATACAAATGAAGGCTCCATCCCCGCTTGATTCACCAAACCCCCCTTGTCCAAATCAACGGACTGTGCCAGTAAAACAATATGCCATGTGGGGATAAACGCATACCACGGAAATTCAAGCTGCAGAACCCTGGGGTTAGAATCCCAAGGCGAGTGCAATGAACTCCGAGTGAACAATTGACCTTGGGTTTGCAAAATAAACGAGAAGATAAGTCGCCTTTGTCACCGACCTGTCTTTCCACGTAACTAACCACGATCTTTCTTTTTTAGTTTTACACATCCCATGTATGCTGAACCTCTTTCGCACCGCACGTAGCCAACCGTACTAATCGGAGGTGCGGGGGAAGAACCAAGAACTCAACGCAAAAAAGCAGTTCTAAAGAAATGAGTTTGTCAATGTGGATGATTTAAAAGTGCACAGGTCTCGGTGGCTTACCGAATATCGGAAGGAAGAGCGTTCCAGACGTCCGCCGAAGCGCATCTGGAAGCGCCGCGCGATGCGCTGACCCGCATCTGGGAAGAGGTGCGGGTACCCACACTTTACCCCACCACACACATCCGTGTCACGCTGGTGAGTGAACAGAGGCGTTGGGGGGTGAGAGGGGTGGGATGGGGGGGGGGGGTGAGAGGCGCGAGTGAAGAAACCCGCGCGCCGTCGTTTCAACTGCCGCTCCGGGAGATGGGGAATCGAACCGGCGACCTCTGGGTCGCAACCCCAGCACGGCAGCGTCTCCCATAATGGATGTGGAAGCGGGGTGGGGGGGGGGCGGCCCTCTCCTCTCCTCTTTATTTAATCGTGAGAGTCGGTCGGCGCGCGAGTTCCGCTGCGAGGGAGACGTGGGGGGGCCGACGCAGGGGGTCAATGCTGAAATGTCGGCTGTGCGCGCTGCGGAAAACTCCGTGCCGCGTCGGATGTTGAGCGCCGAGTTTCAGTGGTTTCCTCCAAAACGATTTCGTCGGCGGCGGCAGCATCAGCAGCCATTTGAGAAAAGTTCTGCCCGATATTAACTACCTCGCCTGGTATGCAGGAAGTCGTGGGTTCGATTCTGACCCTGATGCCTGCTGCTCTATATTTGGAGTTTGCATGTCTGTCTCCCCGTGGTTGCATGGATTTTTCTCTGGGTCGTCTGGTTTTCCCCTCCACATTTAGAATCAACGTGCGTGTACAGTATATGGCTGCTATAAATGTATACGTTTATAAGCCACTTCGTTAAGCCGTCCTTTCGCACCTCCAATTATCACGGTTGGCTACGTACGGTGCAAAAGAAGTTCAACATCCTTACATTTGTGGCCAGGTTGCTTCTGAAAAAGAGCTATTTAGCTCAATGGACCTTACCTGGGAGTCTTGCTGATTATTTTTTTCCCACAGGAGGGGGGCGATGTTGCTACGTGCAATACCCCGTTGAGTAATTTGGAGTTACGTTTTCAGCATTGAGGATGATGTTTGGCCAGTTCCAAGTTACATTGCGTTTTGTGTTTTTCGCTATGGGAGGAAAGCGGAGAAATAAGAGGGAAACTTTGCAGAGCAGGGAGAGAACATACACATTCCACACCCTCAAACTCGTGCGTCTATATGTATATTGGACTTCTTTTGCACCGTGCGTAGCCAAGCGTGCCAATCGGAGGTGCGGGGGGAAGGACAGCAAGCTAAACACAAAAAGCAGTTCTAAAGAAATGAGTTTTCAATCTAGACGATGATTTAAAAGTGTGCATAGTTCTCCCAGTGGATTCCTAATATCGGAAGGAAGAGAGCGTTCCAGATGGCCGTCGATGGCGAGCGAAAAAAAAAACTCCCACACTCCCACAAACAACTCGCACTCTGCAGAATTAGGGAGAAAATAAACTAACTCCAAAGACAGAGATCGCCCACATAGCCTTTAACAGACTGGGCAAGTGCTGTTCGTGGACACCTATGAAAGCCAGCACGGCACACGAGGTGGTGGGTGGCCAGCACCATGCCCGGCCACCTTTATCTCCCTCGTGGTGATGTTTACACACTGCATCAGGAACCAATTTTAGACTGAGTCGACCTCGTTGAAGTCCAGGGACTGGTTGAGATAATTATCACTGGAGTTGGCCGCGAGCGGGAATCGAACTCAGGTCACCAGGTTCACAGCGCGGCGCGCTAACCGCAACACTGCCGCTCGCACGCACAATCACACGCACACACAGTCACGCACGAACTCGCACTCTGCACAACAGGGGCAGGGAACACACAAACGCCTTACAGAAAGGCGCCCGTGTCAGGAATCGAACCCAGGCCCTTCTTGCTGCGAGGCACGAGTAGCGAGCGCTGCGACGCCCACGCTGCACCAAAGTTTGTGAGTCTGTCTGCACATTGCTCCGACTCACTATATTGCTCCTCTACATTTAAACCCAGTCTGACCTTGGCTGTATAGTTGCCGCGTGGCCATAAAGGGGCATCTTTTATTTCGCTAATGCTTAACGCCCGAAGGGTGGGTGGCGGGGGGTGGATCGTGTCTGTAAGCGTTAAAAAAAAACCTTTCATGTGCTTCGTTCGTCGAGGATGGCGTTGCCGTGGGAGACCTGCGTTGTTCATTCGTATCGTGGCTCTGCGACCCGTTCGACCACCGTTGAATGGTGACGCAGCCAACACGGCAGCGTGTGATGTAGTATTGGCAAGGCTCGGTCATTGCAACTCGCTACTCTACCTGACGTCTGGCAAAAACATAACCGAGCTGCAGCGTGTACAACATTGCTGGGCATGTGTCGTGGCAGGATACTGCAATATCTCACCATGTCCGGGCCAGTGTTCACCGAGCTGCATTGGCTTCTGGTTGCCGACCGAAAACATTGTCAGGTCACCCTCATTACACACGAATTGCTTGCCACAAATGAACCACAATACCTTGCTAATCTCGTGAAGGAACATCAACCATCACGCGAACTCCGCTCATCCTCGCAGTGGCTTTTGGCTAACCTTGGAACAAAGACGGTCACCGCATCGCGCGGCGCTTTCAGGTGCGCTTCAACGGCCGTCTGGAACGTTCTCCCTTCCGATATTAGGAAGCCATTGGAGCTTTGCACTTTCAAATCATCTCGACTGAAAACTTAATTTCTTTAGAACTTATTTTCGTGTTTTAGTTCGTGCTCCTTCCCCCGCACCTCCGATTAGCACAGTTGGCTACGTACGGTGCGAAAGAAGTTCAACACGCGTACAAACATACATACGCAAAAGTCACAGTCGACACGACCTGCGGGGGACCACAGTCGCCGAGCCTGGGTTTGAATCCCGCTGCCGGTGGGTGACGTTTGCGCGCGTTGGCTTTGACGTCCACCCTAAGCCGAGAGTGACCATCGATGTGGGTTTTCAGGAGACACCGATGGATTTTTTTTCCCGTAAAGCACAAACGGCATTTGACTCGTTCCCGTGCGGCGGCGGCAGCGGCGGCAGCAATGTGGTTCAGGAGCTAGATCCCAATGTCGAAGTCCGCTCGCCACGACAAGAGGGCTTCAGGAGAGAGAGAGAGAGAGGGAGTTCATGTAACTTCTTGGTTCTTTCGGTAAAGTCACGTAGAAGGGAAATAATAAAATAATAAAAATAAAACCTAATAAAATAAAATTCTCACGACGTTTCGGCCACAACGCAAGCAGCCGTCTTCAGGTGAAGAACAGGGCTGTCGGAAAGACAGCGTCCGATTCGTACTTTACCGAAAGAACCAAGAAGATGAATCCCTGCCGTCACGAAAGCTTTAAATCGGAGTTCATGTAATTTTGCTGCTATTCCTCCTCCATTGAAGGAGCGTAGACCACAGTGGATTGCCTATGTGGTTCAATTGTTTGGGTGCAGTGCCCGATCCACAAATACGAAGGAGACATCACAGTGATATTCTCTGCGACTCCTGACGCGGTTATCTGCCTTGACCACTTCAATGTGCAGTTGTAGTTGTTGTTCTGCGTCGACATCTGCCGTGCGAAAGAAGAAGAATATATTTTTTGGGTTGCATGGCCACATTCGAACTACTGTGACTTTATTGTATCTGTGCATTTACGTATATGTGAGTCTCTATGTATATCTATATGTCTGCATGGATGCTTCTGTTTCTATATGGTTCTCTACATATCTCTTTGGGTACCTATAGGTCTGCTATAAGGACAACAGTTTCGGTTGCATAGCCACAATTACATTTTCTGTGGCTTTTCTTTAATGTACCTATGAATCTCAATGTATATTTATGTCTCTATGGGTGTCTGCGTATCTATATGGGTCTCTGCGTATCTCGATGGGTCCCTATGGGTCTACTATATGGTCCATAGTTTGGGTTCCATGGCCACAATTACATTACTGTGGCTTGTCTTTAATGTACCTATGAGTCTCTACGTATATCTATGTCTCTATGGGTGTCTGTGTATCTATATGGGTCTCTACGTATCTCGTTGGGTCCCGACGGGCCTACTTATACAGTCCATACTTTGGCTTGTGTGGCCGCAATTGCACTGCTGTGGCTCGTATCTTTAACTTTACATTCATGAAGGAGGATGCACGCATTGGCCTGTTGGTGATGTTCTCATGCCGTTGATGGTTCCATCACCAGTGTCTTGAAGGAGGAGGGGGCGGAATGTCTAAGCCTGGAGGTGCGATGTTTAGGTCTCAGATGAGGTGTTTGTATAAAGGTTGTGTGCTCTGTACACGTTTCTGTGTTGTTGTTGTTTGAAACTTGCGTGTTTTTTTCCCCCCCGGCCTGCACTGTTTTTCTGTTATGACGCCGGGGTGTTCTCATCGTTTACACTTCCTTCCCTTTGTGTGTGTGCCGTGGCAATCCTACCAGTGTTTGTCAGCCTGGGGGGGCCTCGTGAGCAGCATTTAGGAGATGTAACCTGATTTTATCTTAAACTAGGGCGGCCCAAAAATAACCCTGAGCCCAAGTAGATTGAGCACGGATTGCGTAGGAAACCTTAAATCGGTCATTTAGCGAAGTGCGTTTCCAAAACTCACGATTTGAACGTCTGCGTCTCTTTGCTGCGCTCGTTGGGCCAGGGCTGCGATTTTTTTGCGTCAAGTGTCACAGGCGTAGCGATGAAATAGAAAGGCTTCCACCAACCCGCGACTGACCGGCGTGGTGAAGTATAGTCCGACGATCCCCAAGACCGGGGTGCGCGGGAGGGGTCTGCAACCAAAATAGCGACTCTCATTGTAGACTGGACTCCCATGGTAAACTGGACTTCCGTGGTAAACTGGACTCCCATTGTAAACTGGACATCCGTGGTAAGGAGTCTGCAACCAAAATAACAAGAAGAGACGTTTTTTTCTCGAATTTCGTAGAAATAAAAGTCACTTTCAAGAGCCGCAATGCTTCCATGGAGCCTCAGGTTGCCGGACTCGTGCCCCCTCGTGTTCTCAATGCACTTTTAAATAATAATAATAATAATCATAATCCTGCTTCACTGAGTCTCAAGACTCTTTCTCAAGAGAGTCCTGCCACATTTGGATATTTGGCAAAATCTAATCATGAAAAGTTTTGCTTCTTGTGGGAGGCAACCAGCGAAACCAGAGAGAACCCGCCGCGCACAAATGCACGGGGATGACGCTCAAAGCTTCGCACAGACAGATTCAATAATTCGTTGCTGAACTTGAGCTTTACGTCCTTTCACCAACATCACAACTCATTTTCTCACAACTGATGAGTCCCCAGAAGGTTGAAAGCATTCCAGTGTTTGCTTGCTTAAACACACGCTGCTTGATAATATTGGCGGAAAGCCAATTTATATACACTGATGGCTTAAAAATGATTTCATTTTCAATGTGGAAACACGGAATGGAATTTCTGCTTATATTTGGCTATATATACACACGCGGTTATTTTGTACCCACTGGAGGATTTCTCCATTTTATTGAAAGTGCGGCAGAAGATGACCCGTAGCCAATCCAGGGCGCCCCAACGTCGACCAGCGAACGGCAACGCAGCGCAGCACATACGCGCTGCGTTGTTTCCGTTGATGACATTTAATCGTGAAAAGGTGCCCCGTCAAGGCGTGTTTATTTGTCGGCGGTTTCCGACGAGGCCACATTAGTCGCCGTTGAGGTGAGTTTGTATCGCGCTATTTGAACCGTTTATCAGAATATTAATTGATGCTGGAGGAATCCGATGGGCTATGAAGCTCTTTTTCACAGGCGGTTCAAGTAGGGGGCACAGAGGTCAGAACGTTACAGCAACAAGCAGTACAAAAACACGCTAGGAGTGCAAAGTATAGGAAAGTTAAACACATCACTGAAAAATATACAAATGAAATGAAAGAGTGTTTTATCTTACCAGGCAAAGCCCACTGAGGTATTGACTTATTTTTCAGAAGCGATCCGACCACAAAGAAACGTCGTGAGAATTATTTTATTATGTTTTATTTTTATTATTTCTTATTTCCCTTCTACGTGACTTTACCGAAAGAACCAAGAAGATGAATCCCTGCAGTCACGAAAGCTTTAAATCGAAACAAATGATTGCTCAATAAAAGTGGCTTTTTGCGGCAAAATAATCGAAATAGTCTCAATGCATGTTTCTACACATAGAACACGCAGCGCGTGTGCCCTTCTGCTGGAACGTGCGTATCAGGGTATGAAACACAGAAGGCTCCGTTGCACCGTGTGAAAATGGATTCAAAGTTTTAATGTTTTTTTAGTTTTGCCGCAACCATTCTCTGGCCACGTTCGCGGTTTGGTGAATTGTTGAGATCCTCGGTCGTGATTTGGTGGCCGCACGGATCACGTTAACTCGTTACATACAGCGTATACGAATACAAAAAGTGTATCCTTGCGCACGCGATTCTATGCAAGTTATCTTACTCTTAATGCTCACAATTAATCAGGGAAATTGTGAATCGTTTACACCCTAGATGATTATGTCAGGTGACTAATTGATGAACTGAAATGTTACTTTCTTTTTACGATATGACACAGGCCTTAAGCTGGTTATTATTGAACTGTTATTATCTCTTTCAAAATCCATCTACGCATTTTGCTAACGCGTCAGCCTCGGCCGGTTTCCCGGTTTATTTGCGGGAAAAAAATAAAAATGTTTTTAAAATCCGCCGCCGGGAATCGGCCCGGCCGTTCTGAGCGCCGGGGCAAGCCACTCCTGACACCGTCCGCCGGAGCGGCGTTACGCAAGGACTTTGTTGGTGCCGAGTGGGCAGATGTCGCTAATTACTTTTGGCAAGCCGCTGGAATGTTCCTTTCAGGACGTCGTCGCCATTTGTAAAAAAAGAAAAAAGATCCGTTGAGAAGATTAAAGTTAAAAGTGGTTTGAGTGTTGGTTATAAAACCATGCGCCTACTTTCAAGTTGAAGCAGATGGCTTAAGGTGGTAGGAGTCTGATTGATTTATAAATATATTTTCCTTCACGCATGATGTTGTTGAGCAATTCATAAACTGCCCTAACTGTGCTCAGGTCATGCCGTACACTCTTGAGTCATGGTGTGTGCTGTTGGGTCACGGTGTGTTCTCATGGGCCATCTCATGCATGCCTAGGTCATGTCATGCACTCGTGGGCCATGTGTGCTGCTGGGTCATGTCTTGGGTCGATGCACCCGCTGACCAGTGCGGCGAGGTAATATCAGACAACTCCCATTGGTGATGTTTAAAGTTACTCGCTTAAGTCTGAGCCCACCTAGGGGAGCACACGACATGAGTGGTGTTTTATCCATGGCCACGAAATCCACAGAGGTCACTGGGGGATCAGAGCGCGGTCCAATTACCACTGTTCCCACCGCACAAAAATACCCCCATGTAGGATACACAGACTGTTGGCGTAAGTGCTGTTGGCGAGTAGCACCTATGAAGGCGGGCACGGCACGTGAGGGGTTGGATGGCCAGCACTACGCCCGACCGCCTTTGTCTCCCCAGTGGAGATGTTTTCACACACCGCACCGGGTACTCATTTGAGGATGAGTCGACCTAGGGGAGGCCCAGGACAGGTTCGGATAATCGCCACTGATGTTGGCCGTGAGCGGGAATCGAACTCGGGTTACCAGGTTCGTAGTGCAACACGCTAACTGCTGCGCCATCGCTCCCCACTTGGCACCCGGCACTCATTTGAGGCCGAGTTGCTACACTACCGCTCGCACGCACACACGCACTCACGCGTACACACAAAAACAAAGACAAAGATCCTCCATATAGCCTTAACAGACTGTTGGGGCAAGTGCTATTAGCGAGCACCTATGAAGGCTGGCATGGCATCCGAGGGGGTGGGTGGCCAACACCACACCCGGCCGCCTTTGCCTACCTTGTGGGAAAGTTTACACATTGCACCAGGTACTCATTTGAGGCTGAGTCGACCTAGGGGGGGGGAGGCCCAGGCCTGCTTCAGATTATCGCGACTGGTGTTGGCCGTGAGCGGGAATCGAACTCGGGCGATTATGTTCGTCGTAGCGCAGCACGCTAACTGCTGCACTACCACTCCCCACGCGTGCACACACGCACACCTACACACACACGCACACGCACGCACCCTCGCCTCGCTCTGCTTCCCATCCCTCCTCCTTTGTCGATTTTGACAGCGCGGTGTAGAATGTCGTGGCTTCGCGTGTAATCCCGGCCGCGGATTTCCGCCCCATCGAGCGATCGGGAGATAGCCGGGGCTGTCAAGCAGAGTGCGTCAACCGTCGCTCCCGCCCACCGTCTCCAGCTGTCACCCAAGAGCGGGTCCCCAGTCCTCCCCCCCCCCCCCCCGGTTCCGTGCCAGAGTCGTCACCACTGTCGTGCAATTACTTCTGCTGCTGCTGCTGCTGCACACGGCACACGACCCACCAACACTTCCTCTTCTTCTTCTGTCATACGGCTGCTGATGAAGATGCAGAGCCACAATTTCACATTCAGGGGGTCAAGGCCAGATATCGGCGTCATGAGCAGCGGGAGTGGTGTATCATCGTCGCCGTGTTCGTGAATCGGGGCGTTGCGTCGTACGTTGTGCGGTGTGTTCTGAATGACCACAGTCACACATTTGTACAGCATCAGGTATCCGCAATCTTCTGCCATGGTTTGTGCAGTCGATGCTGTTTAGGATAGACCATGAGCTTCGTGGAAGATCAAACCCAGGGGTCTTTCACAACGCTGGAATCCTGCTGCTGTTGCTGTAACATCTGGGCTGGAGATCCCGGTCTCCTCTACCTCACCGCGCCTACAAATTATCATGGTTGGGCTACGTGCGGTGCGAAAGAAGTTGAACATACGTGCATATGTACACCGCCGCACCTGGTAGAATTCGGAGTGAAGCAGCAGCCTGGGTGATTGATGATCCAGCACTCAAGTGATTGACACCTGGAGTCACTTGCTCGTTCAACGGCGGTCTGTCCTCTTCCATGTCACTCTTCTATCGCTACTATGATGGTTTCGTTTCCTGTGATTCCTCCACCAGTGTCGCGGACTCGGTCTCTACCCAGAGGCGAACCTTTTCATCTCATCCGCCACACTGTGTTCAGTTGCCACCGCCGCCACCACACTGCAGGGCACAACAACAACGCTCGTTCGCTCACTCACACACTCGCCCACCCACTCACACACTCGCCCACCCAACCAACGCACTCCAGACCACATCGTTTCTCATGCTGCTTCTTTCTCACACACTGGTCCGCTTTGGAATTCTCTCCGATCGCTTCTCTTCCCCCCCCACGCGCTCCTACATTAATAACAACCTTGCTCACCATAATAGCGGTTTTTGGGTTATATCGCGTAAATATAAATGTGTTGTTAAATCCGCCACCATCCTAGGCAGCCAATTAGTGAGGTTTGTCACGTAAACAGAACTTGCCAATTGGTTACAACTTCAGCACACCGGTTGTGTGTTGGAGCGTAAACCCACTACGGCATTTACAGTTTGGGTTACTGTGACGTTTCTCCAGTAATTACAACAACCAGCATCATCAGGCGATAGCCAGAGTTGTGGAGAACCTTGCTCTGTTCAGCAAACGTTTCGCGTTGTCATCTATTACAACCTTAAAAGTGATGTTTGTTACTGGCCGTTTGGCGTTCGGGGGAGGGGGTCGGTGATGGTGGGGGGGCGTTTGGACCGGTGGTCAACAAGCATCATCTACAAAGTTCCCTCCCATTCGACCTTGGGCCCTGTCCCCTGTCAGCTCATTACAACTCGGTGCCGTTTGTTACCGGCCGTTTGACGTTTTGGGCCTTTCCGCCGCTTTGTGCTGAGCCGCTGTGGTTTAAAAAAAAATCTTCTGTGACCCCCCCCCCATTCCTAATCCCGTGACCCACCCCCCTCGTGTTGGCTCGCCCCTCCCATCACCACCACCCCCCCCTGTTGTCGTGTTTCGTCCTGGCTCACCCCCCACCCCCGTCTGGGCTCACCGCCCCCCAACCCCCCCACCACCACCCCCCCCCCCTCTGTGTTGTCGTGTCACCCCCCCACCCCTCCCCTCCCAGGGGTATCGTTTCCCTCCTCCCGGAGCGCCGTGCGGAAGGATGTCCCTCGCCGGTGACGGGAGATTTCCCACTTCTTTGACCGTCGTGGAAAGTGTCTTTAAAAAGTTAAAACGCTGCTTTGGCAGTTTTTAAAAAATACATATTTGGATATAAAATTTGACCGTTGGGAAGAACCCAGTTATCCTCTCTCGGATCGTGACGTTACCATGACGAGTCTATAAACACACGTGGTGGGGAGGGGATCGTTCGAACAATACACGTTTTCTTTACCCCGTTCTTAGCGTCGTTGGTGCAAGTTGCAGATGGACTTGTTTTAAACGCGTGCAGATGTTTTTTCCGCACGGGGACCCATGGACGAGCAGGTGACCGGCACCAACAACTCCCCCCCCCCTCCAAGTTCTGCTGTCCTACATTTGGATGTTTGGCCCAAAACCCATTGTGCACGTGGGAGAAAACTGGAGGTCATAATGAAGGTTTTTGTTTGGGTCAGATCGCGTAAATATAAATGTGTCCTTAAACCCACCACCACCCGACACAGCCAATTAGTAAGCGTTTGTCACGTAAACAGAACGTGGCCAATTCGTCACTAGTACAGCACACCGGTGTGTTGGAGAGTAAACCCACCACATTTTTCAATTCGAGTACGACGTTTTGCCAGTAATTAGAACCAGCATCATCAGACGGACAGCCAGAATTGCGTGTTGGGTGGTGGAGGGTTTAACGACACATTTATATTTATGCGATCTAACCCAAAAACGTATGCAAACATATTCTTAGGTTTTTTTGGTAAAGTCACGTAGGTAAAAAATTAAAATTAATGAAAGTATCGTGCTGTGACGGTTCCACCTGAAGACGGAAGCTTGTGTTGCCTCCGAAACGTCGTGATTTTTATTTTATTTTTATTTTACTTTTATTAATTTTAATGTTTTACCTACGTGACTTTACCGAAAAAACCTAAGAATATGAATCCTTGCAGTCACGAAAGCTTCAAATCTAGAACGTATGCATAACATTGGTCGCGAAAGCCTACGTATTCAACTGAAACTGGAGTTTCATGTGAGCGGCCTGCGGGATTCACATCCCTATTGGGGGGTTGACTCGGGCCATGTACGCACGTACATATGTGTCACTTCTTTCGCGCCGTGCGTAGCCACTAATCGGAGGTGGGGTGTATGGACGTATGTTTAACTTCTTTCGTACCGTACGTAGCCCAACCATGCTAATCGGACGTGTGGTGTACCTACGTGTGTGGCACTTATTTCGCGCCGTGCGTAGCTACTAATCGGAGGTGATGTGTATGTACGTATGTTGAACTTCTTTCGCACCGTACGTAGCCAAACCGTGCTAATCGGAGGTGCGGGGGAAGGACAGTTCTAAAGAAATGAGTTTTCAATAAAGATCTAAAAGTGCACAATTACCAGTGGCTTCCTAAATGTGACAGTTTCTATTTGGGGGTCGATAAAATGCGTACCGCTTCACCGAGCGGGTTCATGAAGGAGGGGGGGGGGAGACCAAGCTCCGTTGAGAATGATGTTAGCCGCAGATGGGAATTTGAAATTAGGTCGCCGGGTTAATGCCGCAGTGCGCCCAACCACTGTCCCACTTTTTTTTTTCTAGATTTGAAGCTTTCGTGACTGCAAGGATTCGTACTCTTTGGTTTTTTCGGTGAAGTCACGTAGGTAAAAAAAAAAATTAAAACAACTAAATTAAATCACGACGTTTCGGGCGCAACACAAGCGTCTGTTCCCATCTCGTTGCTTATACGCAGTTATCTATATATAGAATACATTTATTTTGCATCAGCATTTTTCTCTCTCTCACAATTGTGCTCTGGGAGCAGCCGTGCCATGGGGTGACGAAGCATGTCAGTCGTGTCGTATATTCACGGCGTGTGAACCGTACGCCTCCGAGCGCAGTGGGCCTGCTCGGATGGAAGCGCGCCTTGCGGACGCTCCAGCCGGGTTCGTCGATGCAGTCATTGGTTACCACATTGAGCCCCTCTAAACTGCGAGTGAGTCTGGTTTTATCACTGAGCCCTGGTTTCGATCCACCTCTGGCTTGGGTATTCCTCATGTTGATGTGGCCAACATTTTTTATGCCTCTGTTGATATTCGCATCGTGGAGTCAAAGGGGTGGGTCCAGGCCTGGCACCGCCGACACCACCCGTGCACATCTGTTGCCATTAATAGGTGCTCGCTGACTACATTTGTTCTGATTGTCTTCAAGGTGAACGGAGGAACGCGCGCTCCCGTTTTAAGCGTGTGTTTGTGTTATCAATGGTGCCCGTTGTAGAATTGTATTAGTCTTAACGTTGCCGCTAATTTACTGACGTTAACATTAGCCCAAATGGCCCTGCTCCAAATTATTATTCGATGCTCAAAGCGACGCAGTGGATTGAAATAGTTCCAAGAAATAATTTTAAAACATGGAATTGACCGAAATAAATTACCCCCACCCCCCCTTCCTTTCTCCTTTTATTTCTCTTTCCACGTGGCTACGGTTTGGCTAATGATGCACGGGATATATTAGACACAATACTTTATTCTGCGCTGCGCGTGATTACGAGCATGACGAAATGAATTTAAAAATATCCGAGCGCAAACATCTGTGGCCGTGCATTGAGTAACATTCCAAACACGAGGCCTTGCGCAAAAAAACACACGGTTTATTCACTCCCTTCGCCGATTATTGATTATTCGGGGGTCACGATTTAAACTGTTCATCTAAACTTTGCATTTGTTTTACTTACCAGATAAAGCCCCACCGAGCTGTGTGTAGCTCGTTTTCATAAGCTTACCTGGCCATCACAGCTCATAGCTCGACGAAGCGGCTTATCATTGTGTGGATATTTATAGCAACCAAATACTTTAAATGCGTGATGTTGATTCTAAATGTGGAGGGAAATCCCGGAGGAATCTGATAAAAATCCACATGACCACGGGGAGAGAGACATGTAAACTTCAAATATATAGCGGGTGTCAGGATCGAAAATCGAACCCATGCCCTCCTATATACTAGGCGAGGTAGTTAACATCTCCTAGCCACCGTGGCTGCCCCATTGAACATTGGCACGCTTCTTTACCGAGGGAAAGTCTCACTGAGTCTATCAAGGGAGTTATGGTTCTGCTATGTGTTCATAGTAGTGGATGATGATTGGCCACCTTTTTCCCATATCAGTGATCCTTGAGGGATTTTTCAAATTTTTGACAAATTCTGGGCAACACAACGGGGGCCGCTCTTCATCGAATGACGTCTCAGGTCCTCGAACGTCAGCATGTTATGGTTAGCACGTGAACTACCGTATCCTCTGGGTTACGTGAACTACCATATCCTCTGGGTCAGGTGAACTACCGTATCCTCTGGGTCAGGTGAACTACCGTATCCTCTGGGTTACGTGAACTACCGTATCCTCTGGGTTACGTGAACTACCGTATCCTCTGGGTTACGTGAACTACCGTATCCTCTGGGTCACGTGAACTACCGTATCCTCTGGGTCACCTGAACTACCGTATTCTCTGGGTCACGTGAACTACCATATCCTGTGGGTCACCTTAACTACGGTATCCTCTGGGTCACGTGAACTACCATATCCTGTGGGTCACCTTAACTACGGTATCCTCTGGGTCACGTGAACTACCATATCCTGTGGGTCACGTGAACTACCGTATCCTCTGGGTCATGTGAGCTACCATATCTTCTGAGTCACCTTAACTACCGTATCCTCTGGGTCACGTGAACTACCTTATCCTCCGGGTAACGTGAACTACCGTATCCTCTGGGTCATGTGAACTACCGTATCCTCTGAGTCACCTTAACTACGGTATCCTCTGGGACATGTGAACTACCTTATCCTCTGGGTCACGTGAACTACCATATCCTGTGGGTCACCTGAACTACCGTATCCTCTGGGTCACGTGAACTATCTTATCCTCCGAGTCAGGTGAACTCCCGTATCTTCCGGGTCACGTGAACTACCATATCCCTCCGTATTGTTCGACGCACTTTTCCTTCTCCCTGCACCTTGCAAGCAAATGTTGAGGGTGCTGTGTCGCTGCTGGTGCCACCAACGCGGGGTGGGGCCCGCAGGGGCAGGCTTCTTGGTTGCCTCTCCTTGGCGCGCCGCAGCGCCACCGTCCGGAGGCGTGGCGGCGGAACGGAAATCACCACAGGTCGGCCGCGCGCAGAGGTGCGCGCCGATCGGGGCAATCGCACATTGCCACCTTCGCGCGCAAATGCGGCGCTCCGCGCTGGTTCGTGCAGGGGCGGTGTGAGATGGCCCCCAACAACCCCCCGCCATCTCCCCGCTGCCTCCACCACCCCCCACAGTTTTTTTTCACAGTCACCCCCCGGGGGAAGGAAAACCACGATTTTAGAAGGCGAAGAGAAAGTCCAATGACTTTTTTTTT
This sequence comes from Lampetra planeri, assembly GCF_965212315.1. Taxonomy (NCBI): domain Eukaryota; kingdom Metazoa; phylum Chordata; class Hyperoartia; order Petromyzontiformes; family Petromyzontidae; genus Lampetra; species Lampetra planeri. The sequence goes on along the minus strand of NC_136168.1, from coordinate 3,874,924 downwards.
CCTGCCGCGGTGAGAGAGCCGCCGCCGTCGCCGCCCACCGCTCTGTAAATGGAATCGTCCCCTTCTGCCGTTGCGCTGCAGTTCCTTGTGGAATGCGCGCCGTGCGCGCATGGCGCGTTTGTTGTTGTTGTTATTCGCTGTATTTTTAGGAAAGTCACAGGGCCAGATTGACATCTTGGGAAAGCGCTTGATAACGTGGCCTAACGGAGGCATCCCCCCCCCCGCCCGCCCCCCCCTCCACCCACCCTCCTCTGACAAAACTCGAACGAAACTAATAATAAACGTGACTGCCTCTCCGCTGAAGTGGGCCAACGGTGAACATTCCACATTCCCACGGCGGGGACAGTCGTTCCATAAGACATTCAGAAGTGTTGTCCTCATTTTACAAACACCAGATGAAGTATAATAACGACGGTGATGGCCTACATTGACATCCCCCCCCATCAGGATTTTAACTCGCAGCCTTCTGAACGTGGCGATGCTACTCAGGTCGGCTATCACCGTCGATGCTTCACGAGCAACCGGTGGGATAACAAATGCGAACAACTAACGACACCAAGGGGCACGAGCCCATCCAGGTTCACAGTGGTGGGTCACCGAGGCCATCGCACCGCCAGAGCGTGGACACGTTCACCCTGCAGCCACTGGGACGGTTTTACGATATGTGTGGGCAGGTGGGCTGAGCCTTGGTAACCTGGGTCAGCGCGGCAGCGGCTCAGCCCCCCCCGTATGTGGCTCTGTGTGTGTAGTGGACTCCGTAAGGCTTCCCCTTGTGACCGGTCACGGGGTCGGTGCGACATGAGAGACGTGCAGGTGCATGCGTGCACGCTCAGTGGCGCCTGTCGTTGGGTTCGACTTCGCGGCTGAGCCCCCCGTGTGTGGCTCTGTGTGTGTAGTGGGGAGCTGTAGTGTAGCGGTTAGCGCGCTGCGCTATGAACCTGGCGACCCGGGTTCGATTCCCGCTCACGGCTAACACCAGTGACGATTATCTGAACCGGTCCTGGGCCTCCCCTAGGTCGACTCAGCCTCAAATGAGTACCTGGTGCGATGTGTAAACATCGCCACTGGGGAGACAAAGGCGGTCGGGCGTGGTGCTGGCCACCCACCCCCTCGTGTACCGTTCCGGCCTTCATAGGTGCTCGCTAACAGCACTTGCCCCTACAGTCTGTTAAGGCTATACGGGGGATCTTTGTAGTGGACCCCGTGGCCCGGCTCCCCCTTTTCTGAGGGAAGCCGCACACTTTCACTGGTGCGGGGGGGGGGGCGCCCTTGTGACCGGTCGCGATGTTGTGGGTCGGTGCGACAAGAGAGACGCTGTGCGTGCGTGCGCTCAGTGGCGCCTGTCTCTCGGGTCGACTTCACGGCTGTATTATGGTTCTTTTTTTATGGAAAAAGAAACATTTTAAATAAAAACGTGGAAAATTGCCAAAGAAAATCGAGAATTTTTGCTCGGGATTGTGTAACCCAACCCAAGAAAATGTTAAAAGACAGCTTTACTCCCCAAAACAACCGGTGTGCTGAACTAGTAACTAATTGGCACGTTTTGTTTACGCGTCAAACCTTACTAATTGGCTGTGTCGGGTGGTGGTGGTGGCGGGTTCAACGACACATTTATATTTACACAATCTAACCCAAAAACAACCTCTATTGTGGAACAAAATCATCGTATTGCCCACCTCTGGCTCGGTGGATTGTGAGATCCTAAGAGACGGTGATGACTTGGGGGGGGGGGGGAGGCCTTCGTCCAGCAATGGATAGCTCATGGCCAGTGGTGATGATGATTACCACGAACTACGACATCACAGTGAGTGAGGGCAGTATTCCCAGGCAATCGCCCAATTCCAGATGTTACTTTTCAATCGCTCCGCCTCCGAGCTGCTGACGGTGCCAAGTGAATACAAGGGGGTCCGCGTGCCCGGGGGCTCGCCTGCAATGCAGCAGCAGCGGAGTGGGGTTGGTGGGTCACGCAGAAATCGAGACGCCCTCCCGCTACGGGCCCTAGCGCGGTGGGACGGCCGACGGTCTGAACCTCCTGCTACCGGGCTCCTCACGCTCCTCAACACGCTCGCCACGCTTGCCACCCGCACCACGTCAGCCCCGACACCCCCCGGGGTCCCTCCACCGGCTCGCGATCCAATCCCGGATCGACTTCAAGATCCTCCGTTGACTTGCCCCTACCTGCCTTTCCCCTCTTGCCTCACTCTACTCTACTCCCTTCTATGTACTGTCCTTCCTCTCATCTCACTCTACTCCGCTCCACTCACTCTCCTACCTTTCATCCCACTCTACTCCCCTCCACGCACTCTCCTACCTCTCTTCTCTCATCTCACTCTACTCCCCTACACGCCCTCTCCTGCCTCTCCCCTCTCAACTCACTGTACTCCCCTCCACACACTCTCCTACGTCTCCCCTCTTATCTCACTCCACTCCCCTCCACGCACTCTCCTACCTCTCCCCTCTTATCTCACTCTACTCCCCTCCACGCACTCTCTTACCTCTCCCCTCTCACCTCACTCTCTTCCCTTCCACTTTGCTCTAGTCCGAAAACGAAGGTTTTCTGAGGAAGCTCCCACTCAAAACCTTTTCCAGTGGGAAGTTACTCGTTCTCCTCTGCTGCCCCACCGACGGTCTGGAACTCTCTCTTCCCACAGCTGTCCGTGCCGTCGACTCTCATGCCCCTTTTCAAGTCCAGCCTCAAAGACCTCCCTCTGGCCCTGCGGCCGACCGCCTCCGGCAAACCTTCTTTCGTACAACGGCGTCTCGAGGCGCGCGGTCCCTTTTGGACGCTCCGCAAATCCACGTCGTGTCGCGCTTGTATGGCGGGGGGCAGTACAGCGAGTAGGTCGTCGATGTCTCTGTGTGGAACGTGGGTTCCCCCCCCCCTCCCACCGTGACTATTCTCCAGATACCGCCGTTTCATCTCCACGTGTAGGAATGCTCATTGAAGGGATTTGGCCGACCCTCGTCCCTTGTGGTCGCCCCGCCCCCATCACCCGGTAAGAGTTTTGAAACTCTGCGACGCTTTGCCGGGTAAACAAATAAAATATCGTGACTACCTGACAGCAGCGGGGGCCACACATGGGACTTGCCACAACCCCCCCCCCTCCCCTTCTCCGTCGTCCGTCGCGAAAGTGAACGAATGCGCAATAGCGCAAGAGTTATGGATTGCACTTAGCGGAATTGCGTTGGGGTCATTTTGATCTGGCAAGAATGCACGCTTATTCAATGGAATTATCATTCAGCCCGATTTGTATTATTGTTATTTTTAAACATTGCAGCCAGTTTTTTTTTTGCGTTTTGCGAAGATTTCCTGTTTAACTTTCGGTGAAAGCGCTGGCGGGTCTGGGACTCTCCCCGGCCTGTCCTCCGCGTGGATAAACTCCTGCGATGAGTGGCACTGCCGTTTCCTTTCCGCCGGTGCGTATGCATCACAATGTGGAACGTGCAGGCACGCGCGCACGTGCGAGAGAGAGAGAGGGAGGGAGCTCGCTCGCGGCAATTTGCAAAGAGCTCCGTTGACAAAACACTCCGTCCCACTTTCTCAAGCGCGTGGAGCAAGTTTGGGGGGGTCTCGGCCCAGCCCGCCGAAAATAATCCCAACGGTGACTTTTTCTTCATCAGTGCCGCCGTTACCGTCTGTAGCGATGTTCGCCGCAGGGTGACGTGCGGAGTCGGCTTTTGGAGGAACCGGCTGGATGACACCGCCGGGTCGGAAAAGAACGTTCATCGGGTGGGTTGGGCATCGTTGGGACATGCGGTCGACCGCCGATTGCACCGCGTGCTTTGTAGCTGTGGGCGAAACTCAACTGGAGAACCGAGAAGGATAAACCCATTGCTGAACGTTGGAGAGAACGTACGCAAACTCCGTGTGGAGAGTTCACCCCGTGGCAGGAATCCAACCCGTGTCCTCCTTGCTGTTGGCCGCCGGTGTTACCACTGTGCCACCCCTCCTGTTGCCAAAAGTCAAATTGTAATGTTTTCTTTTATCACCGAATCCTAGCGGTGTAGCGATTCATCGCTTTGCCAATTAAAATAAAATGTTCGTGCCCGTGATTCGTGCCTTGCATCGCGAGCTTACGGGGCAGTGTTTTCGATCCTATGATGATTTACTATGTTTTTTTATTTACCAGGTAAGGCACACTGAGCTACGTAGCTCTTGTTCAGACGCGACCTCGCTACCACAAATGATCGCTCGACAAAGTCGATTGTCTTCACGTGGAAATTCATAGCAGCCAAATACTCTAAAATGCCTGATGTTGATTCTAAATGTGGAGGGAAAAACCGGAGGACCCCGGAGAAAAATCCACACGATCACGGGTAGAGAGACACGCAAACTCCAAATATACAGCAGCAGGCGTCAGGGTCGGGATCGAACCCACGACCTCCTGTAGACCAGGCGAGGTAGTTAACATCTCCTAGCCACCGTGATGATGATGATGAGAGAGACACCGCAAACTCCAAATATACAGCAGCAGGCGTCAGGGTCGGGATCGAACCGGAGACCTCCTGTAGACCAGGCGAGGTAGTCAACATCTCACCACTGTGGCACCCTCACCCGCCTCGTGTGCCGTGGGTCAGCGCCACTCCTGCGGTCACCGCAGAACGGCGCCAGTCGCCACGACGCTAACGTGCAGCATCGATCCTTGGATCCGATAGTGGCCCACCCGAATCGTGACCGTGAGTGTCACGAGCACGTGAATGTCTCCATCTCCGCGTGATCCACCAACACCCAGCTGCAAGTCGTTATATGACCACAGCTGTGCACCAGCACTCCACTGAGTTGGATAATTAATACCACACTAATGGATACCGCGCTGATTAATACCATAATAAACAAAGCAATTTGGAATCGTAAAGAGTCCAAATGCACCCGTAAGTCAAGTTGCTGTACAAATGGGGGGGGGGGCGTGGGGGTGGGGGGTGTGTGGTGGGGTGGGGGGCTCCAGGGCAGAGTGCGTCGAGAAACGACGATGACGGTGGGAATTTTGAGCTTCTTGGCGCTGCACAGAGAAAAAGAAACACGGACGTCACAATGAAACACGACCACGGAGAGAGAGAGAGAGCGAGTGAGAGCGGGAACGCTACACCCCCAGCGGGCCCAGCCACGGAGAAGGAGTGACCACCTTCCATTAAACAAGCATAACCAAGGCATCATGTTTTGCAATAACCACAACACAAGCAGTCAAAATGCAAATAAAAAGAAACAACTCTGATAATGTTTCTTTTTGTTTGCATTTTGACTGCTTGTGTTCTGGTTATTGCAAACATGATGCCTTGTATAAAGGTGTCAGTTTTTGTACCAGTTGAAAGGGTAAAAACCTATTACGATATTTTGCCACTGGTAAAGGAGATGTCTCATAGAGTAAAGCATAACCAAATCACGTTGGCAGCGCCCCCCCCCCACCACCACCGCGTACTCCGTTCACGGAGCACGTTGGCAAAGTTTTTTACGCCGAAAAGTTTTCGTCTCGTGAATAACAAAAAAAACCTCGCGATAACAGACGGAACGCGCCCCCCCCCCCTCCGGGGATAATCGCCAGGCTCGCTCTCTCTCTCTCTCGCACTCGTTTCCTTCTTTTTTTTTACTACTTTAACTTGAGCCGAATAGTGTTTTTTGCACGTTGAGCGGAAAATATAAACGGGGGCATTTTTTAGTTTTTCGTCGCCGACGGCCAGCCGTGGTCAAGTGCACGCCGCCCGACTTTGAATCGCACGAGCGAGAGTTTAAAAACAAATTTCCTAAACACGCGCACACTTTAAAGGCGCTCTCCTCCAGACTGTCCTTTCCAGCCGTGCTCACTCTGTAAACATCCCCCCCCCCCCCCGTGCTCACTTTCCCGCTATTGTCAAGAAACTCTGGTCAGATTTCCTGTGAGCGGAGCAGCCGCGGTTGTGACGGCGCCGCGCGGCTACCAATCCCCGTCTGCCTCGTCGCAAACACGCGCAGATCCAAAGAGAGAGAGAGATAGACGGACAGACAGACAGAGAGAGAGAGAAAAGTGTGTGCGTGTGCCTTAGTTTATTTTGTTTATCCACGTGAGAGACCTCGACAGAGAGAGACCAGCAGGATGAGACTCAATTTGCAAGACTGACCTGGGTCAAGGAAAGGACAAGAACGGGAGAAAGTAAGAAGAAAAAGCGTTGCAAAAAAATTACAATTTCGGAGCTAAAAAACTGTTACAGGGGTGATTGAAACCATTGCACAAACATATATATACAACAATAACTTTACATTTAGACTGTTGGAGTGAACATGCATGAACGGAACTGCAATGGAGGGAATTTTTTTGTTGTTGTAAAATGTTTAACTTATTTCGCACCGTACGTAGCCAACCGCGCTAATTGGAGTTGGGGGGGAATGGCAACAAACGAACACACAAAAATCAGTGGTAAAGAAATTTATTTTCAATCGAGCTGATGATTTACAAGTGCCCAGCTCCCAGTGGCTTCCTAGTATCGTAAGGAAGAGCGTTCCAGACGGCCGCAGAGGCGTGTGTGAAAGCGCGCGATGCGGCGAGCGTCTTTGTTCGATGACCGGAGTTCGCTTGATGATATGAGCTCCTTGACCAGATCAGTAGGGCATTATGGTTCATTTGTGGCAATCACTTTGTGCGTAATGAGTGTCATCTTTCACTAAACTATTTATCTTCTTGGTTCTTTCGGTAAAGTCAAGTAGAAGGGAAATAATAAAATAATAAAAATACAACATAATAAAATGCAATTCTCACGACGTTTCGGCCACAACGCAAGCAGCCGTCCTCAGGTGAAGAACAGGTCTGTCGGAAAGACTGCGTCTGACGTCTGATGCTGAATTGTATTTTATAATGTTTTATTATTATTTTATTATTTCCCTTCTACGTGACTTTACCGAAAGAACCAAGAAGATGAATCCCTGCCAGTCACGAAAGCTTTAAATCGAAAATTAAACTATTTATATTTTACCAGGTAAGGTTCCACCGAGCTAAACAGCTCTTTTTCATCTTCTTGGTTCTTTCGGTAAAGTCACGTAGATGGGAAGTAATAAAATAATAAAAATAAAACATAATAAAATAATTCTCACGACGTTTCGGCCACAACGCAAGCAGCCGTCCTCAGGTGAAAACCAGGTCTGTTGAGGCGTTGTGGCCGAAACGTCGTGAGAATTATTTTATTATGTTTTATTTTTATTATTTTATTACTTCCCTTCTACGTGACTTTACCGAAAGAACCAAGAAGATGAATCCCTGCAGTCACGAAAGCTTTAAATCGAGCTCTTTTTCAGTTGCGACCTGGCTATCACAAATGATAGCTGAACGAAGTGGCTTATCATCACGTGGAAATTTATAGCAGCCAATACTCTAAACGCGTGACGTTCGTTCTGAATGTGGAGGGAAACACCGGAGGACTCAGATAAAATTCCACGCGACCACAGGGATAACACGCAAACTCCAAATATTCAGTCGTCATGGTCGGGATCGAACCCACGCCCTCCCGTATACTCGGCAAAGTAGTGAACATCTCACCACCGAGGTGTGCTGGTTAGAACACTGGACTTGCGATCCAGAGGTCACCGGTTCAACTCGTTGATCTCCCCGCAGTTGAAACAACGGGGGGGGGGAGTTTCTTAAATACAGTAAAACCTTGGATTGCGAGTAACTTGGTCTGCGAGTGTTTTGCAAGATGAGCACATTTTTAAAATAAATATTAATTTGATAAACGAGCGAGGTCTTGCAATACGAGCAGTACGTGTGTACGCTTTGTCTGCCGAGCGTCACGTGATCACAACCGATGTACGAGTGCTTTGATATACGAGTGCTTTGATATACGAGTGCTTTGATATACGAGTGCTTTGATATACGAGTGCTTTGATATACGAGTGCTTTGATATACGAGTGCTTTGATATACGAGTCCTTTTATTACAAACACGTTTCCGGAACGAATTATGCTCGCAATCCAAGGTTTTACTGTACTCACCCCCCCTCCTCCGCCTGCGTTTGTCCACCCAGCGGTGTAAATGAGCACACCACGGTTATTCCATTGGTGGGTCGCGTGGAAGATTAAATGAGAGGTCTGGCCAGCGTGGAAGAGTAGGCCAAAAATACCTTCTACAGGTGCTCTCTGAAATGCCCTCGAATGGACATCTGTGAACAAGACAACTGCCGCGAGAACGTGAGCGTGCAAGTGAAGGGGTGAGTGTGTGAGTGACGGTGAGGAGGTGAGTGACGGTTTATGAGTGAGTGTGTGAGTGAGGGGGTGAGTGTGTGAGTGACAGTGAGCGTGCAAGTGAAGGGGTGAGTGTGTGAGTGACGGTGAGCGTGCAAGTGAAGGGGTGAGTGTGTGAGTGACGGTGAGGAGGTGAGTGACGGTTTATGAGTGAGTGTGTGAGTGAGGGGGTGAGTGTGTGAGTGACGGTGAGCGTGCAAGTGAAGGGGTGAGTGTGTGAGTGACGGTGAGGAGGTGAGTGACGGTTTATGAGTGAGTGTGTGAGTGAGGGGGTGAGTGTGTGAGTGACGGTGAGCGTGCAAGTGAAGGGGTGAGTGTGTGAGTGACGGTGAGGGGGTGAGTGACAGTGAGGGGGTGAGTGTGTGAGTGACAGTGAGTGTGTGAGTGTGTGAGTGACGGTGAGGAGGTGAGTGACGGTTTATGAGTGAGTGTGTGAGTGAGGGGGTGAGTGTGTGAGTGACGGTGAGTGTGTGAGTGACGGTGAGGGTGTGAGTGACGGTGAGGGGGTGAGTGACGGTGAGGGGGTGAGTGTGTGAGTGACAGTGAGGGCGTGAGTGACAGTGAGGGTGTGAGTGACGGTGAGGGGGTGAGGGTGTGAGTGACAGTGAGGGTGTGAGTGACGGTGAGGGGGTGAGTGTGTGAATGACATTGAGGGCGTGAGTGTGTGAGTGATGGTGAGGGGGGGCGAGTGTGTGAGTGACGGTGAGTGGGTGAGGTAGTGACCGTGCAAGTGATGGTGAGGAGGCGAGTGTGCGAGTGACGGTGAGTGTACGAGTGGTGGTGAGGGTGTGAGTTTCCAAGGGATGGTGAGCGTGCGACTGACGCCGAGTGACGGTGAGCGGTGAAGCCTCACCCCGGCGCTCGCTCTGCGAGTAGCGCCCGTCGCCGTGTGCGTCAGGGCTGGCTGGCACGCGCCGAGTCTCGCCGCCGCTCCACGTCCGTCCCGCGGTGACCCGTGGCCCCGCGCTGTCACCGAGAGCTCGCCGCAAATGAGAGCCGCGTCTCGGTTTCGCGCCCAAGTCAAATATTTTACGTAGCTCGCCACGCGCGCGCACGTGCGCGGGCAGACGCGTGCGCAAACACGCGCGCACGCAGCCACGCGGACACGGACGTGCAAGCAGAAAACGCACAATGGACAACAGCTGCCGCTTGCCACGAAGTTGCGGTGATATCGCCATGGTGCTTGTGCCAGGCTAGGTGCACCTTGAGGCCACGTGAAGTGTCAAAGGTTCGCTGATAGGAGATCACGGGACAGACGCAGGTGCCGTGGTTTGATTGACGGAGATGACCGGCAGATGCCACCACCTGTGCTGTGTCAACTTGCTGCGTTTTATATCGCCTGGCGCTCCGCTCGTTGTTGTGAGCGTCGCTCCTCCACCCCTCCGTTGTTGCTGGAGAGCGACCGCCTCCAACTGCCCAGTAGCAGCGTCCTTCACGAGAACTCCTCAACTCACCGATCTCGCGCACGCGCACACACGCACATGCACACACGCACGCGCACACACACACGCGCACACACACACATGCACACACGCACATGCACACACGCACATGCACACACGCACATGCACACACGCATATCCACACACGCGCACCCATGCACACACGCACATGCGCACATGCACACGCGCACACGCACATGCGCACACGCACATACGCACATGCACACACGCACCCATGCACACGCACGCTTCTAATGGCGTGCACGTTTGCGTCGGGAATCGGCTCTAAATATCTAAATACCCGTGGAGTGGAGCGGTGTTCCCGTGTTCCCTCGCCACCTTGGACACATTGCACGCTCACTGAGGGTCCCATTGAGGGGGTGTTGTGGCGGTGGGGGGCAGGGGGTAGTGTGTGTGGGGGGGGGGGTACTCTCTGTGGTAACTCCGCTCACCCTCCCCCGGAGCCCCCACCTCGCCCCCGCGCGTGTTCCCACTCGTCAGTGGGGAATTGTTTGGGAGGCTCCGGCTTACCGGAGGATCCGCGGGTGTCGCGGCGCTCGCCCCGCCGCGGGGGTTTGTTGATTGTTCTCCGCGGGATTGAAACGTCTGAGCGGGAAAAATAAAGTTCTCGGAGTTGGTTGCGCGGCACGCCGACGCCACTTGAGCCAGGGTCTCGCCGCAGCCCGATTCTCGATTGACGTTGAAAGTCGGGAGGTGCTGCCATCACCGCCACCACCGCCATTGCCGCCATCACCACTAACACCACCAACACCACCGCCACCACCACTGCCGCCATCACCACCACCAACACCACCGCCGCCACCACCGCCGCCACCACTGTCACTCCCGCCACCACCACCACCGCTGCTACACTGCCACCGTCACCACTACGGCCACCACCACCACCACCGCCACCACTGCCACTCCCGCCACCACCACCACTGCCGCCATCACCACCATCACTGCCGCCATCACCACCAACACCACCAACACCACCACCGCCACCACTGTCACTCCCGCCACCACCACCACTGCCGCCATCACCACCAACACCACCAACACCACCGCCGCTACACTGCCACCGTCACCACCACGGCCACCACCACTGCCACCACCGCCACCAAAGACAAAGATCCTCCATATAACCTTAATAGACTGTTGGGGCAAGTGCTGTTAGCGAGGCCACCTTTGGGTGGACAGCACCGCGGCCGGCTGCCTTTGTCTCCCTACGCACGGCACCAGCTACCCATTTGAGACTGAGTCGACCTAGGGGGAGGCCCCAGGACCGGTTCAGATAATCGTCACTGGTGTCGGTGGCCGTGAGCGGGAATCGAACTCAGTCGCCGGGTTCGTAGCGCGACGCGCTATCCCGCTACGCTACCGCCACCGTCATCATTGCCGCCGCCACCACTAGCAACGCCACCACCCGCCGGGGAGGGGATTGGGAGCGCCGGTTGCTCCCCGTACCGTTGATCGCGTTAGCGCGCGGCACCACGCGGCTGTCGAAGCCTCGCGCCTCGCAGCGCCAAGTGTCCTGGGTTCGATTCCCGACCCGGGCGCCTGTTTCCGTGCCGGAGCTTGTACGTTCTTTCGCACCCCCACCCCCTCCACCCTCCCCCCCACCACCCCGTTCTGTATGGGTTTCCTCCGGATTCTCCGGTTTCCTCCCACAGCTAAAAGAATCTGCGCACTGGAACTGTGCTGGTCACAAACGCTGAAACATCCCCTGCAGATTTACTCAGCTGGGACTGCGAAAAACTTAGCAGCACCCTCCGGAACAATCGTCTTGAGGCTTTCTTACCCGAGTATAATAATAATTATAATAATTTTAGGCCGACTTAACTGGTGCCCAGTTATAACACCTGGTATACAGAAGGTCGTCTGGTATTCAGGAGGTCGTGGGTTCGATGCTGACCCTTGATGACGCCTGCTGTATATTTGGAGTTTGCGTGCCTCTCTCCCCGTGATTGCGTGGATTTCTCTCCGGGTCCTCTGGTTTTTCTCTCCACATTTTGGAATCAACGTCACGCGTTTCGAGTATTTGGCTGCTTTGCATATTCACACGATAAGCCACTTGGCTGAGCTATGATCTGTTTTAACATGGTGCTGTCAATTGTCGTTTTGGTTAGCGAGCGGACCGTTGCGACATCTTTATTCATACAGAGAGAGCTGGGAAGAGCTGGGGAAAACTGGGGAGAGCTGCGGAGAGCTGCGGAGTGCGGCGAAATGCTACAGAGTGCCGCGGTGCGCTGCGGAACACTAGAACAGCAAGCGTAGAACACTGGTGGATGCTGCCCGCTGGTTGCAGGGAAGTGCTAGGATCTCGCCCCATCGACTGGTGACCGTGCAGTCGGGCTGCGTGATCTGGCACCGGAGTTAACACCGGGCAGGGCACCGTGACCTCTCCGATCGTCGCCGCTGCCTCCTCCTGCTTGCTTCCCCTCCCCTCCTGCTGTGGCCACCCGCCCATAGTTTTGGAAAGGAACTCGAGCGTTATTTAAAAAAAAAATCTCGTTATTTTTCTGGCATTGTGCGCAAGTAGTTGGGCCATGAGACCGGGAGCAGAGAGTACCCACATGCTGAAAATCGAGCTTTAACTTGGCACATGTAGTGCGCGTGAGTGAAGATGAGGGTGCGGGTGTGAGTTGGTGAGTGAGTGAGTGAGGGTGTGGCTGAGCGCGTGAGGGTGTGGCTGGGTGAGTAAGAGTGTGGGTAGGTGCATGAGGGTGTGGGTGTGTGAGTGAGGGTGTGTGTGTGTGGGTGAGTGAGGATGTGGGTAGGTGGGTGAATGAATCAGGGTTTGGGTGGGTGAATGAGGGTTTGGGTGGGTGAGTGAGTGAGTGAGGGGGTGGGTGGGTGAGTGAGTGAGGGTGTGGGTGGGTGAGTGAGGGTGTAGGTGAGTGGGTCAGTGAGGGTTTGGGTGGGTGAGTAAGAGTGTGGGTAGGTGCATGAGGGTGTGGGTGTGTGAGTGAGGGTGTGTGTGGGTGAGTGAGGATGTGGGTAGGTGGGTGAATGAATCAGGGTTTGGGTGGGTGAATGAGGGTTTGGGTGGGTGAGTGAGTGAGGGGGTGGGTGGGTGAGTGAGTGAGGGTGTGGGTGGGTGAGTGAGGGTGTAGGTGAGTGGGTCAGTGAGGGTTTGGGTGGGTGAGTGAGGGTGTTGGTATGTGGGTGGGTGAGTGGGTGAATAACCGAGTTTGGTGGGTGAGTGGGTGGCCTAGGTGAGTGAGTGGGTTCGTGATTGAATGAATGAATTCGGTGCATAGGTTGGCGAGTGGGTGAACAACCAGGTGTGATGGGTGAGCGGATGAGTGCTTGGATGAGTAGCCAGGTATGGTGGGTGAGTGAGTGGATCCCATTTTGTAGAACGCTTCGAGATGGCACTATGGCCACGTCTGAAAGAGCGTGTGCTACCTGTGGGAGCCAGTACAGCAAGTAGGCAAGTACATTTCTCACCTACACGAACGAGAACTTTGAACCACTCGCTCAGAGTAGGAAACGAGTCTCGCGATGTCCTCTCGGCTGATGTTGGACCTCATGTTGAAGAGGGAAAGAGAGAGTTGACCCAGGCAGGGGTGTGCTGCCACTGTGTACTGCCTCGCTCACTCGTCTTGCAAGCCCCAGTTCGTAGGTTCGACTCTCACCTCCTGGCGTGGCGGTTGAAACTACTGGAGCAGGCTTCTTAAACCCCCCCTCTCCCGCACCACCTCTGTCCACACAGCAGTACAAATGTCCACTCCCACAAGTTTATTAGCAGGTCACGTGTCGTGGTGGCGGTAAAATGTGGGTACTCCCACCGAATACAAAAACACAATCTGGCGAATGTGGTAGAGTAAATTATAAACTAGTTATGTTTTTTTGAACAAGCTAAGGCCTGATAATTGGTTCTTTATCCTTTTATCTGGCAACAAAACTGACACCTTTTTTACGAGGAGTCATGTTTGCATAGACCACAATAACTGCAGTCATAATGCAAAAAAAAACCATAACTCTGATAATATATGCACTGTCCTTGAAGTTGATTGGTCCACACCCGAGACAGCTTTCCTTAGAGCCTAGTCTCACATGGGTTCGACCAGATGACGCCAAAAGGCGCACGGTTAAGGCCTACTGAGCCGCATAGTTCACTTTTTTGTCCGAAGAGACCTGGTCATCACAAATTTTCGCTTCAATGTAAGTGGCTCACCGTCACCGTGTGGAAGTTCACAGCGGTAGCCAAATACTCTTGAGGCCGAATGGCCACTGTCGAGGGGCCCTCTTGAGCGACCCCCCCCCACCCCCCTTCGAGTTTTAAGGGGCCCTCTCCTCTCCAGCCAGCGCCAGCGTGAGCCAAGCAATCGGAGGGGCTGCACTTTTTAAATCCTTTACATTAAGTTCACTTGCTTGCTTGCTTAGGATCGTGCAAATCTTTCGGTCGTTTTTTAACCCACTTCCCGTGATCCAATCGAGCTGACATTTTCCACACAGACTCGTTGTGCGTGACAATTAATTCGTGAAATTTTTTTTCAAAAATTTTACACTTTTTAGGACAAAAATATTATATTTAATTACCAATTGCTTAATGGTGCAACGCAATCATCTGACCCATAGGTGGCAGCCATCTTAAGCCAGAGGACGAGAGAACTCTAGCCGCCACGCATATAAAGGATTTATAGTTAAAAACTTTGTTTTTACGGGTTATACTTATTCTTATTCCTCCAAGCCGTAAAACAAACATCCCTTATCTTGTCGAGTCGCACCTATGCCGCTGTGTTTCCCAGGCTGTCTCTTCATGAGAGCTGGAACTAAAAATAACGCCCACTTTTCATTGACTTGTTCACCATTGACTGTTCGTTAATGTTTCCTTTGTGAAGCCGCAAAAGTTACATTCGTAGCCCTGCGTGTGCGTGTGGCGTGGTGAACGGTAGCGTGGCGGTCAAGCGCGCTGTGCTACGAACCGGGCCACACGAGTTTGATTCCCGCTCACGGGCCACCAACAACGCCGGTGACGATTATCAGAACCCGTCTTGGGCCTCCCCTAGGTCGACTCGGCCTTAAATGAGTATCTATTGTAATGTGTAAACATCGCCACTCAGAAGGCAAAGTCGTGTTATGTTGGCCACCCTTATGGTGCCCTGCCGGCCTTCATAGATGCTCACTCACATCACTTGCCCCAACAGTCTTGAAGGCTATACGGGCGTTCTTCGTCTGTGTGCTTGCGTGGGAGTGTGTGAATACCAATAGATTATTGCACTGAATCATGACCTCAGATCGTGGTGATTCATTGTCGCGCCTATTGTGCTGCTGACACAGCAGCAGCGCTCGTGCTCACAGCAAGGAGGACCTGGGTTCGATCCCCAGACATAGGCGCCTTTCTGCGTGGAGTTTCTGCGTCCTCTGCCTATGCCGCGTTGACTTCCTCCAAATTCTACGGCTTCCTCCCACAGCACAAAGCACGCGCCGTACGTTTTGCACAATGTATGTTTCAGCTATGGCCATTGCAAACATCTCAATGCTAGCAAGTTGCATGCTAGCAAATGACTAAATTGGGATCACACACATCGCCCCCCCCCCCCTTTGAGACTCAGCCAGGCTTTCCTTAAGTGAGATAAGAATAATAATAAGATAATAAAGAGACATAGTTAGCCAGGCCTGGATGGTGTTCGCCAAACCACCGCCTCGTCGGTCTTAATAGGTGCTCGCAAACAAAACTTGCCCGTGTTTTCCGATAAGCTCGTGTCGGAGGTGCGGTGTTTGTATGTGTGTGTGTTGAACTTTTTTCACACTGTACGTATCCAACGGTGCTAATCGGAGGTGCGGGTGTCGTCGGCCTGCGTGTGAACAAAACAAAAGACCCCGCGTTTGAGAGCCAAGGCGTACACACCGAAAACACACCCCGATGACCCAAATCTGCACGTTTGGTTCCGTCGCAACGGCGGCTCCCACCTTCGTCACCGCGCGTCGCGGCCGACTTTGCTGCCGTGCCGCACCGTGCGCGTTCACGAGGGCAAGGTTCGTGATTTACGGCCACCGTATCCCTCCACGCTCCTTGCACCTACGAGCCGGAGGCTCGGCACTGTCTTTCCGGGGGGGCGCGCATGCGCATCTCAGAAGACGATCGTGGCCGGAACCGTCCCGACTGAGCGCCGTTTTGTCCGTAGCTGCTGCCATCATCCCGAAGTCTCTGCCGCTCCAGATTCCAAGAGTTAAAATCCCTCTGGGTTGCAAGAGTCAGCTGAATGCATACACCCACCCACCCACTCATCCACCCACTCACCCACCCACTTATCCACCCACCCACTCACCTACTCACTCACCCACCCACCCACTCCTCCACCCACTCCTCCACCCACCCACTCCTCCACCCACCCACCCACCCACTCCTCCACCCACCCACCCACTCCTCCACCCACCCACCCACCCACTCCTCCACCCACCCACCCACTCCTCCACCCACCCACTCCTCCTCCACCCACCCACCCACTCCTCCACCCATCCACTCCTCCACCCACCCACCCACCCACTCCTCCACCCACCCACCGACTCCTCCACCCACCCACTTATCCACCCACCCACTCACTCACCCACTCACCTACTCACTTGCCCACCCACCCACGCACTCACCCACCCACTCACTCACCCACCACTTACTCATCCGTTCACTCATTCTCTCATCTACCCAGAACATTGTTGCAAATGAGGCTCTCTTGGCCGCGTGGCTTCTCTGTTAAACTGGTAGGCGCCGCATCGTTACCCGTGGTTTTATCATTATTTCAGAATGAGACTTACCTGGATACATTAGTTACTCGGCGTGCAACGATGCACAGATTAAAATGCATCCTTAGGCTCGTTATATCCGTGCGTCGCATTTTTCACGTGAGAACAGTCCCCGATTCAGTTCCAATGACGTAAGTCATCGGAATGGAAGATATTAACTGAAATAAAATAACTTCATCGGTACCGAGGCTCCCACAAGGCCATGCGGGAGGGAGGGCGTGTGGCACAGTTTGACACCAGCTATCATAGAGTGCGGCGGTCGTGTCCGCTACGCTTCTCTGCGGTGAGTAACAACGTCTTTAAAAACTACCACACCCTGCCAACTTGCAGAAGACGTCTCGGAACGGGAAAGGGTTATTAAATAACGTCACTGAGCAGTCCTTGAAGAGGCGCACGCGGCTACGGAGAGCCGACCCATGGACAGGGGGCGGGCGCTTTCACTGCAGCCAAGGGGCGGGTGGGCGTTTCTCATTTTCAGGATTCCCTTTCTTTTTTTTTCTACTTCACCGACTTGAATTATTTTGGCTCTAAACAAACACAAAAAAATAGAGAGAGAACACAGAACAGCACGGTTGTATGTTACCAATTATGCTCGCCCGGACCCCACGGCTCACGCTCTTTCGCCAAACAACCGAATCGTGTTAGGCCCAAAGTTGTTTGGCTAAACGTAAAATGCTGGGCTGGGTGGGGAGGGTGGGGCTGGGCTGGGTGGGGAGGGTGGGGCTGGGTGGGGAGGGTGGGGCTGGGCGGGGAGGGTGGGGCTGGGAGGGGCTGGGTGGGGCTGGGTGGGGAGGGTGGGGTTGGGTGGGGCTGGGTGGGGAGGGGTTGGTCACCCCGTGGTGCCCTTATAAAACTCAACGTTTAACCTACTCACGCCGGCTTGTGCCCGCCCTCACAGTCAGGCATATTTGCGGAATATACCACGCCGCCGTTGACCCTGGCCATTGACCGAGCAAACCAACGTTCCTACCAGCTCCCTCCGCAGGAATGTTTTCTCTGGGGGATCCTGTTTATCTCCCAATTAGGACCTGCCCCACGCAACCCGATTCAGTTCGGTTAAAGGGGGCCGATTGAGATTGACTATTACACTGGCCAACACACTTTTTCTGGCATAAGGTATTCCAACGGTTTTAAGGTAGAATGGAAATAATAAAATAATTCTCACGACGTTTCGGCCACAACGCAAGCAGCCGTCCTCAGGTGGAGAACAGGTCGAAACGTCGTGACATTTTTTTTATTATGTTTTATTTTTATTATTTTATTATTTCCCTTCTACGTGACTTTACCGAAAGAACCAAGAAGATTCTGATTCTCATTCTGAATCTCGAGCGTCGTCAACACCAACAAGAGGGGTCGCTTCGTCGATGCTGCCGCCACCGCTGCGTTGGCGTTGGCGGTGCACAAGAAGAGTTAACAGCAACAAACACTCAACACAATGGTCAATGACCACACTGTAGCCTTCAAACGACAAACAAACTTTCATATCATAGGCGACGTTTCAGGCAATGCCCCTTCAAAGCACACAGGGTGTGGCCCAATGATCTATTGTCTCCCAACTCGCATTGTCCACTATATCTCTCTATGGCTCTTCTATTTATGTGCTACGAAGGAGGACCATTGCCCCGACAATGTCACCTCTTAAAATTGTTTCCCTTCCTCTTAAATCCACGGTGTCATTGATGGATGTGGGAGGTGGCGGCAGGGGTGGGGTTATTATCTCGAGGTGAGCCGGTGGTTAAGCGCGCCCTGCACACCTCTAAGCCTGGCACGATCCACTTCGATTCCCACCCAACGTTAGTGGCGAGTGGTGTCAGAATTGGCTCTGGTACCCCCCCCCCAACCAAAGACAAAGATCCCCTGTGTAGCCTTAGACAGACTGTTAGGGCAAGTGCTGTTAGTGAGCACCTATGAAGGCTGGCACGGTGCACGAGGGGGTGGGTGGACAGCACCACGCCCGGCCGCTTTTGTCTCCGCAGTGGCGATGTTTACACACCGGACCAGGTACTCATTTGAGTCTGAGTCGACCTAGGGGAGGCCCAAGACCGGTTCAGATAACGGTCACTGGTGTTGTTGGTGGCCGTGAGCCGGGTTCGCAGTAACGGCGCGCTAACGCCTGCACCACCGCTCCCCCGTACAGCCTGCCTTCACCACCACCACACCCCGCCTGCGACCCGGCACGGCGATGCTGGGTCAAACGACTCCCACCCACGAGGGCGGCCAACACGGCGATGGAGGGGGGAGGTCTTCATGCGGCAGGGGAGGAGGGGTACGGGGGAGGAGGGGGTCGTAGGGGGTGGGGGGGTACAGGGGAGGAGGGGGTCGTAGGGGGGGGGGGTACGGGAGAGGAGGGGGTCGTAGGGGGGGGGGTACGGGGGAGGAGGGGGTCGTAGGGGGGGGGGGGTACGGGGGAGGAGGGGGTCGTAGGGGGGGGGGGGTACGGGGGAGGAGGGGGTCGTAGGGGGGGGGGGTACGGGGGAGGAGGGGGTCGTAGGGGGGGGGGGTACGGGGGAGGAGGGGGGCTGTGAATTAATTTGCTTGTAAAGTGGTGCCACGGCGCAACGGGAGTTTAGTTTGCAAGCAGATCCCGGGCGCGCTTCGGGAGTAACGCGGAGGAGCCGGGTGGGAGAGATGAGGAGGAGCTGGTGGGAGAGATGATGAGCTGGTGGGTGAGAGAGAGGAGCTGGTGGATGAGAGAGAGAGGGGCTGGTGGGAGAGAGAGA
The DNA here is from genome assembly GCF_965212315.1 of Lampetra planeri. Lineage (NCBI taxonomy): Eukaryota > Metazoa > Chordata > Hyperoartia > Petromyzontiformes > Petromyzontidae > Lampetra > Lampetra planeri. The sequence goes on along the minus strand of NC_136168.1, from coordinate 3,855,806 downwards.
GAGAGAGGGGCTGGTGGGAGATATGAAGATCAGCTGGTGGGTGAGAGGGAGAGGAGAGAGCTGATGGGAGAGATGAGGAGGATCTGGTGGGTGAGAGAGAGAGGTGCTGGTGGGTGAGAGAGAGGAGCTGGTGGATGAGAGAGAGGTGCTGGTGGGGGAGAGCGAGAGATGATCTGGTGGGAGATATGGAGATCAGCTGGTGGGTGAGAAAGAGAGAGAAGAGAGCTCTGGCTGGCGCAGGGGAGTGGCGTGTGGGGAGACATTCCAGAGCACACACGCATCGGCATGGGCGTGCTCGCGTGTCCGTGCCAGCGCGCGTGAACCCATTGTGCGCGTGCGCGTCTCTACCCTGTGTGTGTGTCTGGTGGGGGGGGGAGTGGTGGCGCAGTGGTTAGCGCACTACCCCTACTAATCCGCCGACACCGCGAGATTTCGATTCCCGCTCAAGAACGTCCGGCGTGGCGTGGACTTGTTGCGGCATTAGGCTCCACAGGGAGCGAAGAGGAGTAAAATAAATAAATAGCAAATCTTCATTTGAAGCTTTCGTAACTGCAGAATTCCATAAATATCAAATGTTTGAACCGGCCATGGGGTCTCCCCCAGGGTCGGCTCAGTCCTAATTGAGCACCTTCTGTGTAGTGCGCGTAGTGCGCATAAAGCATCAGCAAAAGGAAGCGCCGGTTGATTCCTAATATCGGAAGGAAGAGCGTTCCAGACGGCCGCGGAAGCGCTTCTGAGAGCGCGCGATGATGCGGTGACCATCGTGTTTCTTCGATGGCTGAGCCAAAAGCCGCCGCCGCCGCTGTTTATAGCTCCTTGACGACGTCAGCAGCAAGGTGGTTGTAGTTCATTTGTGTCGAGCGCTTTGGATGCGTCTTATAATCCGGAGTATACGGGCTTCGGTGGTACGGCCACGTGATGCGAAGTGAAGAGTCATCAGTGGCCAAGACTGCCTTGCGTATTGAGCCAAAGGGCCGCCGTCCACGCGGGCGTCCGAAGAAGCGATGGATGGACCGAATAAAGGAAGACATGAAGACGGTCAACGCATCCCCTGAAGATGCCCTGGACCGAGCCAAATGGAGAAGACAATGCCGAAAAGCGGACCCTGCGCCACAGCGGGAACAACGCTAGGAAGAAGACGGTCATTTAAATGTTCACATGCCCCCAACTCCCCCCTCCAACCCCACACACATACCGCCCCCCCCCCCCAACTGCGGGAATTCGGAACTATTTACCAAGAACAGTCGTGGCCTCTGGCCTCTATGCCAGACGTCTGCCTGCGTACGACAATGGTTTAGCATCGCTGTAGGAGTGGCAACACTTCACGCGGCAGTTTACACCCGTGCACTTTTAAGGGCGTCCCGGGTTCGATTCCCGCTCACGGCCAACACCGGTGACGAATATCTGAACCGGTCCTGGGCTTCCCCTAGGTCGACTCGGCCTCAAGTGAGTACCTGGTGCGGTGTGTAAACATCGCAACTGGGAAGACAAAGGCATCCGGGCGTGGTGCTGGCCACCCACCCCCTCGTGTGCCGCTAACAGCACTTGCCCCTACAGTCTGTGAAGGCTTTGTGTAGATTATTTGTCTTTGGTGATTATGGTGGTGGTGGTGGTGGCCACGTTCTTGCCACTCAAGCCGGCAGACACAAACCCGCGGGGGGAGGTTGTGGGGGGGGAGTGGCTGACGGAGCATCGTCGCCGTGACGTGGGGTTGAACCCTACCCCCCACTTCCTACGGCAGCCACCGCGTTTAAAATCTCCCTCCTCCTGTCCCACCACCACCACACCCCCACCGCTCGCTCGGTCCCTCCCCCTAAGCCACACAACCCCCACCCCCTTCCTCTCCCCGACACTGGCCTCCCGAAATCCCGCGCCTTCACTCGCCAATCACCCCCCCACACCCAGCCCCACACAACCCACCCCCCCAAACTCCTCCACCTCACCCAGCCCCCCGCTCGCGCGCCCGCACAATCTTATTCCGCGCGTGTGTGTCAGTGTGTGTGTGTCAGTGTGTGTGTGTCAGTGTCAGTCAGTGTGTGTCAGTCAGTCTGTGTGTCAGTGTGTGTGTGTCAGTGTGTGGCACTTCACGTGGCCTCAAGGTGCACATAGCCTGGCACAAGCGTCGTGGTGACGTCACCGCCACTTAGTGGCGAATGACGGTTGTTGTTGTGTGTCAGTGTCAGTGTGTGTTCGCGAACAGCACTTGCCTCCACAGTCTCTTAAGCCTATACGGGGGATCTGTGTCTTTGTCCCGTGTGTGTGCGCGCTAGTGCGTGGGGGAGCGGTGGTGTCGCTGCGCTCTGCGCTGCGACTCACGCTCACTGACACCAGTGTTGATTATCTGGCCCTCCCCTAGGTCGACTCGGCCTCAACAATGGGTAGCTGGTGCGATGCGTGCAGTAAACATCGCCAGCGGGGAGACAAAGGCGTGGTGTGTTGCCCCGCCCACGACCCTCCTCGTGTGCCGTTCTGACCCTCATAAGTTGCTTTGGGGCCGTCCATAAATGACGTCACGCACCTAGGGGGGGGGGAGTTGAGAAATGTGACGTCACATCAAAATGCGCAACTTTAAATAAATATCGACAACACGTTCTACTTAATTAAATATACTTTTTTTTATAAAGGTTTTCTCCTACAACATCAGAGCGCAGCGCCACATTAAATACGCACTACAATGACAATAATTTAAAGCGATTTGAAGCATGTTTTATATATTTGGGGGGGGGGGCGCAGAGCTTTGTGACGTCATATTTGAGGGGGGGGTCTGACTTTTTGTGACGCCGTGTGACGAAGGGGGGGGGTCAAAAATCGTCCAAAATCGCGTGACGTCATTTATGGAAGGCCCCTTCCTTGCGAGCAGCACTTGCCCCGAGGCTAACACGGTGCGGGAACCTTTGTCTTTGCCCGTTGGACCTCACTCTCCGCCCCCTTACGATGCGAGAGAGGAAATAAAATAAATAAATAATTGCCTCGCCGCTCTCACGGTCTTTCCCGTGCGCTCCCTGTCCACTCCGCACGCCCCTCGAGCCTAGGCAGCGCCACGCTCCCCACACCCCCATCACCACCATCACCGTGTCACGACTCGCTCCCCACACTCACATCACCACCACCAACACGACTCGCTCCCCACACTCACATCACCACCATCACCGTGTCACGACTCGCTCCCCACACTCACATCACCACAACTCGCTCCCCACACTCACACCAACATCATCACCGTCACGACTCGCTCCCCACACTCCCATCACCACCATCAACACGACTCGCTATCCACACTCCCACCACCACCATCGCCGTCACGAATCGCTCCCCACACTCACATCACCACCACCACGACTCGCTCCCCACACTCCCATCACCACCATCAACACGACTCGCTCCCCACACTCCCATCACCACCACGACTCGCTCCCCACACTCCCATCACCACCATCAACACGACTCGCTCCCCACACTCCCATCACCACCATCAACACGACTCGCTCCCCACACTCCCATCACCACCACGACTCGCTCCCCACACTCCCATCACCACCACGACTCGCTCCCCACACTCCCACCAACACCATCATCATCGTCACGACTCGCTCCCCACACTCCCACCAACACCATCATCATCGTCACGACTCGCTCCCCACACTCCCATCACCACCATCAACACGACTCGCTATCCACACTCCCACCACCACCATCGCCGTCACGAATCGCTCCCCACACTCACACCACGACTCGCTCCTGACACTCCCATCACCACCATCATCATCATCACGACTCGTTCCTGACACTCCCACCATCACCACTACCCGCTCGACACCACCACTACCAGTTCCTGACACTGCCATTATCACCGCTACTCGTTCCCCACACTCCCAACGTTGCTGCGTCCTTCCCCCCCCCGCCACCTTCTCTACACCCTCCTCGTCGCTCTGATCGTCATCATCGTGTTTACTTTACGGGATGACTCTCGCGTCCGCAGCATGAAGCACACTGCAGGTGAGGGACACCGCGCGCCCGTCCGTGTGTGTGTCCGTGTGTGTGTCCGTCTATGTCCGTGTGTGTGTGTCAAGTTGCGTGTCGGTGATGTCTCAGCGACACGAGTTGCGTGTCTCCTCCGCCTCCTCCTCCGCCGTGTTTCGCCACGGCCGTGGTTGTGGGCGTGCACGCGCGCCCCCCTTGACTAGCATTGGGAAGTAAGTTATGTGGGGTGGGTGGTGGTGATGTTGTTGATGATGATGATCGTGGTGGTGGTGATGTTGATGATGATAGGTGCTACTCGCTTAAAGCACTTGCCCCTACGGTCTGTTCAAGGCTATACGGGGGGATCTTTGTCTTGTGGCTGAGTCGTTGTGTGTGTGTATGAGCTCTGAGCTCGTGTACCGCTGTGAGCGCTGTTGGGTGTTGGCTGGTGAGTACTGTAGTGTGCGTGTGTGTGTGTACTTGGGGCAGTGCTGTGTCGTGTACGTATGTGCACGCTCGGTGTGAGTTTTGGGGGTGTGTGTGTGTGTGCGCAGACCTGTCAACCCCTTATCAGTGCTCTACCTTATTACGGACCAATTCAGACCCTATTAGTCGCCCTTATAAATCGCAACGTTCATCCTACAAAATCCCATCGCGAAAAGGAAACACAAACAAATAAGACACAAAATATATAGTTGTGTTGCTCGTATTGAAACGTCTGTACGCCGTATTGAAACGGTGACAACTCGGTTTCCCTGTACAAGAATACGGGGTGAAACCGCGATGGTGTGGTGAGTGTGTGTCTGTGTGTGTGTGCGAGCCGGACGGGTCTGGCTTGTCACTCGATTTGTGCAAGGCTCTTTAAGGCACCGCTTGCGGCGGTGACCCCGTTATTCACACGGGCATCGCGGCTCTTTTATAACACTGGTCAACAAAAAAAACTTTTTATTTCTGGCCCTGGACTTTTGCAGCTGTTTTAGACTGATTTCAGAGTGCTGATACCAAATCTGATCTCAGATTTGCTCTATCACATCTCATTTTTTAAATCCTTTATATTAAGTTCGCTTGCTTGCTTGCTTGCGTGCTTGCTTGCTTGCTTAGGACCGTGCAAATCTTTCGGTCGTTTTTTAACCCACTTCCCGTAATCCAATCGAGCTGACATTTTCCACACAGACTCGTTGTGCATGACAATTATTGTTCGTGAAAAAAAATTCCCAAAATTTTACACTTTTTAGGCAAACATTTTTTATTTTACATATATTCAAATAGAACGCATTCATGGCTTTGGCTGAACGTCAGAGTGTAAGAGCCCAGAGCGTAACCCCTCCACAGGCCGTGGCGGAGTAGCGCAGTTGGTAGCGCCCTCGCTTCCCATGCCAAAGGTCGCGGGATCGATCCCCGCGTCCTCCACAGGCGAATATATTTTTAAATCCTTTATATTAAGTTCGCTTGCTTGCTTGCTTGCGTGCTTGCGTGCTTGCTTGCTTGCTTACGACCATGCAAATCTTTCAGTCGTTTTTTAACCCACTTCCCGTGATCCAATCGAGCTTACATTTTCCACACAGACTCGTTGTGCGTGACAATTAATGTTCGTGAAAAAAAATTCCCAAAATTTTACACTGTTTAGGGAAAACAAATTAAATATTTAATTACCAATTGCTTAATACTGGCAGACAATCATCTGACCCATAGGTGGCAGCCATCTCAAGCCAGAGGACGAGAAGACTCTAGCCGCCACGCATATAAAGGATTTATAGTGAAAAACTTTGTTTTTACGGGTTTACTTGTATGCTGTCGGCATACCCCATTTTCATTGATTTTTACCCGAAATTAACTCTGTCACTTATGATTGCAAGTTGTTGCGAGTCAGTGACTGCTTTAGTGTTAAATATGGTGCTGTATTTTTAGGATAGTGTGTTTATAATATCATTTTATGTAGATATCCACATTTATTAAATTTTTTCTTCTGCAGTTTTTATTGAAAATGCAATATTTGATATCTCAAAAACGTGATGTGATGGACAAAAACTGATGCCAGATTTGGAATCGGCACCCCAAAATTACCTTAAAACCGTTGGAATACCTTATGCCCGAAAAAGTGTGTTGACCAGTGTTATCTTTATTGGGGGTTTTTTTCTTCTTCACAATAAAGGTGTTGGAGGTTGGATCGCTTAAGTAGAAATGTGTCAATCTTGATTTGAAGCTTTCGTGACTGCAGGAATCCATACTCTTTGGTTCTTTCGGTAAAGTCACGAAATAAAATCGAACAAATCACGACGTTTCGATCGCAACACGAGCCTGATGACGACCGCTTGTGTTGCGATCGAAACGTCGTGATTTGTTTCATTTTTAACTTCGTGACTTTACCGAAAGAACCAAAGAGTATGAATGTGTCGTGAACCTCCACCACCCGACACGGCCACGTCCATGTTTGTCACGTGAACAAACGCTCCAGTTAGTTACGACTTAAGCCCACCGGTGTGTTGGAGAGTAAATCCGTAACATTTACAATGCGGGTTCCGTGACGTTTCGCCGGCGATTACACCAATCGGCATCATCGGGCGCGATTTGCCGGAATAGTGAAGCGATTCACCCGTTTCAGGTCTTAAGTAGAGCAAGACGACGTCATCACAGAACCCATCAGGTGCGGAGATCAGAGGCCGAAGAGGAGGAGGTTCATTGCAATTATGCAATAGATAGTTAGGAATAAGTTAATCAGCATGTGTTTCCTTAATATAAGGTTTTTATTTTTGTTAAATGTGCCGAATTGGGAAGAAAAAAACACTCCCCCCAAATGTCTCCTTGTTATTTTTTTCCCTTGCCCCCGACCCCTTTTGCCTGGGTCTCGTGTGAATGTCTTCACGTGTTTGTTCGGCTGTGTGGTGGAATGCCACGTGACGTGTTCCATGCGGTCTGAGTTTGTGTGGACAGTAGACTCGGTGACTGTCTGCCGTCGGATGATGGTTCTTGTTCGGCGATTGTGGTGTTGTGTCGTGTGTGTGATGGTGTGTTGGTGTGTGTGTAGGTGTTGTGTGTATAGGTCATAGGTGTGTGTGTGTAGGTTGTGTAAAGGGGAGCGGTAGTGTAGCGGTTAGCGCGCTGTGCTATGAACCTGGCGACCCGGGTTCGATTCCCGCTCACGGCTAACACCAGTGACGATTATCTGAACCGGTCCTGGGCCTCCCCTAGGTCGACTCAGCCTTAAATGAGTACCTGGTGCGGTGTGTAAACATCGCCACTGGGGAGACGAAGGCGGTCGGGCGTGGTGCTGGCCACCCACCCCCTCGTGTACCGTTCTGGCCTACATAGGTGCTCGCTAACAGCACTTGCCCCTACAGTTTGTTAAGGCTATACGGGGGATCTTTGTCTTTGTAGGTTGTGTATAGGTGTATAGGTGTGTGGGCATGTGCCGTGCCGGCCTTAATAATTGCTCACGAACAGCACTTGCCCCAACAGCACTTGCCCCAACAGTCTATTAAGTCTAAACGGCGGGGGATCTTTGTTGTGGATCCACGCGTTTGGTCTGTGTGGTGTGTTCACGCATGTGCGTGCTGGGGACGGTTCGGGGTTGCAACGTGGGCTTTGGTAAACTTGAATGCGTCAATCAGTACCGACAGCTGTTCGGAGGAGATGTTGCAGCGGTGTTTATAAAGCAACACGTCGTGTATCCTGATTACAGGGACTCTCCTTACGATCGAGTTAGGTTCCAGAGGTTTGTTCGTAAGTCGATTTGTTCGTACGACATGTACAGTAAACACGGGGAATGGCTTTTAAAGTTGTATGACCTCCTGTAGATGTAGATGCCACTGGTTCTTCACGTTCTGTATAAGTAGATGCCACTGGTTCTTCACGTTCTGCAGATATAGATGCCACTGGTTCTTCATTATCTGCAGATGTAGATGCCACTGGTACTTCACATTCTGCAGATATAGATGCCACTGGTTCTTCATTATCTGCAGATGTAGATGCCACTGGTTCTTCACGTTCTGCAGATATAGATGCCACTGGTTCTTCATTATCTGCAGATGTAGATGCCACTGGTACTTCACATTCTGCAGATGTAGATGCCACTGGTTCTTCACGTTTTGTATACGTAGATGCCACTGGTTATTAATGTTCTGCAGATATAGATGCTACTGGTTCTTCATGTTCTGCAGATGTAGATGCCACTGGTTCTTCACGTTCTGCAGATCTAGATGCCACTGGTTCTTCATGTTCTGCAGATGTATATGCCACTGGTTCTTCACATTCTGCAGATGTAGATGCCACTGGTTCTTCACGTTCTGTAGATGTAGATGTCACTGGTTCTTCACATTCAGCAGATGTAGATGCCACTGGTTCTTCATGTTCTGCAGATGTAGATGCCACTGGTTCTTCATGATCTGCAGATGTAGATTCCACTGGTTCTTCACATTCAGCAGATGTAGATTTTACTGGTTCTTCATGTTCTGCAGATGTAGATGCTACTGGTTCTTCACGTTCTGCAGATGTAGATGCCACTGGTTCTTCACGTTCTGCAGAAGGAGATGCCACTGGTTCTTCATGTTCTGCAGATGTAGATGCCACTGGTTCTTCACATTCTGTAGATGTAGATGCCACTGGTTCTTCATGTTCTGCAGATGTAGATGCCACTGGTTCTTCACATTCTGTAGATGTAGATGCCACTGGTTCTTCATGTTCTGCAGATGTAGATGCCACTGGTTCTTCATGTTCTGCAGATGAAGATGCCACTGGTTCTTTACGTTCTGTAGATGTAGATGCCACTGGTTCTTCATGTTCTGTATAAGTAAATGCCACTGGTTCTTCACGTTCTGCAGATGTAGATGCCACCACCATTGTGCGGCCGTTTAACTTACGACCCTCGGTCCGAACAGGCAACGGGATATACGGACCAGGTTTGTGTCGTATCTCTGTGAGTTCGTAAGTAGAGGAGTCCCTGTACATCTCAATGAACATTTTCTAAACGCTTCAAATGTTTAAACAAATGACCCCTTCGCTTTTTGCGCCAAGAGGAAAACCCGCCGCTGCTATTTACAGCGACGAAGACTTCGACGGGTACGAACAAAACGGCGCTTGCTGTAATGGGGGGGGGGGGTGGGGTAAAGAGTGGGTACACGGATCTCTCCTCCGTCCCACGTGATCACCCGGGGGAACGGGTTCGGCCGAGTCGTGCCTCTTGGGGCACAAGGCCACGTGAAGTGCCGCGTCTGCGGGTGGCATTTGTGCCAGTGTGCCCGGCCTTGACATTTTGCCCTCACCGGCTCGGCAAAAAAAATCCACCACCACTCCGTGTCAGTGAGCGCAGCATGTGCGCGTGTGTGTGTAGTAATAATTGTAATGATATTAACAACGACGACGACGACGTCGTTTCCGCCGTGCTCACTGGGCAGCTTCGACAACGGCGGGGTGCGAAATCGGCACGCGGGCGCAGTGCGCCGTGTTGATGATCCCGAAGCAAAGGTGTTGAACCCACCAACAAACACGCATGACCGTGCCCCCCCCCCCCCCTGCTGCGTCGGTAGTGGTGCCGTGCCACCCGCGCCGTCTAAAAGCGATCGCTGTTTGAAATCCTGTGGTTTTGGTCACTTGGGTGCGTTGAAACAGTTATTCCCATTCGTTTTGAGATTCTTTAGATTCTTTTGCTGGGAAATATTTCCACGTGATAAGCCATTCGCGTTGACCTCTCATTCGTGGCCAGGTCACTTCTGAAAAGTAATTTAATACTTCGGTGGGCTGACTTTTGTTAACTTTTCCTATACTTTGCACTCCTATCGTGTTTTTGTATTGTTTGTTGCTGTAACGATCTGACCCGCCCGTCCTGGCCATCTGTGAAAAGAGCTTCACGGCTCATCGGATTCCTCCAGTCTAAATACATATTCTGATTGCAGTGCGGGGTAGTATCCATCGCTACAGAACTCTGGTTCAGCTGCTTCGCACTTGGCGGGGGAGGGCAATCTCATCACGGCTTGAGCAGACGCGTTACGAACAATACGCTCACCATCATGGTAATGATGATGATGACGACGATGCTGTCCACTACAAAGCACGACTATTCACACAAAGGGCCCCGCTGTGGCTCGCGCGCTCACACCGACCACACATGATGTTGGTGACCGTGGATAAGAGTTCATCGCGATGCAGCTGCGTTGAACCATGTTTGCGAAGCGTTCGCCCGAAAACAACGGCTGTTCGTAGCCGTGGAACGAAAATAGGTTCGGGATTTACGCGGCGTAGGCCACGGGATAAGTCTTCGCAATACGGACCCGACCTGTGGAAATCCGACCTTCCGGAAAAATGCTCCCATAAATCGTGTAACAAAAAATAAATCCGCGGAAATGTGTTTGCGTTAGTTACGTAAGCGCAAGTAGTGCAGCCGCGGTGAGGTTGCGGATGAATACCACGGAGCGAGGCGTGAGGCGGGGCAGTCTTACGCCTCTTCACGTGAGCTTCACTAGGATGAAGGCAAATGGAATTTATCTTGATTTTGGGGGGAAATTGTTCGGTTTCCGACATGCGGAAAATTCGGGTTGCGGATCGCTCTCGGGAACCTAACCCTCCCGTAACCCGGGGACTGTCTGTAATTGAACAGTGGTCCGGTGATTTGTGATTCGTATTTTCTTTTTCTAACGTTGGCAGCTGGGAAGGAAGGCCGAGGCCAGGCACACACGATGGCTTTCGTGATTGACAGTGAGCGGGCCCGACTGGCTGCGTTGTTTCTACGGGTTTAACCTCCACTGCAACGGGGAACCACTGGGACGTGTGAAACTGCCAAGTGGCCCAAACATTTACAATTGTTAGGGGCCTCCTTTTTACTGTGCTGTGGCGTGATGTTTCAGAATGCCAACTCGCCACCGCACGCGTACACGCATCTATCCACACTTTGAGGGCCCGGTTTACTCACAGGCGGCTACCTGGGTTCGAGCCCAGGACATGGGTGGTGCCCACTCAGCAGCCTGACCTCTTGAGCCACCCGCCCGCGTCCCAAATGAATGACTCCTAAATGATAACAATCATAATAATGATAATTGTTTTTTTACCCTTCTATCTGGCAACAAAACTGACACCTTTTTTACAAGGAGTCATGTTTGCATAGACCACAATGCCTGCAGTCATAATGCAAACAAAAAACATAACTCTGATAATGTGCACTGTCCTTGAAGTTGATTGGTCCACACCCGAGACAGCTTTCTCGGGTGTGGACCAATCAGTTTTGTTGCCAGATAGAAGGGTAAAAAAACAATTATCATATTTTTTACTGGCAAATGAGGTTCCAATGGTATAAATCATAATAATCTACACCTCTTCAAGCGCCTTTCCCCCCCCACACACACACACATCTTCCGATGTATGGCTGATGTAGATGCAGAGCAACATGTACAATTTCACATTCAAGTGGTACACACACACACGCGGCCCACGCCGTTAAGTGAGATATCAAAACAAATGCTATCAACGCGGCGAGCGAACATCAATCGTTGATCTCCCGGTCTGCAGATCAACAACAAAGACAGAGATCCCCCACATAGCATTAACAGAATGTTGGGGCAAGTGCCGTTAGCGAGTTTCACTTAAAAATGCCGGCACGGCACATGAGGGGGTGGATGTCCAACATCACGCCCGAATGCCTTTGTCTCCCCCAGTGGCGATGTTTACACACTGCACCAGGTACTCATTTGAAGCTGAGTCGACCTAGGGGAGGCCCAGGACCGGTTCAGATAATCGTTGCCGTTGTTGGCCGTGAGCGGGAATCGACCTGGGGTCGTTGGGTTCATAGTGCAGCGTAGCGCTAACCGTTAAGCGATAAATCACGACGATTGCTATCAACGCGCGGCGACCGAACATCGATCATGGATCTCGCAGTCTCCAGATCAACAACAAAGACAAAGATCCCCCGAAAAGCCTTAACAGACTGTTGGTGAAAGTGCTGTTAGCGAGCACCAACAACAACAATCGCCACTAAGTGGCGGTGACGTCACCACGGCGCTTGTGCCAGGCTCTGCACGTTAAGGCCACGAGCACCAACATGCACACACACACACATGCAGGCTCACATCAAAAAAATACGAACCCCCCCTCCCAAAGAAAGTATTCAAGAAACGGAGAACGCCCTAAAAAACAAGTTGCATCTCAAGGCGCGATTTGAATAAAACAAGGGGGAGAGAGCAACCGGGTGGTGAAAGTGGATTCCAGAGCCCTGGGGCCTCCGTACGTAGCAGTGGCATGGCTCACACGCAGCTCGCACAGCTTGCACCGTCAAAGGCAGGCCGGATCAATCTCACCGGCATACGCCCCACGCACGTTCCCCGTGCCGGCTTGACGCTTTTGTGTCTGTGGTTTTTATTTTATTTCATTCGATGAATTTTTAATCGCCCCAAAAAAACGATATATATACACGTGGGATTTAAAAAGAAAAATGTCAAAAAAGTAAAAACCCAGTGGAAGGACATTGAGCGAGATCACGATGAGTTAGAGCCTTGAGAGTCGGGGGGGGGGGGGCCATGACTCCCCGCTCGGAAGAGAAAGTGAAAATGTGTTCAGGCTCCTCCGCCCACAGAGCCCGCATTCGCCGTGAGCACTTGTCGTAGGCCTGCTTGCTCCCAGTGCCTTTCGCGCGCGTATGGCAAGCCCATTGCCGCGCGGGGCGACACGCCCGGGTTGGCGTCCCCGAACCCCGTTGCGGACCCTCGGCCAGTTTGCGGCTTTACAAATAGAAAGAGGAACCACACACACACGTGGATTAGCGAACGGCACGCTGGTCCAAAACCCCCTCGGAGAGGTCGCGTCGACTGCCGCTTAAAACAAAGGAAACAAAGGCGCCTTGCTTTGGGTTCCGGGATTCGTTGCTTCGAGGTGGTAGGTCAAGGATGGGACAAGCAGAGAGGGGGGGGGGGGGAGCACGCGCACCACGGAGATGGAGCGGTGAAAGCAGCTCTCGTGTGCAGCTCTTCAAGAGCCACTTGGTGACGGCATTTATTAAGGACCCACTGTCTCGATTCGCGTGCATTGCGTGCGGCTCTTAAAAAATATCGAGTTTTTTATTTTTTATTTGGTTACCAACCCCTGCGCTAGATGGATTGCCGCAGGACCTTGTATAAGATGACTCGGTAGGATAATGCTGATCAACTCGGCGATAATCAATCCAGCATTGGATGATCAATGCAGCATTGGATTGATAAATCCAGAATTGGATTCATGAATCCAGATTAATCATCCAATACCGGACTGATCAATACAGCATAGTATGATCAATATGGATTGCTAATTCAATACAGGATTGATCACCGAATTGATCAGCACTACCTGGTGGAAGATGAAGATGCTTTGAGGAGCATTATTCAGATGCCTACTTGATGGTCCCGTGGGGTAACAGTTGTCACGATGCGTAATAGTTACCGCGCGGGACTTACGGTCCAAAAAGTCACCGGTTTCATTTGACCTCTGGGGACGGCGCCCCGTAATCTGCCCACTCGGAAGAACGCAACGTGTTGACCGCAGTTAGTCGATGGGGCAGGTCACGTGTGGTGTGTGGGGGGGTAAAGTGTGGGTACTCTAACCTCAACCAAGATGTCTGACTGGTGTAGAAGAGTGCACCAAATAACCTCTAAAGGCGGATTTGCAGAGCTCCGCCTAGTTGAGCTCCCTTCCACCTGCAGTTCCATGAGCAAGCTTTTACAGGACTGCACGGTTAGTGTCCCACCCTTCACAGCCTCATCACCTCCCTGTGACCTACCGAGGCCGCCCCTCACCCGTCCCACCTGCCAAGTCTTGCCAGAGTACAGGCGTACATGCCTGTATTGATTTTTGTGTTTAGTTTGTTATCCAACCCCCGCACCATGGTTGGCTACGTACAGTGCGAAAGAGGTTCAACGCACGTACACACACCACACCTCCGATTAGCACAGTTGGCTACGTGCGATGCGAAAGAAATTCAACGCACGCACATACACCTGCGCTCCAGTTCGAGGCGCGAAAGCGTTTCTTCCGTCCGTCGACGTTGGCGGACGGCGTGCATCTGGGTTTGTTGGCACCGACGGCCGATGGGCGAGTGACGGGACGCCGTTGTCGAGGGAGAGAGACAGAGGAACTCTGCAGCATCGGAGAGAGAGAGAGACAGAGGCAGTCGCCCCGACGTCGCTCACCGCAATGCTGTAAGCGCATACCAAACCTCCCACACACCCTCGCCAAGAGCATGCCAATTGCCAGCGGGGAGGAGTGCGGTGGGGTGGGTGGGGGTTCAGGGGGTGGAAATAGCACACTAGACGGATGTTCTGGCTGTCCAAAAATAAATAACTTATTTTTCATTGTTGACACCCGAGCGTCGTGCCTCTCCGTCACAGACGCTGGCTGTGTTTCGCGAGCAGCGGCGTGTAACCGTGCTGCCTGGGTGAGACACGGCCGCCGGGACCGTTTGCAGGAGACACAGCGGGGTCCTTTGCGGCAGAGACAGCCGGCTCCTTTGCGGGTAGAGAGCCAGGTCCTTTGTGGGAGACAAAACCGGCTCCTTTGCGGGCGACACAGCCGGCTCCTTTGCGGGCGACACAGCCGGCTCCTTTGCGGGTGACACGGCCGGCTCTTTTGCGGGCGACACAGCCGGCTCCTTTGCGGGCGACACAGCCGGGTCCTTTGCGGGCAACACGGTCGGCTCCTTTGCGGGCGACACAGCCGGCTCCTTTGCGGGCGACACAGCCGGCTCCTTTGCGGGCGACACAGCCGGCTCCTTTGCGGGCGACACAGCCGGCTCCTTTGCGGGCGACATAGCCGGCTCCTTTGCGGGCGACACAGCCGGCTCCTTTGCGGGCGACACAGCCAGCTCCTTTGCGGGCGACACAGTCGGCTCCTTTGTGGGCGACACAGCCGGCTCCTTTGCGGGCGACACAGCCGGCTCCTTTGCGGGCGACACGGCCGGCTCCTTTGCGGGCGACACGGCCGGCTCCTTTGCGGGCGACACGGCCGGCTCCTTTGCGGGCGACATGGTCGGCTCCTTTGCGAGCGACACGGTGGGCTCCTTTGCGGGCGACACGGTCGGCTCCTTTGGGAGCGACACAGCCGGCTCCTTTGCGGGCGACACAGCCGGCTCCTTTGCGGGCGACACGGCCGGCTCCTTTGCGGGCGACACGGTCGGCTCCTTTGCGGGCGACATGGTCGGCTCCTTTGCGGGCGACACGGTGGGCTCCTTTGCGGGCGACACGGTCGGCTCCTTTGCGGGCGACACGGTCGGCTCCTTTGGGAGCGACACAGTCGGCTCCTTTGCGAGCGACACAGCCGGCTCCTTTGCGGGAGACACAGTCGGCTCCTTTGCGAGCGACACAGTCGGCTCCTTTGCGGGCGACACAGTCGGCTCCTTTGCGGGCGACACAGTCGGCTCCTTTGCGGGCGACACAGTCGGCTCCTTTGCGGGCGACACAGTCGGCTCCTTTGCGGGCGACACAGTCGGCTCCTTTGTGGGAGACAAAGCCGGCTCCTTTGCGGGCGACACAGTCGGCTCCTTTGCGGGCGACACAGTCGGCTCCTTTGCGGGCGACACAGTCGGCTCCTTTGCGGGCGACACAGTCGGCTCCTTTGCGGGCGACACAGTCGGTTTCATTGCGGGCGACACAGTCGGCTCCTTTGCGGGCGACACAGTCGGCTCCTTTGCGGGCGACACAGTCGGCTCCTTTGCGGGCGACACATCCGTGCGCTTGTGACACTGTGAGGCTCTGTGTCCCCCCCCATAGCCGAGTCCACGAGCCCAGGCCAGATATCTCGCGTGGCCGTGCCACCCGAGTGGGCATCACTTTCGCGGTTTCCAATTTTTTTGCGTGGCCAATGACGGTGAATTATTTGATGACCACTTGAAATTGTCGAGTGCCGATTCGCTCGGGTTGGGCGTGTAAAACGAATCGATACGACTAAAGTTGTGCTTCATCTTCTTGGTTCTTTCGGTAAAGTCACGTAGAAGGGAAGTAATAAACTAATAAAACATAATAAAATAATTCTCACGACGTTTCGGCCACAACGCAAGCAGCCGTCTTCAAGTGAAAACCAGGTCTGTCGAAGCGACAGCGTCTGAATGAAACACCACCATTCAGACGCTGTCGCCTCGACAGACCTGGTTTTCACCTGAGGACGGCTGCTTGCATTGTGGCCGAAACGTCGTGAGAATTATTTTGTTATGTTTGATTTTTATTATTTTATTACTTCCCTTCTACGTGACTTTACCGAACGAACCAAGAAGATGAATCCCTGCAGTCACAAAAGAAGCTTTAAATCGAAATTTAAAGTTGTGCTAGCTGAGTTGGCTCGCGGACTTGCGCTCCGGCCCGCGCACTCGCAGCGCGGTCGTATTCGTGTCGCTGACGATGTACGGATGGCGCGAGACGGTAGAAGAATCTCAGATGATGTGGAGGTTTGAGTGTCCTGTCCACGCATGCACGTGCTGGCTTTTCTCCTGGCACCCCATTGTCCTCTCTATTGAAAAAAAACCTAATTTTTGGGATTGCCTAAATATCCCAAGAAAAGGGGGACACTGTAAGAAAAAACTCACTTGGGGGACTTTGTGGATTATACATTTTGCCTCCCCTTCCCTGCCTTCTTCCAATTTAACACGTTCATTCGGAGTGGTCAGGTAGGAACTTGGTTGGACAGCGCGGCGTTCGGGGGGGGGGGGCAGTTGGATGAGTGGGCATGTTTACCCTTCCCCCCCCACCCTCCCCGACATCGTCAACCAATCGCGGCGTTGCTCGGTGTTCGGTGGGGAGGTGCATGGGTGGGCGGAATTCCGGATATGCACGACAGACAGACAGACAAATAATCCCTGGTGGTGGGCAGTGTGGAACCTGTTGTTCCTACCTGTATGGCTCGCAGTGTTGACCCGTTACAGAGTGGTGGGGCTTAGTGGTTAGGGCACTGCTCCGTGAAGCCGGAGACCTGAGTTTTATTCTCCGGCCATGGCTAACGTCAGCGGCAATCGTGAACCGGCGCTGACAGCGTGACGAGGTCTGGTCAAACGACTCGCGTGACTGACGTGGCATGGCGGAGGCATTTATCCAGCTGTGGTTTGACTAAAGGCTGTAACCATTGGAACCTCATTTGCCAGTAAAAATATGATAATTGTTTTTTTTACCCTTTTATCTGGCAACAAAACTGGCACCTTTTTTACAAGGAGTCATGTTTGCATAGACCACAATACCTGCAGTCATAATGCAAACAAAAAATACAACTCTGAAAATGTGCAATCAACTTCAAGGACAGTGCACATTATCAGAGTTGTATTTTTTGTTTGCATTATGACTGCAGGTATTGTGGTCTGTGCAAACATGACTTCTTGTAAAAAGGTGTCAGTTTTGTTGCCAGATAGAAGGGTAAAAAACCAATTATCATAAAGGCTGTAAATTTTTGTATAATAATATTCACTAATAGTTTCAGTGCTTCAGTTGGAAAGATTAAGTATTGTGAGACCCCGCTGGTTTTCTGCGCCCCAGGAGAGACCCGCATGCCTCGTGCTTCTGCCCCAGAATTCTGGGCAAATTCCCCGACGCGTCACTCTCATCTATAAACCGCTTCTAACGCCTCGCTTAACTTGAGCACGGAATTTCAGTTAGGTTTGTCTGTTCTTCAATACTGAAATCTAATTGGTTGAATTAATGTTTTAATGCTGAACGCTGATTGGCCGAATTAATGTCTGAATGATGAAGTCTCATTGGCTCCTTGTTTTGCTGTTGGAAGTCTCATTGGCTGAATGTTTTAATGCTCGATCTCATTGGCCGAATGTATTTTTGCTGAACCCCGATTGGCTGAACAGTTTGTAACCGAACATGATGGGCTAACCGTTTTAATTATTCCGAACCCTAATCAGCTTTATGTCTTGATTCCTGAAGCCCGATTTGGTTGAGTGTATTCATGCTGAATCCTATTGGCTGAACATTTGAACAGTGAACCCCCCGATTGGCTGAATGCTGTAACGCTGAACCCCCAGATTGGTTGAATTTGTCCCCGGCCGCCCCTCTCTCTCCCACCGCCGTCACGTGTCAGAGCTGTCAAGTGCTTTTTTGTGTCCTTTGGATCTGCAGGCGGGAGCGGGGGGGGGATTTGGGCTGACTCTTTAATTAAAAAGTACCGTTGACCTTTTAAAAGTTTTCCGCCGCATGTTCTTCGCCGATCTAATGTGACACTTACACGGGAGCTCCCGGGCGACTTCAAAGCGTGTAAAATGTAAGAGGCAGAACAATCTTAAGAGAAGGAGTTGACAAAAAAAATCCTCGATGGAGATGAAAGAGGAGGTGGTGGTGGGGGGGGATTGTATCATGCCTATCGTGCGAGGGCGGTGCCACGTTAAGCCGTAATTACAGCGCGCAGGGATTTGAAAATTTATATTTTATATTATTTATTTTTGAAAGGAGGGGGGGGGGGGCGAGGTGCGGATATTTTTCTCGCTTCTTTGAACGTGCGGGAAAGGTGTAGGGTCAAGTGTTTGGGGCAAACGAGGCGTGTTCAATCCTCTCCTGCTCAAGGGGCTTTGAACGACGCTCGGCTCCGAATTCTGGACGTAGTTTGCCAAGGTGGGGGGGGGGGGTGTTGAAACGGTGCGGGCGCGATCATTTCGTCTGCACAGTCTCGCCACGAATGAACCGCGATACCTCGCCGATCTCGTCAAGGAGCAATAAAACCATCGTCACGTCAACTCGGTCGTCATCGTAGCAGCAGCAGCAGCGGCGGCGGCTATTGGCTGGCCATCGAACAAACACGGTGGTGACCGCATCGTGCGGCGCATTCAGAAGCGCTTCCGCGGCCGTCTGGAACGCTCTCTTCTTTCCGATATGAGGAAACCACTGGGAGCTGTGCACTTTTGAATCATCTACATTGACAAACTCGACTTGAAGCTTTCGTGACTGCAGGAATTCATATTCTTGAAAATAACAAAATAATGTTATTTTTGTTATTTTCTTTGAACCCATCTACGTGACTTTACCAAAAGACCCAAAAATATTGACAAACTCATTTCTTGAACTACTTTTTGCATGTTCAGTTTGTTGTCCTTCCACCACACCTTAGATTAGCATGGTTGGTTACGCACGGTGCGATCAAAGTTCAGCATACATTTAACGTACATCTCGCAACCGAGATCGTTTGTTGAACGTTCGTTGTGTTATTCCCGTTGAATACAAAATCAGCTTTCGCGAGCATCTGGCTCAGCATGGCCGGCTTGGGGTATAGTGGGGGGGGTGGGGATTGCAATGGGGAGGGGGCAATGCCACGTACCCCCAGCCACCTTTGCCTCCGCAATGCTGTCTGGGCTAAGTGTACCGTGATTCTGTACCGCATCATCTCCCGGTGATTTAATACATTTTCGCGATTCTGCAGCGGGTATTGGATTGAGCGATTGATTTATTTTATGTATTTCGCTCCGAATTTTTCACGATTTCCTTTCCCGTGCGCTTGGTACACGAGGATTTCTCCACGACTCTGTTCTGTCCGCCTGATGATGCTGGTTGTTGTAATCACCGGCGAAACGTCACGGTAACTAAATTGTAAATGTTGCAGCGGGTTTACTCTCCAACACACAGCTGGTTATTGCCGTACGAGTAACAAATTGGCGCACGTGTTGTTGACGTGACGAATCTTACCGGGTGGTGGCAGGTTTAAATGACACATTTATATTTACGCGTTCTGACCCAAAATTAAACTACCTATTACGGATAATATTAGTCGCGTAAGCCGATGACGACGTGTTAAACCTCGTACAGTTTTGTGCACCGATTTGACCTCGGTGTGTCATGTTCACGTCTAATTTGCTTGCGATTTGCATACGTTTATTTTCAGACGCACGCATTCTATTGGGTATGTCCCGAGTGGAAGAATCCATTTGTAGTCCGTGCATCATCACGCCTTCTTCTTGACCACTGCACTTTTGATTAATTTAAGGCCGAGTCAGCCTGGAGGACACTCAGACTTGCTCCAAAGCTAATTGTAAGTGTAACACTATACTGTTCTTGGCGGGGAATGGAAATAGTCGGGTTTTCTGGGATTAGAGCTCGTTAATTTTTGTTAATCTGATTATGTACCGCTTGGTTTTCATTGGTCGCAAGTTTTTCATTGGTCGCAGTGGCCTTTCGTGACCAATATTATTGATAATACAGATCTTTTGGGTTCCATCGCGTTTAATGCAAATGTGCCGTTAACCCACGGCCACCCGTTACAGCCAATTAGGAAGGTTTGTCACGTGAACAAAATGGGCCAATCTTGCTCTATTCAAGGCCGGAAGCAGGAAGACTTCTTAATAATTCCGGCAACTCACCTGATAAAGCTGGTTGTAATCACCAGTGAAACGTTGCACTCAAGTTTTAATGTTGTGGGTTTACTCTCCAAGGCACTGGTGTGCAAAATTAATAGCTGATTGGTACGTTTTGTCGACGTGACAAACCTTGATGTATGTCTGGTGGTGGTGGTGGGTTCACGACACATGAATATTTACGCGATCTGAATAAGCGCCAAGCAAGTGGGTAGGATGCGCCAATCCCGTGCGATGGAAAGGCATCGAAACGCGTGCGTCACAATTTGCGGATTTTAAAATACAACTTTTATTCACCTTTGTTGGGCGCAATGGAATCGGGTTCATGCGCAGGATCGCGCGCGAGAGGTGGTGAGGCCTTCATCCAGCAGTGGATTGAGCGTGGCCGCTGACGACGCGGACGGTGATGATCAATGGGCCTCGCGTCACGCGTGCATCACGAGGCGCGCTGCTGGAGTCGATTCTCGAGTCGATTCGCGACCCCGAATCGCAACAATTCATCTCGTCGCTAATAAAAAAAAACAGAAACCTCCCAAAAAGCGTCGGGTTTTATTTCTCCAACTAAGCGGTGGGGGTGGGGGGAGGTTAACCATGACGTTGGTGGCAAAGTATTTTTGGACCTCGTTATTTTACATCACACGCGTACGCAGACACGTGCGGGCCCATGTACGTAGACACGTGTTGGACCGATCGGTCACGGTTCCACAGCCGCGGTCCCAAGAGCCGTAATCGTGAAGGCAACGACGCTGTAAACTCCTCGCTATCGCCACGCTCGCTCTCTCTCGCTCGCCCGCTTGCACGCCAGCAACAAAAAAAACGCACGCACGCACGCACACGCAGCCTTGACGCAGGCGCTGACCTTGCGTGACACCGTTTGAACGGCGATACATTTCGCTGTCCAAATCCAGCCCTGAAATATGCACAGCTGTGCGCAGCGCCACTCTCCGAGCCGCTTGCTCCACAATGCTCCGCCTGTGTGAGTGTGTGTACTGTGTGAGTGTGTGGTGTGTGTACTGTGCGAGTGTGTGTGTGTTCTGTGTTTTGTGTACGGATGGTGGCGGTGAGGCCACCCGAGTTCGATTCCCGCTCTCGGCCAACACCAGTGACGATTATCAGAACCGGTCCTGGGCCTCCACTAGATGGACTCGGCCTCAAATGAGTACCTGGTGTGGTGTGTAAACATCGCCACTCGGGAGACAAAGGTGACCGGGTGTGGTGCTGGTCACCCACCCATGTTGTGTGCCGTACCGTGCCTTCAGATTTGGCACGGTACGTAAAATACAGAATTTAATATCTGGTACAAAAGATGCGTTACCGAAGCTATCAACAGAAGGTGTGTACAGGATTAACTGCACGTGTGGTAAATGTTGTGTTGGGCAATTAGGACGAATGATCAGCACGAGACTAAAAGAACATCCGAGAAATATTAAATTCTCCCAGCTGTCAGCTGTAGCAGAACACGCGTGCCAACAAGGACACTCAATTGATTTTGATAATGTTGAAGTTTTGTGCAAAACTAGCTACTACTGGCCAAGACTAATTAGAGAATCTATTGAATTTGAAAGAAATCAAAATAACTTTAACCATTCGGATAGCTACCGCCTTAGTGCTGCGTGGAAGAGAATCATAAAAAATACATTATTTAAATGCATGCCTACAGGAAGGACAAGTTCAAAGGGCTCGCTTTAATGCACATGCATAATGTACATTGCCTCGGTAATCCCCCCCCACATTGTGCAAGAGCGCAGAAGCGTGGTCACCACATCTTCGCCTCTATATAAGGAACGAAACAGGTGGACTTCTCCACAAATCTGGCTGTTGCCTGATGAAGCTGGTTGTAATTACTGGTGAAACGTCGTACTCAGATTGTAAATGTTGTGGCTTGGCTCTCCAACACACCGGCGTGCTGTACGAGTGATGAATTGGCCACGTTCTGTTTACGTGACAACCCTTACTAGTTGGCTGTGTCGGGTGGTGGCGGGTTTTAATGACACATTTATATATTTACGCGCTCTAACCCAAAAACCTCTATTATGGATGATATTGGTCGCGAAAGCCTACGTGTTAAACTTCATAGGTGCTACTCGCTAACAGCACTTGCCCTAAAAAGTCTGTTAAGGCCGTACGGGGAAATCTGCGTGCGTCTACAGCACTGTGTGCATCGGCCAGTCATCTCAGTCGGTCAACCCATGGCACCTCGGTCTCTCCCGTGACCTGCCAGCGGGCGTTCGACACTTCACGTGGCCTTAAAGTGCGCACAGCCTGGTACAAGCCCCGTGGTCACGTCACCGCCACTTTGTGGCGAATGGCGGTTGTTGTTGTTACAGTCCTGTGTCTATAAAACCCCGTGCAGAATTGTGGGGGGGCAGGTGGGGGGGGGGCAGGCATTGTCGCGGGTGGCAAACCGCGAGCACTGAGCGGCGGCCGAGCGTTGAGCGTTGAATTCCTTTCGACGTGGAGGAGGAACGAATGCGGTGCTGGAATTGTGCCTCAGCGTTCGCGCGCTCATCCTCGCCGCTGGTGGCCACCACCGCCGTCGTGACCGCCGCGTGCCGCGCCCACCCTCACCCCCCTCCACAACTCCGGAACAACTCCCTCCCCAGGCAACTCCACCCGGTCGCTTCTCTCTCCCCGTCCGCTCTCAAGTCTCTCCTAAGAACCCTTCCTCTTCAGCCACCGCTTCTCCCCCTCCTCCTCCTCATTCACGGGTTTTTTTTTTACGAACAGTGGAAACAAGAAGATGCTCGGTGTAATCGGCACTTTGCTTCGTTCATCTTTTCGTATTTTTTTTACTTTGCTTTATGTAAACCCCCACCTCTCGCTCACTCTCTCGCCCACTCTCTCGCTCACTTTCTCTCGCTCACTCTCTCGCTCACTCTCTCTCGCTCACGCTCGCTCACTCTCTCGCCCACTCTCTCTCTGGCTCTCTCTCTCTCGCTCTCTCTCGTTTTGCACGCAGCCCTTCTCGCAGTCCGACGGCCTCTTTCTCATTCCCTTGCTCGTTCTGTCCCGTCCCTTCACCCATCCCGTTCTCTAAACGTCGCCGCAGATTGCTCTCAAGCAGCAGCAATAATGTCGACGCGTTTGTTCATCGCGTGGCGACTTTATCAGTCGGGTGAAGGAGGGTGCATAACACACACACACACACGGAGACTCTGACCGAAACATTGATTGTAATATCAAGTCGAAGCAAAGTCCTCACTCAAATGAGTGTTGATACTGCCCAGGGCCCGTGGTGTGAGTCGTACACTCCGCTTGCAACGGCGCGAGTCTAACTCGAGGACAACCGCGGTCGGATTCCCCCGCCACGCCGGTATTCCATGTGAACCGGGAGCCACCCTCCCAGCCACCCTGTCAGCTACCCAGCCACCCTGTCAGCCACCCAGCCACCCTCCCAGCCACCCTCCCAGCCACCCTCCCAGCCACCCTCCCAGCCACCCTGTCAGCTACCCAGCCACCCTCCCAGCCACCCTCCCAGCCACCCTCCCAGCCACCCTGTCAGCCACCCTGTCAGCTACCCAGCCACCCTGTCAGCCACCCAGCCACCCTCCCAGCCACCCTGTCAGCCACCCAGCCACCCTCCCAGCCACCCTCCCAGCCACCCTCCCAGCCACCCTCCCAGCCACCCTGTCAGCTACCCAGCCACCCCCCCAGCCACCCTCCCAGCCACCCTCCCAGCCACCCTGTCAGCCACCCTGTCAGCTACCCAGCCACCCTGTCAGCCACCCAGCCACCCTCCCAGCCACCCTGTCAGCCACCCAGCCACTCTCCCAGCCACCCAGCCACCCAGCCACCCACTATCACTTCCCATTTTGAGCCTGGCCAGCACAAGCGGCACTTGACCCGGCAGTCCACACCGCACCGAGGGAGACGCCTCTTATCTCATCTCCAGCGTGTCACGGCTAAGTGAGCGAGCAAGTCATGCACGTGCGTGTGCTGCGTTGCACCTGGCGCAGCGCTTCCGCGCCCGCGCCCCACCAACCCCATCCAGCTGAGTTGGATTCCCAGCCACGGCTCGCATCAGTGGCGAGCAATGTCTGATCCGGTCCAAGAGGCGGGGGGGGGGGGGTTAGGCATCCGCTGGGTCAAATCGGCCTTAGGTTGGTGACTGGCGCGTTGTGTAAATAGCCAGCGTTAGCGGGAGACGGAAGCGGGGCCGGGTGTGCTGCTGGCCACATCGCCCCTCTTTCTTGCTCGGCCAGTCTTCAACCCTTTCCCGTTCCCGAGACGTCTGCAAGTCGCAGGGTGTGGTGGTCCCGTTCACCGGCAGATCTCGGAACGCGCGAGCGGCCTTGGCGTTAATTGAATTTCGAGAGGCGTAAGTAGCGCCGCTGTTTTTAAAGACGTTGGTGCTCACCGCGGAGAACCGTAGCGACTCGACCGCTGCACTCTCCGATAGCCGGCGCAAAACTGTCTCACGCGCCCTCCCGCCCTCTCGCATGACCCTGCTGGAGCCTCGGTGCCGATGAAGTTATTTTACACCATTGGAACCTCATTTGCCAGTAAAAAATATGAAAATTGGTTTTTTACCCTTTTATCTGGCAACAAAACTGACACCTTTTTTTTTTACAAGGAGTCATGTTTGCCTAGAGCACAATACCTGCAGTCATAATGCAAACAAAAAACATAACAATTATCATATTTTTTACTGGCAAATGAGGTTCCAATGGTGTAAATGCTTGCCCTGAGCTCTCATACTCTGATGGTGCATTGTCTTTGAGTTGTGCGCCTTTTGGCGTCATCTGGTCCAACACCATGTGAGACTAGGCTCTAAGGAAAGCTGTCTCGGGTGTGGACCAATCAACTTCAAGGACAGTGCATACATTATCAGAGTTGTGTTTTTTGTTTGCATTATGACTGCAGGTATTGTGGTCTATGCAAACATGACTCCTTGTAAAAAAAAAGTGTCAGTTTTGTTGCCAGATAGAAGGGTAAAAAAACAATTATCGAAGTTATGTTAGTTTTGTTTTTTCCCGGTTCCATTCCGATTCCATCTCGATGGCTCACACATCCGTCATCGGCACGGAATCGGAAGAAAAAGCAACGATGTACGTCATTGGAATGTTACAGTGGGTTAGTAGGTGCTCGCTAACAGCACTTTCCCCAACAGACTGTAATGGTTTGTGTCTTCGCATGTCGGTATGTATGTATATGTACTGTAAATACGTGGACAGCGGGTAGTTTGCATTTGTTTGCATGTAGATATTACAGCACATGCAAAGGCCACGCTGGATTTTAATATTAAAAACTTGCATGCGCGCTGCCGATACTTCGACACACATATTACATAATGGATACTGAACATGGAGACGACACACACACGCACGCAACATATTATACCATGTACAGCCAGCAGTGTGTATGTACGTGGTATATGTTGTTTGTGCATGTATATATTACGTGTCTTTTTTAAAGGTGTTTGTGTGTTATATGTGTGCAACTATGTTGCATGTGTGTTGTTTGGATGCATATCCATTGTGTGCATGTGTGCGCTTATACGTCATATTTATGCGTTGTGTGTGTGTACGTCTTACATAGTCGCTCGCTAACAGCCAGAGGTGTGGACTCGAGTCATGTGACTTGGACTCGAGTCAGACTCGAGTCATGAATTTGATGACTTGCGACTCGACTTGGACTTGCATAACAATGACTTTGTCCCACCTATGAGATGTGGACTCGAGTCATGTGACTTGGACTCGAGTCAGACTCGAGTCATGAATTTGATGACTTGCGACTCGACTTGGACTTGCATAACAATGACTTTGTCCCACCTATGAGATGTGGACTCGAGTCATGTGACTTGGACTCGAGTCAGACTCGAGTCATGAATTTGATGACTTGCGACTCGACTTGGACTTGCATAACAATGACTTTGTCCCACCTCTGCTAACAGCACTTGCCCCAACAGTCTTGTTAAGTCTATCGCGGGGTTTCATTTTGTCTGTGTGTGTGGATACGCTGTGTGTGCAAATACGTCGCGTGTGTTATCTATGTACTGTTATGTGTGATGTATATACATTATGCGTGTGTGTGTGCGCGCGCGTGTATGTGTGCGCGCGTGTTTATAGTTGTGGTAATGAATGGCTGAGGAAGGAAACGCCCCAAGTGTGTGCCCCAGTCCTTCCTTCCTACCTGATTAACCCATTCCCTCCCCCTCTGTCTGTACACCCCCCCCCTGCCCGGACCCCCCCCCCGCCCTACCCAGGCTGCCCCCCACTCCCCACCCTCATCCCGTCGAGCAAAATAAGTCGGGGCCATTGTGAGCCGCTCCGGACACGTTTCCGACTTGCTTAGCACTTAGCGGCGCAGAATGTTTGCGATGCGATACGCTGGCTTGATGGATTTTTCGCGGATCCGGAGGCTTTCGGTGTTTACCGAGCGAGCGAGTCGGGGGAGCGCGCCACTCGCTCAGCCGAGTGCACGTTGGTTTTGACATCTATAAATAAAATGTATAAAACTACGAACAAATTTTTTATTTCGCCATGTAAATGCCCACTGGAGCTGTGTAGTGGCCTGGCCACAAATGATAGCTCAACGAAGTGGCTTATCATCATTGTGTGGAAATTTGTAGCAGCAGCCAAATACTCTAAACGGGTGTTTCTAAATCAGGAGGGGAAAAACCAAAGCACCCGGAGAACAATCCAAGCGACCCCGGAGGGAAAAACGCACGCAAACTACAAATATCTTCTTGGTTCTTTCGGTAAAGTCACGTAGAAGGGAAGTAATAAAATAATAAAAATAAAACATAATAAAATAATTCTCACGACGTTTCGGCCACAACGCAAGCAGCCGTCCTCAGGTGAAGACCAGGTCTGACACTGTCTCCCCAACAGACCTGGTCTTCACCTGAGGACGGCTGCTTGCGTTGTGGCCGAAACGTCGTGAGAATTATTTTATTATGTTTTATTTTAATTATTTTATTATTTCCCTTCTACGTGACTTTACCGAAAGAACCAAGAAGATGAATCCCTGCAGTCACGAAAGCTTTAAATCGAAATTTAAACTCCAAATATATAGCAGGCGTCGGAATCGAACCCACGACCTCCTGTATACCGGGCGAGGTCGTTAACATCTCGCCATCGTGGCACCCTCGAAGTGTGGACGTCTGTGGAAAAAGAGCTTCATAGCTAATCGGATTTCTCCAGGACAAATACACATTCTGACATTCCCGTTTTAACCTCTGGGTGGTGCCTCTTGCATTGCTCCATGTCACGGTTGCCATGGCGTACGGGGGAGTTGACACCGTGGCGCGTTTAGCGCGCTGCGTTACGAAACCCGACGACCCGAGTTCGATTGCCGCACGAGGCCAGCGTCAACACCAGTGACGATTTTCCGACCAAGAGTTTAGTGCCCGGTGCGATGTGGATATATTGGAAAAAATGGGGGCGACAAAGGCGGTCGGGCCGTGGTGCTGGCCGCACGCTCATGCGGCGTGCCGTTACCGGCTTTCGTAGGCCCTCGATAGCAGCACTTGAAAAAAAAGTCTGCGAAAGCTATGAGTGGGGGGGGGGGTGATCTTTGTGTTTGTGATGTCTCGACCGTCTCGATAGTTAGGCGAGTAGCGATCACTCCTCCGTATGGGGGGCGGGGAGGAGTGTCGGTGAAGCGGGTTGAGTACCACGTGGTGGGAATTCGGAGAAGACTTGCTTTCGGCCGCCCTGGGAACGTGGAATTTCCCACCGCTGGCTCCAGGACCCACGAGCTGCGGATGAGCGCTGGCGCTCAAGTTAGGGTGTCGGCCGCACTGGTGCTGTTTTCATTGTCTCTGCGTAGCCACGGTGGAGGGGGGGGGGCAGGCGGAGCTGTATCTCGCCCTACTCTCCAGGCTCTTGAGCCCCCCACTGCAGTAGCGTTAGACGCTGACTTGGGGGTGCAAGTGGTGGGATGTACACACCGGAGGTTGCGGCAAGCCCGTCCAACGCGTGCGGGGTGACGTGCCAAATCACGTGCCGCTCGCCTGCCCTTCATCGCCTGACGCTCTCGCCTCAACCAGCACTCATCACTCGCTCGCCATCACCTCACCTGACACCACTCACCAGTCCATCACCTCAACTGGCACTCGCATGTAATCATCACCTCACCCTGACACCAGTCATCTTTCTCACCCGATGCCACTCACCAGCCATCGCTTACCGCGGCACTATTTCAGGGGCGCATCTCTGCCGCGTTGAGCGATGAATTGCCGCGTGCCGTTTATCGTTTGCCGCGCCTGTTGCCAAAAATGCCCCTTGAGCTGTAAATTCACAGCTCCGGCGCTGCGCGGTGCCCCGTGCCAGACGCCGTCGCGACAGCCGTGGCGCTGTCAGCGCCGGGCAGCCAAACTGCTCAGCTAGGCCGCACCTCCGATTAGCACGGTTGGCTACGTACGGTGCGAAAGAAGTTCAACGCACGTACATACGCCCCACCTACGATTAATTCGGTGGCTACATACGGTGCGAAAGAAGTTCAATATACATACAACATACATAGCTTGTCTCCATTATCTACTACTTTCGCACCGTACGTAGCCAGCCGTTCTAATCGGACGTGTTGATTCTAAATGTGGAGGGGAAAACTGGAGGACCCAGAGAAAAATCCACGTGACCACGGCGAGAGAGAGAGAGAACGCACAGACTCCAAATAAACAGCAGGCGTCAGGCTCGAGATGGAACCCACGACCTCCTGTAGACCAGGCGAGGGAGTTAACATCTCACCACCACGGCGCAAGAGGGCAAGAGGCCGTCTTCGCGGCGTCCGGCTCAGTGTTGCGTGACAAGAAGTAACATTTTGTTCTCCCGCCGTCCCTCGGAGGGAGCTCGCGATTGCCCCGCGTTCAACTCGCCGCCGCCGCCGCGTAATTGCGTGGAAAACACACGCGGGGTAAAAATAGAGCACGTCAGTGGCACCGAGCGCTTATCGGGCAGCGCAGATCGGGGCTCCGAGGCAATTTAACTCGTCCAGACATCGCCCGTGAAAGTTCACGGTCCAGCCTTCCTCACTCCCTCTTTTTTTGTTTTCGAGCAGAAGAAGCAAAAAATGCCCGGTAATTCGCCACTTTGCTTAGTTTTTTTATACAAAAAATCTCCCCCTCTCCCTCCCCTCCCCTCCCCCCCTCCCCCCTCCCCTCCCACTCCCCCCACAGCCCCTGTCAGACGTGACCCCAAGTCCACGCGTAGGCCATCGAGCGAACCAAGTAGTGAGGCGTGGTGATCGCGGTCCCTGGTGCAAAGGGATTGAATTTACAACTAAACTAAAAAAAACTATTTTTTTTATTTTACCAGGTAAGACCGACTGAGCTGTAGCTCAGCGGGCCCTTACCTGGTCGAATAAAAATGGTATCGAGATGAATTTATAAAATTACACATCCTTGACGACTCCGCACCAAGTGGTCCCGTCTGACCTCACGGTTGTTCTGTCACGAAACGTTTAACGCCGATGATGGAACGGTCGATGCAAAAGATGGGCAGGAACTGAGCTGATACGATTTCACGATAACGATTAATCCCACTTTACCAACGGAGTTGTTGTCAGGTCGATTATAATGTTTATCTTGTGCTCGTTTCGCTATCGGTAACCACTGCGCTGCATTAATCTGGGACAAAAATATATTATAATTAATAATAATTACTCCGTTAAACAACAGCAGATTGGGAAAAAAAAAACTCCTCTGGTCGAAATGGAAAAAAAAATATTGACTGCGCAGTACCGATTGTTGCAGCGGCAGTTTAGTTTTAGTCGTGCTCTTTGTGGTTTAAACCACACGGCAGCGGGGTTAACAACATGAGCATGCGCACGTATGCACTTGCGCACGCACGTACACACACCTGACGATCTGAAACGAGCGCCGCTTGGCAAGAAAGCGCGCGGCCCCCCCACCCCCCCGTGCGCCCTCTGCGTTTTGAAACGCGTGTTTTTTGTGTGCGTGCGTGTGTGTGCGTGCGTGCGTGTGCGTGCGTGCGTGCGTGTGTGCGTGCGTGTGTGTGTGTGCGTGCGTGTGTGTGCGTGCGTGTGTACGCGTGTGTGCGTGCGTGTGTACGCGTGTGTGTGTGTGTGTCGACGATCGAGAATGGGAGCGGCGGAGCTCCTCGCCTCACAGGATTAAGGAGCTTTGTGCGCACGTTGTGCGAACGTGTGCTCGCTCGCTCGTTCGTTCGCTCTCTCGTTCGCTCGAGCATGCATGCGTGCGCGCTCGTTTATCTCTGCCCGCGCTCGTCAAACGTGAGCGCGGGCACTCGCGTTGCACGTATGTACGCTGAACTTCTTTCGCACCGTACGCAGCCAACCGTGTTAATCGGAGGTGCGGTATTGTCGCCGCCCGCTGGACGGTGTTGATTGCCCAGTGGGTGGCGACACCGACCGTCAAACATCAAGTTCGCCGAAGGTGCACGAGGGTCCTGCGCTGGGATGTTTGACCGACAAGAATTACGTCGTCAGTTGTTGTTTCATCGACGGGAGGAGACTTGTTCGCAACACAAGCGACCGTCTTCAGGCGAGAGAACAAACAAGATTTATTTAGGCCTGAATAAATTAGCGGACAATAATAGCACACACCTGTCCCTCCATCATCATCGTCACCGCGATCCATGAGCAGATCGCCTGGAGGTGTCCACCGCACATTTCGTCATTTGTTTCCACTGCCCCTCCACATGGACAAATTAAAGTTTTTGTTTCGCAGCCCTTCAGCCACGCGACCTTCTGGGAGTGGCGTAATTTTAAAGCAGCGTTGATTCGACACGAGCAACGTATTTGACCGGTTTGTAGCACGTCCGCTCATGGGCAGAGACTCGCTCGAACCAATGGTGGTGAACTTTCACGAAAGTTTGTCCGCAAGAACCCCACTCGCTGTAAGATATGCATCCTAGTCGAGCACAAACAAATATAATAAATAAACCAAAATGTTTAAATATTTTACATCTCGCATGCACGGCGTGTACAGGGGGTGCCGCGTGGGTGTAAATATGCGCGTGCGCTCGCTGTGTGTGTGTGTGTGGAATTGCTGACAACGGGCTTTCGCGTGGCGTGTAACGCACACCTGCCCAGGTCACCTGAACAATCGGGGCATAAATAAATAAGCGGCGCTTCGTAGGAAATGGCAACTCGAACCGTGTCACCTGGCCCCCCGACCCCCCAACTCTTAATTTAATTTTGGCTGCTGCAATTACGCTCGCTCGCTCGTCTTCCACACGGAGTTACGCGGCACAGCGTAAGCCTGCGACGATCCCCGCACCGCCCCCCCCCCCCCCCATCGATGAGTCGCCCCGAGCAGATTTGACGGTGACGTTCATATCCTGGAGCGCCTCCGTGGTGGTGCGATGGGTCACACCCAGCACTTTCCTGCGCAGAGGTCGCTGGTTCGGTCTTCCGTCCGTCTGAAACGACGGGGCAGGTTTCTTACCTCCTACCCCCCCCCAACCGCCCGCGACCGCCACCTCTACCCACCCAGCAGCATAAATGCGTACACCACGGTTAGGCGGTCGGCAGGATCGCGCGTGGTGCGGAATAGTGCGGGTACCACCACTTGGCGCCTTTTGGCATCATCTAGTCGAACACTGTATGAGACTCGGCTCTAAGGAAAGCTGTCTCTGGTGTGGACCAATCAGTTTCAAGGACAATGCATATATTATCAGTGTGTTTTTTGTTTGCATTCTGACCACAAGTATTGTGGTTAATGTTAACATGATTCCTCGTAAATAGGTTTCAGTTTTGTTGCCAGAAAAAAGGGGAAAAAACCTATTATTATATCGGTAAATAGTTTAACACGGAGGCTTTCGCGACCAATGTCATCCATGGTGCAGGTGTTTTTGTATTATGGGACTCACCTCTGGTCTTGCGCACGTAATACCAGAGTTGATTTCCATCATCTCGATTACTCTCCAGAATATTGGAAACTCACCCCCACACCCCCCTTGCGCCCCCACAACCTTCCCGTTGTCGAGGAGACGATTTGCATAATTTTAGGCATAAAACTTGCTGTGCGGGGGGGGAAAGTCCCCTCCGGTGGTGGCTCGGCCAGCGTGCGGTTTCCTCGCGCCGTGTTTCCGACAGGTGCCGCGGTGCCCGCGCCCGCGTGTGCTTCCCCGCTCATGCGCGTGTGTACGTGTGCGTGTACGTGTACGTGTGTGTACGTGTGTGTGTACGCACGTGTGTATGCGTGTGTACGTGTGTGTGTACGTGTGTGTGTACGTGTGCGTGTACGCACGTGTGTATGCGTGTGTACGTGTGTGTGTACGTGTGTGTGTACGTGTGTGTGTGCGTGTACGTGTGCGTGTACGCACGTGTGTATGCGTGTGTACGCACGTGTGTGTGTGTGCGTGTGTATGCACGTGTGTGTGCGTGTGTGTGTACGTGTGCGTGTATGTGTACGTGTGTGTGTACGTGTGCGTGTACGCACGTGTGTGTGTGTGCGTGTGTACGCACGTGTGTGTGCGTGTGCGTGTACGCACGTGTGCGTGTACGCACGTGTACGTGTGCGTGTACGCACGTGTGCGTGTACGCACGTGTGTGTGTGTGCGTGTGTACGCGCGTGTGTACGCACGTGTGTGTGCACGCGCGTGTGTGTGCGCGCGCGTGTGTGCGTACGCGCGTGTGTGTGTGTACGCGCGTGTGTGTGCGCGCACGTGTGTGCGCGTGTGTGCATGTGTACGCGCGTGTGTGCGTGTGTACGCACGTGTGTACGCACGTACACACGTTACCTGCCGTGCGGTGCGCCTGTTTGTTCCCCCCCCCCCCCGCACCGCACGTGGTGCTTTTGCAGTCGAGTCCGAGGCCGTGGGACCGATGGCTAAAGAACGAAGGAAGGTCCCGTGCTTTATTCCTTTTCATAAACCTTTTTGTTGAAAGGTAACAAGTGCAGCCCTGCAATTACTCGCGAACCCCGCCGCTGGTAGAAGGGCCTCTGCTCGAGGGAGCTCTAGAGAGCCTCTCCAGAGGGTTTCTTGGCCTACTCTTCCACGCGGTTGAGAGCATCCACACTTTAGCTCCCACGACACGCGACCTGCCGATTATTAAGTGCGAGTTGACAGGCGGGGTCGGATTTAAGAAACGTGCCCATGGATGCCCGGTGTGATATCCGTTAGACCATGGCAGCATCTATATTAATTGTGTGAAATGTAATCTCTTGTGTTGTGAGCAACATAAGATGAATAATTATGAATGTGGGGGTTTGTACCTTAATCCTGGAATGTTCTGCACAATGAACCACTCTCCTCTACCCACGAAACGGGGCCCTCGCACTGAGCCTACAAACTGGGCCTCCACACTGGGCCCTCCACACTGGGGCCTCCACACTGGGGCCTCCACACTGGGCCTCCACACTGGGGCTCCACACTGGGCATTCATACAACACTGCGCCTCCAAACTGGGCCTATACACGGGGCCTCCACACTGGGGCTCCACACTGAGGCCTCCACACTGGGCATTCACACTGGGGCCTCCACACTGGGGCCTCCACATTTTGGACTCCACACTGGGCATTCACACTGGGCCTATACATGGGGCCTCCGCACCGGGGCCTCCACACTGGGGGCCTCCACACTGGGGCCTCCACACTGGGCCCTCCACACTGGGGCCTCCATACTGGGCCCTCCACACTGGGGCCCTCCACACTTGGCCCTCCACACTGGGGCTCCACACTCGGGCACCACACTGGGCATTCACACTGGGCCTATACACGGGGCCTCCGCACCGGGGCTCCACACTGGCCTTTCACATCACACTGGGGCCTCCACACTGGGCATTCACACTGGGGCCTCCACACTGGGGCCTCCACACTGGGGCCCTCCACACTTGGCCCACAAACTGGGGCTCCACACTGAGGCCTCCACACTGGGCATTCACACTGAGGCCTCCACACTGGGCATTCATACAACACTGGGCCTCCAGACTGGGCCTATACACGGGGCCTCCGCACCGGGACTCCACACTGGGCCTGCACACGACACTGGGCCTCCACACATCGAGACTTCCCCCTGAGGGACAACAAACTTCCACGTGTGCAGCCTCTCAAGTGGCGGCGCGCGTCTCTGAGAACGACGGGGGGGGTG
This sequence comes from Lampetra planeri, assembly GCF_965212315.1. Taxonomy (NCBI): domain Eukaryota; kingdom Metazoa; phylum Chordata; class Hyperoartia; order Petromyzontiformes; family Petromyzontidae; genus Lampetra; species Lampetra planeri. The sequence continues at coordinate 3,821,558 of NC_136168.1, read as the reverse complement.
GGTGAAATCGACGCAAAGCCTGCGTTGTGTAACGGATTCCAATGTGCGCTCGTTCTCGGAAGTGTTTTATTGGCAGAGTGTGAAAGCTCACAGGGCTAAAACTCAAATAGGCACGTTTGGAAATAGTCTTTTTGAATGTTGTTGTTGGTGCCGCTCTGGTTTGTGTTTCCCGAGTTTTTTTACCCGACGCTTTGATGAATGTGACCGCTTGACAACGGGGGGGGGGGGGGTTCAGTCTCTTAAACAGCGGCGCAACTCTGCACTAAAGTTACGCTCACATTAGTTCATCTTTGCGAGAGTTTTAGTGCACAGTTTTCCTCCCGCTCGCCCGCCCGCCCGCCCGCCTCCCTTACAGATGCCCTACACACGCCTGGCTTGCAAAGAGTTACAAGGCGCATCACGTGACCTGGGTGCGTGCCACTTGACGGACAGACGGAGTTTATAACTTGAGGATTGGCTGGGTGCGGCGAGGAATGCGGCGAGTCGTCGCGCCCCCCGGCTCCCGGCAACCGGGGATGTATTGTCGCGGTTGGAGGTTGCGAGATCGATTACGGCAATCGATTGCGTCTTGTGCCGCTCGTTTCTTTTGTCGTTGCCAATCTCATTTGTATTTCCTTGTGGCTCGCTTGTGAGCGTCTCTTGGCGCAGGGTGCGGCAACGCCTTGCCCGGTGCCATCTCGAGAGGGCGGTAGCAGCGAGAAGGTCGCTGGGCCTGTCTGTGCGGATTGAGTTGATGTCTGTCCCCGGGAGAGACGGGATGAGGAACTAATTAGTGGTCAATGAGTCTGCCCGAGCTGAAGGACCCCCGTTGTTAAGACAAGTTGGTGGGCAGCGCATACCTGTCAACCCCTTATCAGTGCCCTACCTTATTACAGATCAATTCAGACCTTGTTGGTCACACCGTGCCCCTTATGAACCTCAAAGTTCATCCTACAAAGTCCCATCACAAGGAAGAAACGCAAACAAATAGACGAAAAAATGTTACCCGTATTGAAACGGCTGTACGCCGTATGGACCTGACAAAACTCAATTTCCCTGCACAAGAATACGGGGTAAACCGTCTGGGCTGACCGCTATGGCAGTGGGTGAGGGCCGATGGTCAAGACTCGCAATGAAGTGGCAGCAAAAGGAGAGAACACGGCCGAGGGGGCGACCACGTATTGGAGTGTGAGCGATGCACGATCGGCATCTTGAGACGATGGCTTCCGGCTTAGGGGAAAGCCTTTATCCAGCAGTTGATGGGTCATGGTTGATGACCGAAATCCCTTCCTGGGGTTTCTGCGAGCCACCCCTCTGCCGTTCCCAAACACAAACAAAATTAACACCAAAGACGAGCCTCAACTCCCCAGCCTCCCGCAGAAAGGGGGCCGTCGTATCGTGCAAGCTCGGAGCGAGGCTTTAAACTGGTTAAATGAAGGCTCGTTATTCCGACACGTGAATTAGCAACCGTGCCGGGCATTGTTAATGCTGCTTGTTATCACCGCGTTAAGGCTTTTAGCGGCGCTCGTTTTTTTTGGTTGAACCTGATGATGCTGCTGCTGTATTCCCCCGCCCCCTCGGTTTGCTGGCCGCCAATGCCCAACGCTCACGTGATGCCGCGCGGGGCTTCACTCTCCGGCACCGCGAGTTGAGACCCGCATCAGACCCCATCTATCGGACCCTAGAGCGGCGGTCGACGTGGATGTCTCGCGTCGATGCCTCGCGTCGTATCGGACGAGCAGAGAGGCGGCGGCGCCGTTTGCGGCGCTTGTCAACCCTGCTGGCTGTCGTAGTTAAAGTGTCGCTGCGGTGGCTATGAGATGTTAACTGCCTCGCCTGGTATACAGGAGACCGTGGGTTCAATCTCGACCCTAACGCCTGCTGTATATTTGAAGTTTGCTCGTGTCTCTCTCTTTCCTCGTGGTTGCGTGGATTTTTCTCCGGGTCCTCCCGGTTTTCCCTCCACATTTAAAATCAACATCACGCATTTAGAGCATTTGGCCGCTTAGAAATGTTCACATGTAGATAAGCCACTTTGTTGCACGATCATTTGTGATAGCCAAGTCGCTTCTGAAAAAGAGCGACGTAGCTCCGTGTGCCCTGACCTGGTAGAATTAAATAAAATAAAAAGTTTGTATTTTTAGTACCGGCCGGCGCCTGTGCCGCGCGCCGTGCGGGCAAAGCCGTTGTTCATCTGGAGCGCGACTGCCAGCGGAGTGGCTGCCCGCAGAACCTCGGATGGCGGGTCCCACCAACCCCTGCGCAGGTTCAAGGAATAACGGCGGTGGCGGCTGTGGCAAGGCGTGTGAGCGTGTTGGCCCATTGAGCTGTGTTTACTCTGCCCCTGTTGAGCAATGTCAGAATATTTCAGCGGGTGCATCTATCGCATTTCACTGCTGTCCTGGAAAGTCTCGGTAGCCCGTTTACCGAATTCTCCAGATGATAACGCCCCTCCTGACCCCGCCACCTCGTGTTTCACAGCAAGAGTTGTGGGTGTGGTTCATGATCCCCCCCCCCCCTGGTCGCCGTGTCTCTGCGATTCGTATCGCGTAGCGATGAACACAGTGCGCTACGATCCCAACAACCCAAATATGTCAACCGGGTCGAGGTCGACTCAGCCTTAGGCGAGTACCTTGTGCTGTGTGGCAATATCAACATTGGGGAGACAAAGGCGGCCGGGCGTGGTGTTGGCTCCCAAACCCGCTCCCTCGTGTGCCGTGCCGGCCTTCATAGGTGCTACTCGCTAAGGGCACTTGCCCGGCAGTCTTTTATTGAGGCTACACAGGAGAGGAGATCTTTAGTATAACTTTATTGACACCAGGCACAAGTTGGGGGAGAAGTGCTTCTTGCCTTTCGGCGAGCCTTATAATGCAGACAATACTGTAATTACATGTTTTAGATGAACCTACGCTGGCTTTATGGAAACACTTGACTGCCAACGATTAATGTTACAGGTGGGCCACACTGTGACTGTAATGATTCACTCACTAAACCATCCTTTTCGTCGACTTTCCGCGTGAAAGTTAATTGTTTTGCAGCCCATCGCGCTCCACAAAGAAGCGAATAACCAGACGGTTACTGAGCAATCCGCCGACGACTCTCCATCCGCTTTCCGAGCGACACGCCGCGTTTGTGCGTTTTTCGACTTTTTCCAGGACAGTTGGCGAATGTCGTGTGAGCGGTTTGACAAGGGGGCCATGTGAGTGCCCCCACCGCACCTCGTCTGTAAGGACGGGCTGCCCACACTTGCCTGTGGCGATTGGTATCCTCCGTCCGGGTGGCACTGGATACTTTCCTTGATGTGGCGGCGAACGCTACCGGCATTCGTCAATCACCGCCGGCGGTGTGCGTGCCGTGTCCGTGTGCACGTTGAACTTCTCTCGCACCGTACGTCGACAACCGCGCTAATCGGAGGTGCGGGGGAAGGAAGATAAACCGAACACAAAAAGCAGTTCGAGAGGAATGAGTTTTCAATCCACATTTTAAAAGCGCATCGCTCCAGTGTGCGCCCAACACACATACACACGAGCGGTACGGACACCACCGATTCATAACCGCGGCCTGAAATCGAACCCGGATTTGCCGAGTCCGAAGCGTGCGCGCCACCGCCGACGACGAGCTGGGGAAGCCGTTCCCTTCACGGTCATTCTCACGCCACGCTCGCTCGCTCGCTGCGGAGGAGGAGGAGGTTATTTTTGGGCCGTGGCACGGTGCCACCGCGCGTCCCGGCTAAACTCGCTCCGTGTGCCGCGTGGCCGGCTAACACGGATTCTTACTTAACTCCCTCCCCCCCCGCTGTCGAGCGCCGCGCTACGTTGCACATCTGGCCCTGAACGTACGTAGCAAGAATCAAAATAAACCAAACCCCCTCGTAGTAGACACGGACGTCGAGTGTGCCTGTGTGCGTGTGTGACGACTCAGCCTCAAATGAGTAGCTGGTGCGGTGTGTAAACGTCGCCACTGGGGAGACAAAGGCGGCCTAGCGTGGTGTTGGCCACCCACCCCCTCGTGCGCCGTTCCAGCCTTCATAAGTGCTACTCGCTAACAGCACTTGCCCCTACAGTCTGTCAAGGCTATACGGGGGATTTTTGGCTTGTCTTTGGGTGTGAGTTTGTGCGTGTGACTTTATTGTCTGTGTGCTTTTGCACCACTGCCAACGCAGCGACAGCAGCCACATCATCACCACCACCACCTCTAGACAATTTCTTCAGCTTTTAACCTCATGTTGTTCTTCGCTTGGGAAAGTTGTCCTGGTATGGCAGTGGCTCTTGAACTCCCGCATGAACGTTAATTGTTGTTGTTGTCGACAGCTTTGAGCCCTTTAAATAGGCGTGTGTGTGCGCGTGCACGGGTGGACCGTACAGTCTGTACAGAGCGGATATTTTTTTGTGGCTTCTCAGCGTGGTGGTAACAAAAAAATCCCCCCCCTCTCCTCCTCCGCTTCGAACTATTTTTGACTTTGGGACGCGTTCGCAGCCCTCGTCAATGGAGCGTAAATTTGAAGGAAAACATCCTGAGCAATTAGGGGGAAAGCTGCTTGTTTTGGAAATGCTGGAACTCGTCCATAAACACACGTCTTCGGACGAAGTGGCGATTTCTCCTCCTGGATCAGTTTCTCCCTGTTTCCTCGGTGCCTGTGCAATGCGTGCGTGGTGAGTGTGCGTGGTGTGTGTGTGTGAGTGGTGTGTGTGCGTGGTGAGCGTACGTTGTGTGCGTGCGTGGTGAGCGTGCGTGGTGAGCGTGCGTGGTGAGTGTATATGGTGTGTGCGTGGTGAGTGTGCGTGGTGTGTGTGTGTCAGTGAGGAGCTGTGGCGCAGCAGTTAGCGCGTGGGTACGACTCCCGCTCGCGCCCAACACCAGTGACGATTGCTTGAACCTGTCGCGGGGCCTCCCCTAGGTCAACTCGGCCTCAAATGAGTACCTGGTGCGGTGTGTAAACGTCGCCACTCGGGGAGACAAAGATTGTCGGGCGTGGCGCTGGCCACCCACCCCTCTCGTGCGCCGTGCCGACCATCATAGCCACTCGTGAACAGCACTTGCCCCAACAGTCTATTAAAGGCTACACAGGGGATCTTTGTCTTTTGTAAAAACAAAAGCCCCCTTCACCGAGCAGCACTGGCGCCGGGTCTGGTGAGTGCACCGCGCTGCCATCGGGTGCTATTTGAGCCTCCAGCCAGATTCCTACCCCTAGGTTTACTTGGCCTAAAGTGTTTACATGCGTCGCCACGTGCTTATAAGTGCTTCCGCATGGGTGTGCGTGCGTGCGTGCACATGTGTGCACGTTGGTGTGCGTGCGTGTCAGTGGTTGTACATGATGTATGTGTGTGTGTGCGTGCGTCTGCGCGTGTGTCACAGTGGTTTGGGCCGAGCGTGAGGTCGGGTTTCAAAACGCATTCATTTTGCAACCAAAACCCCGTGAGAGCCAATCGCGCGTTCGCCCAGCCTCGCCGACAGAGATCACAAAGCCTTCACTCTGCGTGTGAAACGCTCCGGCGCATGGGCCGTGCTGGCACCCGGGGCGGTGCGTGGCACCCGGGACGTCGTTTGTGCAAATTGCATCTTTTGCAAACCACAGGCACGAGCTTGTGGAAGGCAGCAAGCGGGCGTGTGATGACGATCCGCCAGTGCTCAACAGTTCCCCAAGTTCTGCAGCCCTCCGTGTATTAAAGATGTTTTCAGCCAATTAATGAGCGAGTTTATTCACGCGTTTTTGAGTTTTAAGTGTGTGTGTGTGTTGCCCGACCCATCACGCGAAAAGTGACAAGTCCATTCTTAACGGTCTCTCCCGTCTATACTATGGGAACCTCATTTGCCAGTAAAAATATGATACTTGGTTTTTTACCCTTCTATCTGGCAACAAAACTGACACCTTTTTACAAGGAGTCATGTTTGCATAGACCGCAATACCTGCCAAAAGGCGCATCTGGTCCAACCCATGTGAGACTAGGCTCTAAGGAAAGTTGTCTCGGGTGTGGACCAATCAACTTCAAGGACAGTGCACATTATTAGAGTTATGTCTTTTGTTTGTATTATGACTGCAGGTATTGCGGTCTATGCAAACATGACTCCTTGTAAAAAGGTGTCAGTTTTGTTGCCAGATAGAAGGGTAAAAAACCAATTATCGGTCTCTCCCGTGTTTCCATCATCGCCGCCGTTATCGCAACCTTCGCTCGAATTGTCATCGCTCATTTACGTGCCCGGTTACGTTGTTTTGGCACACGGGGCCGTCATGCGAGACTTGAACGTGGGGTCAGCGGACCACGAAAGGATGAGCGTGTGCGCGTGAGACGCGCTGCCCCCCTTCTCCGCAATGAGTTGATGCCTCTACCATGCAGTAGAGCAAGTAGGTTATTTATAAATCCTCGAGAACTCGACTGTTGTTGTGTCCCCCTTACGTCTGCAAGTTTTTTTTCTCTCTGCAGTCGCCGCCGTAGCTTGCTTCCACGCGCAAGAAAATATAATGGATATCCATATAAGTTACAATGGATATCCATTGTAATTTATATTCCATACATTAAACCTCCCCCCCCCCCTCTCGGCGCTGGCCTTCACAGCTGATTGGCTCACAAGTGACGACGTCACATCTATCCCCTCCGTCGATTCAAGGCCGAAACAGGAGGAGGATTTCTCTACAACTCTGCGGCTATCGCCTGATGATGCTGCTTGTTGTTGCTGTTGTAATTACCGGCGAAACGTCACTGTACCCGAATTGCAAATGTTGTGGGTTTACTCTCCAACGTGACAAACCTTACTAATTGGCTGTCTCGGGTGGTGGCGGATTTAACGACACATTTATATTTAAGCGATGCAACCCACAAATGTCTATGGATAATATATGTCGCGAAAGCCCACCACTACGTGCTAAACTGAGAAAGTACGGACGAGGTCATTTATCAACGCATACGCGATGATGCAGATCAGAATCCTAACTATTGAAACGTCGACGAGACGAGCTGGGGTCCTCGCTGGGTTAAAGATCTCTCAATAAATCAATAAATAACGCGAATCGCAATCTCGATTGGGACTGGCACGTACGCCCGCTGGCATGGCTGCCCTCTGACCTCTACTGGCCACAAGTAGCAGCTGCAACTGATTTGACCGATGCCAGAGTTGTTTAAGCCCGTGTGACTTACTCTCTAGTCTTTTGGGAACGGCCCATCGTTTGTTTTGCTCGAGTTGGTGGTGAGGATTGTTCGCCAGACCGCCAGCGGTGAGCTAACGTGGTAATGGCCGGCGCACCGTTAAACGCACGTGTCCAGCCAACGTCTTTAATCGATTGTTCTACGGAGGGACGCTCGCTGAGTCGCGCTCTTTCAGATCGACGCGCACCTGCGGCCGTCTGGAACGCTCTTCCTTCCGATATTAGGATGACCACTGGGAGCTATGCACTTGAAAATGATCTATAATGAAAACTAATTTCTTTAGAATTCCTTTTTGCGTGTTTTTTTTTGTCCATCCGCCGCATCTCCGATAAGTACATTTGGTAAAGTCACGTAGAAGGGAAATAATAAAATTAAAAAAAACATAATAAAATACAAATTCTCACGACGTTTCGGCCACAACACAAGCAGCCGTCCTCAGGTGAAGAAACAGAGCTGCCGGAAAGACAGTGTCCCAATGAGGGATGCTGTCTTTATTATTTCCCTTTTTTTTCATTTCCCTTCTATGTGACTTTACCGAAAGAACCAAGAAGATGTTTTATTATAGCCAGAAAGGGTAAAACCTATCCTTATATTTTGATACTGGCAAGGGGGGAGATCCCATGATGACCACGACATAAACTTTTCCTGAACGTCATCGGCGTCCTGCTCGACGAAGGCTTCTAACGTCTGCCTGCAACACAGAAGTGCTTCCAGCAACGGAACAGTGACCCGCCCGCACAGCATGCCCTACACGCACGCACACGCTACAAAGACGACAAAGATCCCCCCAAATAGCCTGAACAGACTGTTGGAGCAAGCGCTGTTAGCGAGCGCCTTGAAAGGTCGGCACGGCGCACGAGGGGGGTGGGTGGCGATGTTTACACACCGCACCAGGTACTCATATGAGGCTGAGCAGGCCCAGGACCGGTTCAGATAATCATCACCGGTGTTGGTCGTGAGCGGGAATCAAACTCGGGTCGCCGGGTTCGTAGCGCAGCACGCTAACCGCTGCACTACCGCTCCCCAACGATGCTACACACACGCGCGCGCGCGCAGAAAACCGGGGCGCGGAGTGCAGGGTGCAGGGTGGGGGTTGACCAATAACGTGTGCGTGCTGGATTGTGCCGAGGGCCCCCCCCGGCACCCGCCCCCCGCCCTGTGTCCCCGTGCGCCAGATCGAGATGGACAATGCTCAATATTTTACCATTCATTTGAGAAAGGTCGGCCTGCAAGTCACACAATGGTGTCATTTCATTGAAAAAGCACCCCACGACGCTGAACGACGATGACAAAAAAAAGTGAATTCTTTTTTTTCCCGGGGCAAAATGGAAAAAGTGCTTGGCACGCGTTCCGCCGTCGTCTTCGTCGTCGTGGTGAAAGCGCGAATTTACATTTCGTTGTCGTTAGTTGCCAAAAATGTATCCGTTAGAAAAAAAAACTAGAATTTCCCCCCATTCTGATATTTTTCGAACAGTGGTCGTTTTGTCGTTCGGTGAGCGGTGGCGGTGGGTGGGTTGGCTGCTCGTACGTGGTGAACCGTACGTCAGAGGTCGCAAACGGGTTTTGATTCCTTACACGTACCCGGCCGCACCAGGTTCGCAAACGGGTAACCGTACCCGGCCATACCCGTACCCTACCCGTACCCGGTTGCGACTGTCGTACGTAGCCAACCGTGCCGATCGGAGTTGCGGTGTACGTACGTTGAACTTCTTTCGCACCCTACGTAGCCGGCCGTGTTAATCTGCGTTGGCGGGGTACCACGTGCGGTAACCGCGCGCTCTCCCCACGTGACGGGGACATGAGCCGCGCTGCTGATGATGCTGCTGCTGCTGATGCTGCTGATGCTGCTGATGCTGCTGCTGATACTGCTGCTGATGCTGCTGATGCTGCTGCTGCTGCTACTGATGCTGCTGCTGATGCTGCTGCTGCTGCTACTGATGCTGCTGCTGCTGCTGATGCTGCTGATGATGCTACTGATGCTGCTGCTGATGCTGCTGATGCTGCTGCTGATGCTGCTGCTGATGCTGCTGATGATGCTGGGCGCGTCGTCGTCGTCGCTGGAAGTCCGCCGCGGGGCCCCGCTGGCTCGCGCAGGTTTGGACTCGCTTTTGTAAACGAGAAGAGGAGAAAAAAATCCCACTGAAGTTTACCCGGGGCGGGCGGTCAGGTGAACACGTCTGTCCGGAACCCCCCCCCCCCCGCTTTCAAACGAACGGCCATATGCGTACGGCCGCTGTGCACGCGCACATGTGTGTGTGTGGATGTGTGTGTGCCTGTGTGGATGTGTGTGTGCGTGTGTGTGTGGATGTGTGTGTGTGTGCGTGTGTGTGTCTGTGTGTGTGCGTGTGTGGATGTGTGTGTGTGGATGTGTGTGTGCATGTGTGTGTGTGTGTGATGTGTGTGTGTGCGTGTGTGTAGCGGTTAGCTCTCTCTGCGCATAACGAACCCAGCGACCCCAGTTCGATTACCAATCACGGCCAACATCGGTGACGATTATCTGAACCGGTCCTGGGCCTCCCCTAGGTCGACTCAGCCTTAAATGAGTACCTGGTGCGGTGTGTAAAAACATGGCGACTGGGGAGACAAAGGCGGTCGGGCGTGGTGCTGGCCACCCACCGCCTTGTGTGCCGTGCCGGCCTTCATCGGAACTTGCTAACAGCACTTGCCCCAACAGTCTGTAAAGGCTTTACGTGGGATCTTTGTCTATGTGTGTTTGTATGGGGAGCGGTGGTGCAGTGGTTAACATGTTGTGCTACGAACCCGGTGACCCGAGTTCAATTCCCGCTCATTCCCAACACCAGTGACGATTATATCTGAACCGGTCCTGGGCCTCCCCTAGGCTATACAGGGATCTTTGTTTGTTTATTTGTTCGTTTACATAGATTGTATTTACCCAAAGACAAAGATCCCTCGTTTGCCCCAGAGACTGTGGGTCGGGGTAAGTGATGTTTGCTGCCGTGGTGTGCACAGAACCACGCATTTACAACCACCGCCACCACTCTCTCCCTGCATCCGAGTGTCGATGTGGAAGCCCTCACCGCACCAGGTTTTTCATTTTGGGCTGAGTCCACGTAGAGGCCACTGATAACCGCTGGTGGCATGCAAGATGGTAGTCCTCTACACACACCGCTACAAAGACAAAGATCCCCCGTATAGCCTGTAACAGGCTGTTGGGACGAGCGCTGTTAGCGAGCACCTATGAAAGCCGGCACGGCGCACGAGGGGGTGGGTGGCCAGCTCCACGCCCGGCCGCCTTTGTCTCCCCAGTGGCGATGTTTACACCACTGCACCAGGTACTCATTTGAGGCTGAGTCGACCTAGGGGAGGCCCAGGACCGGTTCAGATAATCATCACCGGTGTTGGTGGATGTGAGCGGGAATCGAACTCGGGTCGCAGGATTCGTAGCGTTGCGCGCTAACCGCTACACCAGCGCTCCCACCTACAACCGCACTGACACACACCAGAGGTCACAACTGGGTACCCGATACCCGTACCCTACCCGATACCCGGCTACCCGTACCCGGCCGGGTACGGGTACCCGTTTGCGACCCTGGTGCGGCCGAGTACGGGTACGGGTAGGCCGTGAGTCACTGGTGAGTAACCGTTTGTCACTCATTTCCCAACGTCTTGTCTCTTCTCACAATTCAAGTTCCTAGAATCAACCCACCCGCGCCTGCAACATGGCTTCATCCCAGAGGTCGCAATCGGGTACCCGTACCCTACCCGTACCCGGCCGAGTACGGGTAGCCGGGTATCGGGTAGAGTACGGGTATCGGGTACTCGTTTGCGACCCTGGTGCGGCCGTTTGCGACCTCTGACACACACACACACACGGTGCGGTCACGTGGCTGCACTGGTGATCCGGTGCTTTGGTGGACCCACGTGATGCTTCCTGTGACGCTCCAAGCCCACCGGGCTGTGGTGGCTAGGAGACATGCTGTACGCATGTCTCCTTCAAGGTCCCTAAGATCCAGGGATGCAGATCTTCTCTGCATTCCCAGGTCGAGGTTTCGGTCTATGGGTGACCGAGATTGTTTCCCCGTGTGCCCCCAGGCTATGGAATGATCTTTCACGAGGTATCGGGGATCTCTGCAAGTCTGTGGACATTTAAAAAATGCGTCTTAAAACCTATTTATACGCTTCCGCCTGTTACACTTTCAGTTCATTTAAGGAAATGGATGTTCAAAAATGTAATTCTTTAATAGGATTATTTTAATGCTGAGTGGCTGCTGCCACTACATGCATGGAATTATTATTCGGAGAATAAGACATTCGTACGGAACGTTGAACGGCTGTCGTCTTTCCCCCTATTTTCGGGAACTTCCGGCTTCCTCCTGCAAGCCGACCACGCGACGATTAAATTGGCCAAATGCCCCCAGTGGCGATGAAGGGCTGACAAAGAGTTGGGATGAGCCACTTGCTGGTGCTCCTCTCGATAACCAGGTCCCTTTACGTACGGGGCACATGAAGCGGTGCACGATAGCGAGAGCTTGGTTTGCAATCGCCATCATTATCATCTTCTTGGTTCTGTCGCCTCGACAGACCTGGTTTTTTACCTGAGGACGGCTGCTTGCGTTGTGGCCGAAACGTCGTGAGAATGATTTTATTATGTTTTATTTTTATTATTTTATTACTTCCCTTCTACTTGACTTTACCGAAAGAACCAAGAAGATGAATCCCTGCAGTAACGAAAGCTTTAAATCGAAAAAAATCATCATCGTCATCATCCCAAGGGGCGGATACATTCGGCACTGCTTCGGCCAGACTGCAACACTTGGCGGGAAGTCCACCGGCGGTTCTTTTCACCTTCAGGAGATTCTGGTCCTCGGCCTAAGCACGTGGAGTTTCGTCCACTGGCCTGTAAACCTCACTGGTGAACCGCCGTGGAGAGATTTTATATCCCATGCCTGGTATACAGGAGGTCGTGGGTTCGATCCCGACCCTGACACCTGCTGTATATTTTTCTCTCCCCGTGGTCGCATGTCTCTCTCTCCCCGTGATCGTATGGATTTTTCTCCGGTTCCTCCGGTTTTTCCATCCCACATTTGGAATCGGCGAGTATTTGGCTATTGATATAAATTTACACACGGTGATGAGCCCACTTCGTTGTGCTATCATTTGTGATAGCCAGTTCGCTTCTGAAAGAGAGCTACATAGCTCAGCGGGGCCTTACCTGGTAAAATAAAAATGGTTTACTTTTAAATAGTTGTATTAGTTTCCACTTGAGATGAGTACTTGACCCCCCCCCCCCGCCCCCGATCGGTGCGTGTTTAAGCGTGCGGAGTCGCCGCTATGCTGTTTTCCCGTCTGGCAGAGGTCGCAACTGGGTACCCGATACCCGTACCATACCCGGCTACCCTTACCCGGCCGGGTACGGGTACGGGTACCCGTTTGCGACCCTGGTGCGGCCGGGTACGGGTAGGCCGTGAGTCACTGGTGAGTAACTGTTTGTCACTCATTTCGGGTAGGGTACGGGTAGGGAACGGGTACCGGTACCCATTTGCGACCCTGGTGCGGCCGGGTACGGGTAAGGAATCAAAACCCGTTTGCGACCTCTGCCGTCTGGGTTCACTCCGTTGGGGCTGCAATGTTGCGCTGCTCTTCACCACGCCGTTCTTGTGCCCTCCCTGCTGGCCACGCGGGGTAGTCGCCGGTCGCTCGCTCTCTCTTCTTCGCACACGTTCGGCCGCCGTGGCCGTGACAAAAGAGCGACGGCCGGGCCCGGGCCATCGTGAGAGTTTCACAGGAACTTACGCGGGGGTGGGGGGCTGGGCGGTGAAGGGGGGGTGGGCGGGAACCCTCCAGGACAACTCCAGGGCCACTCCAGGGCCACTCCAGGGCCACTCCGGCATCGCGCGATGCAAAACACTCGAGAGCCAAACGCCTTCTCGCAGCTTCCGATTGGCACGGTTGGCTTACGTGCTGCGCGAAAGAAGTTGAGCATGCGTGCACACAAACAGCACCTTCTTCAGCAGGAACGCGTCAATAATAACCGGGCCTCCTCTACTTTTAAGACATACCCCCGGGCTGCTGCCGTTACTGCTTCTCCTCTCAGATGCGCGTGGACCTCTCCGCGTGCATCTACGAGTTTGAGGTGGCCGCTCTTGAAACGCCCGTCGTGATGCGCGAAGACGAGCGTCGGAGCGAGCGGGCAGGCGAGCGGGCGGGGCGAGCGGGCGAGTGAGCGGGTGGGTGGGTCGCGGGCCACACGCGGTTGCACGGTGGGCCCCGGGTCCTCCGGTTTTTCCCCTCGACATTAAGATTATTCATTTGCTGCTATAAATTTGTACGTGATAAGCCGCTTTGTTGAGCTGTCATTAGTGGTAGCCAGGTCGCTTCCGAAAATTAAGTTCATACCTCGGTGGGCTTTGCCTGGTAGGTTGTGGATGGTTTAGTTGTATTGCATGCTTTTTGGTGATTTGTTTACATTTCCTGTACTTTTTTTCATAGTTTGTTGTAACGTTCTGACCCCGTGCTCCCTAGTGGCCATCTGTGAAACAAAAATAGCTTCATAGCTCATCGGATTCCTCCTCCAGTACAACAAACAAATTCTCGATTCTGAGTTGCGGCAGTGCGCGGGCGTTGTCCCCCAACGGGGGGGGGGAGGAGGAATCCGCGGAAAATTGGGCAAGGACATTCGCGCCGAATTACAACGGGGCGGCGGTTTATCCCAGGGAACACGAGCGGAGCTTCCGCGACCTCCCTTGAACCGGATTTTTTTTACTGAATCGTGCGCAGCAGCGGCAGCTGCTGCCTCTTAATTCATAGCAGGTGTCCCCGCGCGCAAGCGTAGCAACGGGCGCAGGCCGCGCGTCGCATGACAAAGCGCATCTGCGCGGCAGTTTGGGTAACTCGCGGAGGAATTTCAGAAAATATCCACCGGCTTGGATTTTATCGCACCCTCCATGATTTGTGCCGTTATCCGAGTTGTTGTCGTGTTTCAAGCCTGGGCGGCGTACGTAGCCAATTGCACTAATCGGAGGTGCGGGGGAAGGTCAAACAAACTGGCACACGAAAAGCTAACGAAATGAGATTTCAATCTAGATCAGCAGTCCCCAACCTTTTTGGCACCAAAGTAAAAAAAAAGTCAAAAGTCACTTTATTGTCAAGTGTGTTACATGCATGACATACAACACAGATGAAATTACAGTCCTCTCTCTTAGTCCCACGGTGCAACCAAGCAATTAAAAAATGAATCACAATTAACAGACATAAATAAACAATAAACAATCGGCGATCAACACTAGATAAATAATCAAAAATGTAATAGACTTAAAATAAACAACAGTCATGAATTATAAAATGTAAAATATTATTTAAATAAAATATTTAAAGAAATAAGATATTTAAACCGGCTTCGTGGAAGACAATTTATTCACGGACCGGGTGGGGGGGGTGTTCATCATTGGGTCTTTCCCGCTTTTCAAAGAAGTTCTCCGATGACGTTTGTTTTTTTACTCATTGTGGCTAGGGGTTAGCAGCTTGTGGGCTTGCCAAGACTGTGACTGAGACAAGTGCGCAGTGCGGGCAAGAGGCGCGCACGGAAGTGGTCAATAATAAAACAATGGGGGCGGGCCACGCGCGGACTCACCGCTCTCACCTCCTGCTGCTGTGCGGCCCGGTTCCTAACAGGCCACGAACCGGGTTGGGGACCCCTGATCTAGATGATTATAAAGTGCATCGCCTGACCAGTGGCTTTTTAATATCGCAAGGAAGAGCGTTCCAGACGGCCGCCGAAGCGCATCTGAACCTGGCTAGCCGCCACAAGCCGCCGCTGCTGCTGCTGCTGCGAGGATGACCGGAGTTTGCGTGACACTCCTTGACGAGATCGGCGAACTATCGTGGTTCCTTTGTGGCGAGCGCTGTGTGCGCTGCCACCCCCCTTCCGTCGCGTGGAACGGCTCACCGGGAACATGCCGACACCGCAGAGGTCCTCAACGCGCGCATCTCTTGCCGAACAACAGGTGGCAGCCTCCTCTTTTCCCCCACGCGAGTTTCCGCCCTGGGGTTGGAGCGAGTTTACGGTTCACGGCAGAGTCACCGTTGCCCCCCCTCGAGAACGTTTATTCAATAAAGTATCAAAAAACGAGGGGGAAAAAAACCCATTAAAAATATTTCGCTTTAATTTGGCCAAGCCTCACCTCTCGTAGACCAAACACGTGAAAATTCCCGCTGCCAAATAGTCACCGAATACGTCACCACCCTTGACAAAGCAAATACGTCACCACTATGGGGGCCTTACCAGGTAAGGCCTGCTGAGCTACAGAGCTCTTTTTCAAAAGCGACCTGACCACAAATTATAGCTCAGCGAAGTGGATTATCATCGCGTGGAAATTTAAAACAGCCATATATTCTGAACGCATGATGTTGATTCTAAATGTGGAGCGAAAAACCGGAGGACCAGGAGAAAGATCCACGCGTCAGAGACACGCAAACTCCAAATATACAGCACGCGTCAGGGTCGGGATCGAACGCACGACCTCCTGTAGACCAGGCGAGGGAGTCAACATCTCCTAGCCACCGTGATAATGATGATGATGAGAGAGAGAGACACCGCAAACTCCAAAACTACAGCAGGCGTCAGGGTCGGGATCGAACCCACGACCTGTATACCAGGCGAGGTAGTCAACATTTCCTAGCCACCGTGATAATGATGATGATGATGATAGAGAGAGACACGCAAACTCCAAAACTACAGCCGGCGTCAGGGTCGGGATCGGACCCACGACCTCCTGTATACCAGGCGAGGTAGTCAACATCTCCTAGCCACCGTTTCGAGCGGCGTCGCGCCTTGGGAGGGGGGGCGGAGCGTGTGCATGGGCACCGTCATTTTGGCCACGCGGTGTCCAAATGCAAATTGAAACGCGACGACACAGAGTCTCGGAGAGACGACATCAGTTGCCGTGCGGGGTGACGCCATCCGTCGCTGTCGTGATCCCTGTCTGCAATTCCGCCGCCAGCGAAGCGGTTTCCTTGGTTTTGTATCTCGTTCTTTAGAGTCGGGAACCATTTCATCCATTGACGGCGTTTGGATTTTTTTTATTCATAAACAAGGCACCGGCGAGTGTAACGCAAAGTAACGTGACATTTTTTTACATTTTGTTGAGTTCAATCTGTGACCCGAGTCGCGACGGTTCATCAAATTGCTCGGGTGAGGAGTGGCTGGATCGTCCACCGCAAGTCCGCTTGTGAGGAGCGTCGCACGGCCTCCCTCCGTTGTGAGCGGCGGCGTTTGCCCGATCGCCACCACGGGCCAGGCCACAGTTCTGCCCCCCCCACCTCCACCATCGTCATCATCATCATCATCGCGCGCTCCGCAATGAGCCACCGTTTTGCGTGCGTGTCTCCGTCGCGTAGGGCGTTACTTTTTTTTATTGATGGCGGTCGATCCAAAAGTGGCTTCTCCGGCCGCACGAACGACAAACGTCGCCGCGCTTGAGTAATGCCGCCGCCGTTGCCGCTGCTCGCCGCTGATAAGCAAACTGATGATTTCGGGAAGTGCCGCTGTTGTCGTCGGGTTAAGCGCTTGCGGTGCTCTCTATGCGTCGACGGCTCTCTGCGTGCGGCTACACACGGGGTCCACACGCGGTCCATACTCGAGCCAAACTTGAGCCACAAGCAGTCAATACTTGAGCCAGATTTGAGTTACACATGGTCCACGCGTGAGCCAGACTTGAGCCAGACTTGAGCCAGACTTGAGCCAGACGCGGTCCACACGCGGTCCAGACTTGAGCCAGACACGGTCCACACGCACGCCACGCTTGGGGCCACGCGATCCACGCGCGATTCCCAGCCATGGCCGACATCGGTGGCGAGCGACAACCCAACCCGGCCACCTGTGGCCTCTCCCCTCTTTGTCACTGACCCACACCGATCGGCGTGGTGAAGTATGGTGGAACGAGACCCGTAACCGACGCGGGCGCAGAGAGAGAGAGGGGGTTCATCCTTCTCCCTCGAAATTGCTGTCCCTCTTTCAACACCTCCGATGAGCACGGTTGGTTACGTACGGTGCGAAAGAAGTTCGGCATACAAACGCACGTTGAGCAGTCGATTGACACAGGGCCGTAAATGACTAATTGTTTCTTATTTAGCACCACCCTGTCTTGAGAAGCCACGTGCCCAGTCCACGCAAAGAAACACGCCTTTCAGCTTGAAAGCCTCGGCAAGTGATGTGAGCGAGCACCTTATTCGGCTTGCAAGTCACACGAGTGGGCGGAGTGTGCAGTTAGAGTAGGTTAATTATTATTATGATTGTATTAGTTATTAATATTACAATGCTTGTTTACCCAGGAAATCATGACTGGAGTCTCAAGAGTATTTTTCAAACGGGTTATGCCATTGAAACGTCGTGATTTATTTTATTTTATTTCTACCTACGAGACTTTACCGAAAGAACCAAAGAGTAGAGTAGGGTTATGCCATGTTTCACAGTAGTAGGGGGGCGCTGTTAGCGCTGCTGTTGAGTGTGATCCCAAATGGACGCTGTTGTGCAGTTGGAGGCAGTCGCCCTCCAGCATCAACGGAGGGCAGAGAAGCGACGCTCAAAACAACGAGCGGAGCGCCGGCCGGATAAAACACAGCAAGTTGGCACAGTACGGGGTACAGCTGGTGGTGCATCTACTAAGTCATCTCAGTCAGCCGACCGACGGCACCTGGGTCTGTCCCGAGACCTCCTGTCAGCGAACCTTCCGTGGCCTCAAAGTGCACTTGGCCTGGCACCAGGCGCCGTGGTGACGTCACCGTCACTTAGTGGCGAATGGTGGCTACTGGATCCCAAATGAGTAGAGTGGTTTGAAGGTCATTTTATTTTTCAATCATTGGGGATGTTTGGCCAACAGGTGTTTTTTTTAAAGCAATTTTTTTTATTAATGTGGAAGAAGAAAAAAAAACCCCATTTCATCCATCAGCCTTGATCATTTCTCACTCTCAGCACTTGATGTCCCCATGCCCCCTTTGTTATCGCGGAAAGGTCTACTCAGCGAGCGAGCGCCCACGTGACACACAAATAAACAAAGATCCCCGTATAGCCTTGATAGGCTGTTGGGGCACGTGCTGTCAGCGAGCCCCGGTGAAGGTCGGCACGGCGCACGAAGGGGGTGGTGCTGCTAATGCCACGCCCGGCCGCTTTTGTTTCCCCGGTGGCGGTGTTTATACACCGCACCAGGTACTCACTTGAGGCTGAGTTGACCTCGGGGGAGGCCCAGGATTGGTTCAAATAGAACTCTGGTCGCCCGGGTTCGTAGCGCGGCACACTCACCGCTGCGCTGCTGCTCACATGATGTCGAAAGACAAAGATCCCCCATGTAGCCTTAACTGACTATTGGGACAAGTGCTATTAACCAGAACCTATGAGGGCCGGCATAGCACACGAGGGGGTGGATGTCTCGCACCACGCCCGACCGCCTTTGTCTCCCGAGTGGAGATGTTTACACACCGCACCAAGTAAGTCATTTCAGACTGAATCATCTTGGGGGGGGAGTCCCAGGACCGGTTCAGATAATCGTTGCTGGTGTTGTAGCGTGGAATGTTAACCGCTGCACAACTGCTCCCCACAGATACACAAACACACGCACGCACAAACACACGCACGCACAAACACACGCACGCACAAACACACAGATACACAAACACACGCGCGCACAAACACACGCGCGCACAAACACGCGCGCACAAACACACGCGCGCACAAACACACGCGCACACAAACACACGCGCACACAAACACACGCGCACACAAACACACGCGCACACAAACAAACGCGCACACAAACACACGCGCACACAAACACACGCGCACACAAACACACGCGCACACAAACACACGCGCACACAAACAAACGCGCACACAAACACACGCGCACACAAACACACGCGCACACAAACACACGCGCGCGCATGTTCCATTTTCCCCTGCTCGTTACCCTAATTACCGGGATGTCGAACAGCGGTACAGCCACGGCTGGCGAATTAAACTGGAATTAGTGAGTCATGCACTTTTTTTTGTTTTGTTTATTTTTAAGCAGGCAATTTATGATTTCCAATTATGAACTTTAAAATAGCTGCGGCGCTTAGGAGATTTGGTGGTGCTGGGGAGTGGGCTCAGAACGATAGAGGGTGCTTTGACACGGCGCTGTGATGGTGAGATGTTAACTACCTTGCCTGGTATACAGGAGGTTTGTGGGTTCCATCCCGACCTCTGATGCCTGTATATTTTGAGTTTGCATGGTCTCCCCGTGGGCGTGTGGATTTTTGTCCAGGTCCTCCGTTTTTTCCGCTCCACATTTAGAACCAACGTGTTGATTTGGAGTATTTGGCTGCTATACTTTTCCACGTGAAGACAAGCCACTTCGTTGAGCTATCATTTGTGGCCAGGTCGCTTCTGAAAAAGAGCTACATAGCTCAGTGAGCCTTACCTGGTGAAATATATTTTTTAAAGTTTTTTTTTTAGAAACCGCGTGGATTAATCGGCATTATTGACTTCATTCTGCACTGATGGGGGCCGGTACAAACAACGCTTCGTAGTCGCTGCTTGCTTCTCAGATGTTTGTTTGTGAAGGAGCCTAAACCATCATCACAAAACGCCGGTCATCCACTCGTGGCAGCGGATTTTTGGCTCTCGCCATCGAAACAAAGACGATGGTCACTGCATCGCGCGCCCTTTCGGATGCGCTTCTGCGGCCCGTCTGGAACGCTCTGCCTTCTGATATTAGGAAGCCACTGGAGCTATGCACTTTTACATTTAAATTGGAAACTCGTTTCTTGAGAACTGCTTTTTGAACTTCAAGGACAGTGCATACATTATCAGAGTTATGTTTTTTGTTTGCATTATGACAGCAGGTATTGTGGTCTATGCAAACATGACTCCTTGTAAAAAAGGTGTCAGTTTTGTTGCCAGATAGAAGGGTAAAAAAACAATTATCATATTTTTTACTGGCAAATGAGGTTCCAATGGTGTAAATGCTTACCCCGAGCTCTCATACTCTGATGGTGCATTGTCTTTGAGTTGTGCGCCTTTTGGCGTCATCTGGTCCAACCCATGTGAGACTAGGCTCTAAGGAAAGCTGTCTCGGGTGTGGACCAATCAACTTCAAGGACAGTGCATACATGATCAGAGTTATGTTTTTTGTTTGCATTATGACTGCAGGTATTGTGGTCTATGCAAACATGACTCCTTGTAAAAAAGGTGTCAGTTTTGTTGCCAGATAGAAGGGTAAACAAACAATTATCAACTGCTTTTTGTGTTTAGTTGCCCTCCCGATCAGCACGGTTGGCTACGTAAGGTGTAAAAGAAGTTCAGCGTGCGTACGTGGTGACGGTGATGGTCGAGAGTGAGGGGAGAGGGGCAGGCGAAGGAGGGAATGTTGCCTTAGAGGGATGACGACTGTGTAAACGGAGCGTACAGTACGTATGTCGGAGTTCATGGTGACGACTTGGGGGGGGGGGGGGCTACCTCCAACAGTGGATCGTGATGATGACTTGTGCGATTCGTTTATGCGAGCCCCTGTAAGCACTTGTGGCCGCTACAAACACGACAATGTGAAGAAAAATACCCCAATAATCTATTATTCTCCAATCAAATCTTGACTTGAATCGCCATCATAATTCATTGAATCGCGAAGGCATGAGGTCGGGATGGGGGTGGGGGGGAGACCTTTGTTGAGGATAACTTCCTACCAGTGGCGTAAGCGTGGTTGGTATATCACTCCAGGTGCAAGACATCAAATGGAGGGGGTGGTGAGTGGGGTCAGGGGTCGTGGTAGTGAGTGGTGGTGGTGACTGGGGTCAGGGGTAGTGGTGGTGAGTGGTGGTGAGTGGGGTCAGGGGTAGTGGTGGTGAGTGGTGGTGGGTGGTGGTGAGTGGGGTAGTGGTGGTGAGGGGTGGTGGGTGGTGGTGAGTGGTGGTGAGTGGGGTCAGGAGTGGTGGTGGGTGGTGGTGGTGGGTGGTGGTGGTGGTGAGTGGTGGTGAGTGGGGTCAGGGGTGTAGTGGTGGTGAGTGATGATGCAATGCCCCCTTTTAAAAACAATCCTCCCTCTCCTGCCCGGCAGTGCAGCACAACCGCTTACACACCACACACCACAACGCTGCTGCTGCTGTAGAGCTTGCCGGCAGTAGCTACGTGCCTAGCATGCTTTGCCTCCGCGAGCGGAGAGATTTCTGCACCAGTTCCCTTTATGAGAGGACTGACCCACGCCGGTCTGTCTGTCTGTCCGTGCGAGCAATACAACAACTCTCCGTCTCGACCGTCTGTCTGCTTTAACCCTCCCTCTCTCCCTCCCTCCCTCCACCCTCCATCCAGCCACCCTCCCTCCCTCCTACTCCCCTCTTTTGTACGAAGCAGCTTCCCGGCCTGTTTTGATTTCACCCGCAGGGGCTGTCTGTATTGCCTCTCATGCTGACGCACGGGCCAAAAATAGCGGCAGGCCCCCCTCTCCCTTAGTCCCCCCCCACCACCACCACAGCCCCACCCCACCCACCACCACCACCCCACCCACCACCACCACCACCCCACCCACCACCACCACCCCACCCCACCCACCACCACGGCTCCACCCGCCCCGTACAGCCCCACGGCCAAATCCCTCCCGAACGCGAACCACCCCCTCACCCAGCTCTCTTACCCACCCCCACCCTCACCACCACCCCCCACCAACCCACCAACCCACCCCCCACCACCAACCCCCCCACACTCCTCCTCACCTAGCCCGGAGAAGTCTCCTCCTACGCCCCCCACCCACCCTCACGCACCCCCCCCCACGCCTCCGTGCTGCGTCAATACCACTTGGCCTGCACTGTCAAGCGCTGAGTAGACTTTGGCCTCCGTGACTAACGCTGCCTCTTATTTAATTAAATGCCCGCCTGTTTTCGTCTATTTTTGGTCTTCGGTTGCCGTGTGTATTTTTTTTGTTTAGCCCTCCACCCTGTTCCTGTTGTTTTCTCTTCAAACCCCGTGGTGGTTGTGGTTGGTGGTTGTTGGTTGTGGTTGGTGGTTGTGGCAGCGGCTGACATCATCGCAGTTTTTCTCCTGTACCCCCCCCCTCTCTCTCTCTCTTAGTGGCACACGGGCGATCAAAGGTGCAGACATCGTTCCCCAGGGTGTACAAGTGCGCGTGGTGTTGGCCCGTGTGGAGAGCGCGCTCGTGATTTGTTAGCAGCTTTGCGCTACGAACCCTCGATTCCCACTCACGGCCACCAAACACCACTGACGATAATCTGAACCGGTCCTGGGCCCCTCTCCTAGTTCGACTCGGGCTAAAAAGAGTACCTGGTGCGGTGTGTAAAAACATCTTCACCTGGGGAGACAAAGGCGGCCGGGCGTGGTGCTGGCCACCCCCCACCCCCTTGTGTGCCGTGCCGGCCTTCATAGATGCTCGCTAACATCACTTGCCCCAAACAGTCTGTGAAAGGCTATCCGGGGAATCTTTTTCTTTGTCTGTGAGCACACTCTACTCGTCATCTCGGTCAGTCAACCCCATGGCAACCGGGGTCTGTCCCGTGAACTCGCTGCCAGCGAGCATTCGACCACGTTACGTGGCCTCGAAGTGCACTTAGCCTGGCACAAGCCGCCGTGGTGACTTCACCGACGCTTCGTGGCGAACTGCGGCTGCTGTTGTCGTTGGACACACACAAACACACGGCCCTTCGCGTTACAGGTGCCACGCGTGTGCACGCACGCCTGCCTTTGCGCTCCGGCGACTGTGAGGTTGCTGGGTTGGTGTGGTTGAGCGTGCGATTGTTGCTGAACGGACGAGAAACTCGCCCGCGCGGGGCAGCGAGTTTTGGTGGCGGCAGGAGACAGCGCAGCGAGTTGGTTCCACGTCCCAAGCTATCTGCGCGTGGTTGAAACGGGTCGATCTCGTCTGTGCATTGCTGGGGATTTTCCCCAGACGTTCCACTCTCCTCCTGTATAGGAAATTATCCAGCATCAGGGCTGTTGCAAAGGAAGCCCCCCCACCCCACCTTAAAAATGGAAACGTAAGTCATCGGTTTTTTGTGGTCACACGGAGAAATCATCGTTTATTAGAATTATCATCAGTACAGTATTCATGTTATTATTACCGACCAGTGACTTATTCTGCTTGGTCTGTCCGGATTATGTGTCACATTGCACAGGAGGCAAATGAAACTATGACCTGAACCAATTTTTGGTTCTTTCGGTAAAGTCACGTAGAAGGGAAACAATACAATAATAAAAATATTAAACAATAAAATTCTCACGACGTTTCGACTGCACAACACAAGCAATCATCAGGTGTGAAATCCACAGCAAGAATTTTTTATATTTTCTTGCTGTGGATTTCACACCTGACGATGATTGCTTGTGTTGCAGTCGAAACGTCGTGAGAATTGTATTGTTTTATATTTTTATTATTTTATTATTTCCCTTATACGTGACTTTACCGAAAGAACCAAGAATATGTAATGAAGTCTTTTTTAACCACCGATACTTTTGGTGAACGTGCAAACAAATGTCCATCACGAGTACGCGTGGTTAATGCAGACTTGGTTCCTTGGTGTTTGAACATCTTACCACAACTCCTGTTTTATTGCCGGAAAGGGTAGAACCCTATTCTTACTTTTCATACTTTGATACTGGCAAAAAAGGTCCCACGATGGCGCGTCCTTCCCAGCAACGGCGGGCAACACGCACCTCGGTGCGATTCGCGTTTGGTGTTACGTATAAACGCAAGCAGAGCGACTCCCCCCCCCTCCCCTCACCAACCCCCGCCCCCCACGGTAAGCCAGTCCGACCCTACTAGGAAGTCAACAGCGGTCATCATAGGCACAGACGCGGCTCCCTCACCGTGGAAATGTGAGATTCCCACCGCCGGTTCAGGCCCCGCTGAACAGGAGCAAAGCCGCCCTGTCCGTAGCGTTGAGAGACGGCAACAAATTGTTTCTGTGGGGGGGGGGGGGGACCCTTTTTTGTGCCAGTGTCAGAAATGACGGAAGATAAGAAACGGGTGTTTACCCTGCCTGGCGATAGAACAGGAGTCGCGGAGATGTTCGAGCACCAAATGTAGATGCCCCATCGCAAGGCACCGAGTTGCCGCACTAACCACGCGCGTCGTACTCACGGCACTTCAAGAAAATCGAGCGCGAAGAGGGGCGCACGAGCGTTTTGGTCGCGGCGGCTCGATCGAGCGAGCGAGGTTGTCACGGTTGGAGAACGATTGTGGAGTCTCACATTGGAGTACTGGTGGAGGCGGCGGTGGGGGGCGCTGGACGAGGGGGGGGGGTAGGAGAGAGGGGGGTGGTGGTGCTGAGATGTGGCCAAAGACTCTCACACGGATAGTATTTTATTTTTAAAATGTGTATGTGTGTGTGTATATAGTTGGTGGGGAGCGGTGGTGTAGCGGTTAGCGAGCTGCACTACGAACCTGGCGACCGGGTTTGATTCCCGCTCACGGCACAAACACCCTGTGACGATTATCTGAACCTATCCTGGGCCTCCCTTAGGTCGACTCAGCCTCAAATGAGTACCTGGTGCGATGTGTAAACATCGCCACTGGGGAGACAAAGGCGGTCGGGCGTGGTGCTGGCCACCCACCCCCTCGTGTACCGTTCTGGCCTTCATAGGTGCTCGCTAACAGCACTGGCCCCTACAGTCTGTTAAGGCTACACGGGGGATCTTTGATGTATAGTTGGACCGTTGAATATTGTTATGCAGGAAATATCACAGAAATCACGCTGTGTTCGGATTCGTCGCAGCTAAACGGGCGCCAGGCACTCTTCGGAGGTGCATGCAGCCCGCACTGCCATTGGTTGAGACGACGCCCACGTGGGTTTTGTGACGGCATTGTCGACGGGAAGCGCCTGTGCAGTAATGTGGTGGTGGTGTTTCCTTGCTGGTGTATTAACGTGCGCGGAGATTTAATGAAGCGCACGCGGTCGCGATTGCTATTCGTTGCGGTTGATGAGAGGTGCAACGGTTATATAACGTCTCTATCTTTATTCGCGTTGGATTATTGTTTTTTTCCCTTCGTTCATTATCGGCAATGCATGGAATTTGTGCGCACTCCCCTGTTTGCGGAGATAAATAAGGGTACATTCTGTACCGTGTTTACATTTTTCCGGGCGGTGCGGTGCTTTAAAAAAAAAGAGGATCACTGGAAGCATTTACAAAGACGAGGATTGAGTGCCGTAGTAGGGACGTTGCCACCGACGCACTTTGTGGGCTTGGCTGTTAGTGCCGTCACCTCCTGCTGCTGCTGCTGCTGGATCTCAAATCTCGTGAACATCACGACGAATTCCCATTTCTTATCGGACAACGACGCAGCTGTTTCCACGCCGGTGGTCGGCAACGTGAATCCTGTAGCCGATTTTTTGCCGCGGGGTCGTCCCGCTATTCTGAATGACGCTTGCTTGACGGTGTGCTTCCTCCTGGTCTTCGCGCCTTTTTAAATCCTTTATATTAAGTTCACTTGCTTGCTTGCTTGCGCGCTTACGACCGTGCAAATCTTGCGGTCGTTTTTTAACCCACTTCCCGTGATCCAATCGAGCTGACATTTTGCACACAGACTCGTTGTGCATGACAATTTATTTTCGTGAAAATGTTTTCCTAAATTTTACACTTTTTAGGGAAAAAAAATTATATTTAATTACCAATTGCTTAATGGTGGCAGGCAATCATCTGACCCATAGGTGGCAGCCATCTCAAGCCAGAGGACGAGAGGACTCTAGCCGCCACGCATATAAAGGATTTATAGTGAAAAACTTTGTTTTTACGGGTTAATTTTTTTGCGAATGCATCGGTTATAGATTCCTGCTCCGGGCCTTTTACCTGCAATTTCAATAATGCACGAACGAACTAAAACATTAATTATTGGAACATTTATGTATTCCATCCCCTCGCAAGACCAAAAAGAGGAGAACGCGGAATGCGCGGAACACGTGGATCGGAGAGACGGCGCGAGTTAGGAGACGCCCGATGGACTGTTAATAAAAGTACGTGTGCTTTGGGCAGCACCTGCCACGGTCAGAAGGGACGATGGTGGCCGGTGGTCGATACCAACGGCGTGGGGTGGCAGCCGCAGTAGGGAACGTAGCCCGTGAGCCCGTCGGCCACGGAGATGGAGCTACGAGATTGGCGGGCGTCTGCGCGTCGGAGCTAATCGGATTAATACTCTTTGTTTTTTTCGGTAAAGTCAAGTAGGTAAAAAATGTAAATAAATTAAATCACGACGTTTCGGAGGCAATACAAGCTTCTGTCTTCAGGTGGAACCGTCACAGCCAAATTACGACATTAATTTCGTGATTTAATTTATTAAAATTTTTCACCTATGTGATTTTACCGAAAAAACCAGAGTATGAATCCTTGCAGTCACGAAAACTTCAAATCTAGAACTAATCGGATGTGCTGCGTCGCAGAACCGTGATAGGTGTACTGGTTGTGCATGTTGAACTTTTTTCCGCACCGTCCGTGGCCAACCGGAAGTGCAGGGGAAGGACAACAAACGAAACACACAAAAAGCAGTTCTGAAGAAACTCGTTTGTCAATGGAGAAGATTTAAAAGTGCGCCGCTCGCAGTGGCTTCCTAACATCGGAAGGAAGAGCGTTCCAGATTCATAGACGGTGAAGACCTACGCAGGAGGGAGGGGAGGCCTCTACCCAGCAGCGGATAGATCACGGCTGACGACGACTATACGACCCTTGCCGAGAGTGAGCCGGGGCGGTCCGCGTGGCCACGCCGAGTTCGGTTGGCTCTCGCGCTGGTGACCAGGCCAACGAGAAGCCCGGACCGAGCACGGTCAGCCCGGAGCTTCGTGTCGCCGTAGTAAATAGCGTCAAGGACTTTTTGAAAGTCACCTCCCCCGGGGAGGGGGTCACATGCTGGGTGACGACGGATGGGGGGGGGGGGTCATTCGTTACTCCCTCAACGTTTGACCTCGTTCCGGACGTTACCTCCCGCAGGTTCCTGGTGTTACCGACTGCCGTGGGTATAAATTCTACAATGCCCGTCATACTGAAACTTTGATTCGGTTTGCGATCAAACAAGCCGGTTGGCCCAAGAAGTTTGCGATTTTCCCCGCCGCGACTTGCACACAGTGGCCCTTTGCCGTAGATTTACGAGGCATAGCGAGCCCGAGAGCCGTTAACCCCGCGCACTTTTATTTACTGGCCTTCCCCCCCCCATCTTCTCTCTTGCTTTCTGCTTTCAAGTTTAATTTTTATGATCGGTTGTTAAAAAAAAACCCCAAGAACACAACGGTCACGCGAGTGTTTTTTTTCTCTTCAAACCTGAGCCCCCCAGCCCACCGCCACCGCCCCCCCACCGTGGAGTCTCGTGACACTGAATAAATAAAGTCCACCAAACTCCCCCCCGTGTAGTCCATTAAATATCAACGAGCGGCCGAGTTTGTCTGCTCTGCTTGGTTCGTCCCCTCTGCTGATGGGTTCACTCTGTGGTGCGTCTGCACGCGCACGTCGCCTTTCGCGGCCAACATGATCCGCGATGAACGTTTCTATTTCGATTTGAAGCTTTCGTGACTGCAGGGATTCATCTTCTTGGTTCTTTCGGTAAAGTCACGTAGAAGGGAAGTAATAAAATAATGAAAATAAAACAATAAAATAATTCTCACGACGTTTCGGCCACAACGCAAGCAGCCGTCCTCAGGTGAAGACCAGGTCTGTCGGGGAGACAGCGTCTGAATTCATTCACCAGAGGGACGGCTGCTTGCGTTGTGGCCGAAACGTCGTGAGAATTATTTTATTACGTTTTATTATTTTATTACTTCCCTTCTACGTGACTTTACCGAAAGAACCAAGAAGATGAATGTTTCTTTGTTGGGTTGGATCGCGCGAATATAAACGTGTCTTTAAACCCGCCATCCGCCCGGCACGGCCAATCAGGCGAGGGTTTGTCACCGAAGCAGCAAAACGTGCCAGTTGGTTACTGCTTCAGCACACTGGCGTGTTGGAGAGTAAAGGCACTACAACATTTTGCAATTTGAGTACTGCGACGTTTCGCTGGTGATTAAAAAGCAGCCTGAGGAAGCGATTTGGCTGTTGGGTGGCGGTGGGTTAGCGACGCGTTTATGTTTAGGCGATCTAAACCCCCACCAAACAATTTCTTTATTACGAGACGCTAATGTTTGCGACCGAGGCCGCCGCCGCGCCCTTGCCAACAGCGCCGAGCAAACGCGCGTTTCCGTGCCAATCTCGTTTGGTGTTGCGTATAAACGCAAGGAGAGCGACCACCCCCCCCCTCACCTCCAGTCCCGACGACTCTGCAAGAAGTCCACAGCGGTCATCGTAGGCACAGACCCGGGCCCTCTTGCCACGAAAATGTGAGATTTCAGATTTCCACCGCCCGTTCATGGCCTCGCTTAACAGAAGCAAGCCATAATATAGTTTTTTTGGGTTAGATATAAATGTGTCGTTAAACCCGCCACCACCCGATGCAGCCAATTAGTAAAGATTTGTCACGTAAACAGAACGTGGCCAATTCGTTGCGACTACAGCACACCGGTTGTGTGTTGGAGAGCAAATCCACAACATTTACAATCTGAGAACTAGCAAGCCGCCTGTCCGTCGCGTGAAAACAACAAAAAAAGCATACGGTGCAATTGTTATCGGCCAAACATCCCATTGGTGAAAGATGAGACCGCAAATGGCTTACACAGCAGCAACATCGCCCCTCCTCCGCCCCCACCAGCACTCCTACGAAAAACTTGGCAGGGCCCTCTTGAAAAAAGAGTCTTGAGACTCGGTGAGGCTTTTCTGCGGAGGCCGACGTGGGGGCCATTCTGTATGCTTAGATGTACGTGCGTTGAACTGCTTTCGCACCGTACGTAGCCAGCGGTGCTAATCGAAGGTGCGGTGTACGTACGTGCGTTGCACTTCTTTCACACCGTACTTAGCCAACAATCGCTCATCAGTGTTGCGGAGTAAGACGAGCGTGTGGGGTCCATCGCCGCTCGTGACGGCGGTGCCCGCGATCGAAGCCGTTCAACGAAACTCTCCCGGGCGCGGCTGTCGATGTTCCTTCTCGTAATTGCAGCCACGCACGTTTTTTTTTTATACCGACGCGCGACCTAAACTGAGCGCGTGTAATTTTAGCTGCCACCAGGCCGTCTGTCCCGTGGCAAAAATAAAAAAAAATGCCAGCGCTTCATTTATACCGAGAAAACGTGCCGCATTTAACCAGGGCAGGTGTTGCGAAGCTACACGGGCCTATTGATATGCTGCTGGACTTGCCTAACGGGTGTGCGATCTAAAAATAGGCAGAATTTCTCTCTCTCTAAAACGTTTCGCGACTATAAAAGAGTCAGACAATGTTACTGGCGTTGGCCACACATCCCTGGTGCTGAAAAACGACCTACAAATTCACCCGATTTGGAAGTTACACCCAGCGACGTCACCCCCCCCCCCCTCCTGCGATAAACGTGGCAGGATCCTCGTTCAAAAGAGTCTTGAGGCTCGGTGAGGTTTTCCTGGACAAACAAGTGTACTAATAATGGCATCATTAACCCCTTTCCAAGACATCTTAAGGTTGCAGGGTGGGTGTCCTGTTCACCCCTGAATCGTTAATTTTATTTCGAGAGGCGTAAGTAGTGCCGTTGTTTTTAAAGACGTTGGTGCTCACCACGGAGAACTGTAGCGACACGACCACTACGCTCTCCGATAGCCGGCGCCAAACTGTTGCCACCCGCCGCATGGCCTTGTGGGAGCCTCGGTAGAAGACGTACCGGTAAAGTTATTTTTTTTTCCTTCCGACTCCGTTCCCAATGACGTCCCACAATATACGTCGTCGGAAACTTGGAAAGGGTTAAGCAAGCTGTTGAGTTGCCGTCATCTTTATCGGCATCGTCGCCAACCCCTTGAAAGTCGTGGGGAGGGTGTTCAGCATCCACCGAACCTGCCGCGCACAGGGGACGTCAACCTGTGTTTGATGATTCAATTAAAAATGCCCATTCCTGCCATAGAAATGTGGAATTTCCACCGAGTAACCTCGGAAACCCGCAGTGGCGCTAAGCCCCACCCCCGACGCTGCTCGTAAAGTGGGGGCGGGGTTTTTGAGTTTGCGGCACGTGTACTGTGCGCGAAAATTAAATTTTTTTGGTTGAAATTAAAAAAAAGTTTTTTGAGAATTCGTTACCGTTTGAGAGGGGCACGCGGCATATCGCAGCGCGCCGGGGTGTGTCGCGCGCACACCTCTCGTGCCGGTCTCTGCCAGGGCTGAGGTTGGCGGATCGCCGCAGGCTGGGAGCAGTAGGAGTTACCGCCACCGCGGCCACGCGTGCACAGGCCCGTGGCGGCCCCCGGCCTCGCTCGTGCCGCCCCCCATCTCGTCGACCCGAGATGGGGTTGGCGCTTGGGCCCTCGCTAGAATACGATGTCGGCGCACGGCCCGAAATGGCGGCACGCAGCCCGAGACTCTGCGTATCGATCGATACGCCGCGTACCGCTCGCTCCAAACTCGTGCTGTTGATTCCAAATGTGGAGGGGAAAACCGGATGACCCGGAGAGGAATCCACACGACCACGGGGAGAACATTCAAACTGCAAATATACAGCAGGCGCTAGGGTCGGGATCGAACCCACGACCTCCTGTATACAAGGCGAGGGAGTTAACATCTCCTCGCCACCGTGATGATGATGAGAGAGAGAGAGACACGCAAACTCCAAATATACAGCAGGCGCCAGGGTCGGGATCGAACTCACAACCTCCTGTATACAAGGCGAGGTAGTTAACATCTCCTCGCCACCGTGATGATGATGAGAGAGAGAGAGACACGCAAACTGCAAATATACAGCAGGCGCCAGGGTCAGGATCGAACTCACAACCTCCTGTATACAAGGCGAGGGAGTTAACATCTCCTCGCCACCGTGATGATGATGATGATGAGAGAGAGAGAGAGACACGCAAACTCCAAATATACAGTAGCAGGCGCCAGGGTCGGGATCGAACCCACGACCTCCTGTATACAAGGCGAGGTAGTTAACATCTCCTGGCCACCGTGGTGTCGATATGTGGTGGTCACTGACACGCTCCGCATATGACGCCTACCCGGAGCGTGTCCGTGACCACCTGCGAAAGTCAGATTTGACGTTGTGTTAAAATCTATACTACATATTGTTTTATTCGTACAAATCAGCCCTGCAGATATTTGCGGTGAATATCTTCAAATACCTGTTTGACGAATTGGAACCTCACCAGAGTTTTTATGGCTTTTAATGTTTGGAACAACAAACCCGGGGGGGTGGCGGGGGCGGCGCGTGGTGCATTTTGTTAACAACTTTTTAGAACGTTGTTTTATATATAGATATACTTTTGTTCTTGAGCCTTGTGCGTCTCGTAAAAATGCAGCAATGTTGTTGTTATATGGCCATGGGATTTGGTGGCAACAAAGCCATAAAGCGCGCGCGCACACACGCACAACAAATACAGCAATCGCCGCACCGCGCTGAAATGAGTTAACGACCGAGAACCTTCGCTCGGCACTGTCGGCAGCTCTCGTTGCCTCGCCGGTGCATGCATTGCCGTGCCCAGAGTGTGTGTGAGTGTGTGTGTCTGTGTGTCAGAGTGTGTGTGAGTGTGCGTGAGAGTGTGTGTCTGTGCGTGAGAGTGTGTGTCTGTGTGTGTGTGCGTGAGAGTGTGTGTCTGTGTGAGAGTGTGTGTCTGTGTGAGAGTGTGTGTCTGTGTGAGAGAGTGTGTGAGTGTGTGTGTCTGTGTGAGATAGTGTGTGAGTGTGTGTGTCTGTGTGTGAGAGTGTGTGTGAGAGTGAGTGTGTGCGTGAGAGTGTGTGTCTGTGTGAGAGTGTGTGTGTGAGTGTGTGTGTCTGTGTGTGAGTGTGTGTGTCTGTGTGAGAGAGTGTGTGTGTCTGTGTGTGAGAGTGTGCGTGAGAGTGTGTGCCTGTGTGAGAGAGTGTGTGTGTCTGTGTGAGAGAGTGTGTGTCTGTGTGAGAGAGTGTGTGTGCGTGAGAGTGTGTGTCTGTGTGTGAGAGTGTGAGTGTGTGTGAGGCTGGATTGTGTGAGGAGCTCACAAATCCTTGAAAGATTTAAACACAGTCCCATCGGTGAGCTCCTCCGGCAGGGAAGGCTGCGTTGGCTGGGTCATTTCGCCCGCATGCCCAGCCACCGCATGCCTAAACAGCTTTTGTTCGGCCGGATCGAGGGGGCTAAACGGGCGCGGCACGGGCTAGAGAAGAGATGGAGTGATGTGGTACAGGAGGACGTGGAGCTGAGTGGACTTGCCGATGACTGGTACCAGCGGTTTCAAGATCG
This sequence comes from Lampetra planeri, assembly GCF_965212315.1. Classification (NCBI taxonomy): domain Eukaryota; kingdom Metazoa; phylum Chordata; class Hyperoartia; order Petromyzontiformes; family Petromyzontidae; genus Lampetra; species Lampetra planeri. The sequence continues at coordinate 3,789,210 of NC_136168.1, read as the reverse complement.
GCCTCTGTTCGATTCCCGTTCACGGCCAACACCAGTGACGATTATCTGAACCGGTCCTGCCCCCCCCCTCCCCAGGTCGACTCAGCCTAAAATGAGTACCTGGTGCAGTGTGTAAACATCACTATTAGGGAGACAAAGGCGGCCGGGCGTGGTGCTGGCCACCCAACCCCCACCCCCCCGTGTACCGTTCCGTCCTTCATTAGCTGCACGCTAACAGCACTTGCCCCAACAGTCTGCTCTTTCTATACTGATCTTTGTGTTTGTGTGTGCGTGTGTGAGCGTGTGTGTGTATGAGCGTGTGTGTGTGTGCAATAGGGGGTGGCGGGTTTGGGGGGACGTATGCTCGCCCCACCAACTCCCACACTGCGCGTGTGTGTGTAAGCGCGTGTGTGTGTGTGACCGCCACGCCGAGGAGAGAGCTAATTTTATCTGCCACTCCCACCCACCCCCCCCTTGTGCTATTTCAGTCCGGACGCGCTGGTGGTGGTGGTATACAGTGCACAACACGCAGGCACGGCGGCTGCCTCTCTCTCTCTGCGAGAGCGTTGGGTTTTTTTTTACTTACACGGATGACTTGTACCCCCTCTGCCCTCGCACTTTGCCTGCGCGTCTCTCTCCTGCGTCTCTCTCTCTGCCGTGTCTCTCTCCTGTCTCTCTCTCTCCTCCGTCTCGTCCGCGCTGCGCTGTCCACCTCGTTCAGAGCGAAGACGCGCGCGCGCGCTCGTCCGGCGATTAGCCCCGACACCGAGAGACAAAACTGAGTGGGGAGGGTGGTGATGGTGGTGCTGGTGGTGGTTTTCCCTCTCTCTATCGATCTCGGGCGACGTTCGTAAAGTCGTCGTCGTCGTCATCCTTGAAGCAAGGCGGGCAAAGTTTCGTTGTTGCTGCTGCTGCGTTACGACAAGAGCGCTGGGCATGTTGTAACGCGCGCGCGGCTGGCCCTGGATTTTTCTTCGCGGTCATGGGGGAGGCCTCTTTGAAATGACAACTAAATGACAGCGACGACGACGACGAGGAGGAGAATAACGGCGACAACGTCAACAATCGGAGTTTATTATTACTATCATCGTCATAATCATAGGTGTCGGATGCTCAGGTGGTGTCGCGGCACCCACCCCCCCCCACACCGTCTCTTCGCGGCGGCACCGCAGAGAGAGTGGGAGAGCCGCTGTCGCGAGGAGGAGGAAGAAGACTCGTGTAGCGCAGCGGTGGTCTCCTCCACGTTGACTTCGTTTGTTTGCCGTCACCGGCTCGCGAGCAATCACCTGACCACCACCACCAACCTGATTTAGCCTGGAGATTCACGTGGTCCGAGACCAAAACGATCCTCCTCCTCCGCCACTGCCGCGTGATTTTCCGTCTTCTTGGGAGAGTTTTTCTATCATTCTGCGTTGTGGTTCTACGACTTCTACTTCTTCGCTCGCCTGCTGACCCGGACGAGGAAATCGTTTCAACCCTTTTTTTGTTGTTGTTTATTTTAGTTTGTTGTTTATTTTTTCGTGGACGTTGACGGGTGGTGGTGGTGGTGACGGTGCGTGCGTGTTGCTGGACCGCTCTTCAAGACGCAAAGGGGAACACGTGCAGCATTAAAGGCTCGGGCTGAGCGAAGGAGCTGGGGCAGGAGGGAGGGAGGAGGAGGAGGAGGACTTGAGAGCGTTGCCGACGAAGACGGGCCCCCCACCCCCCCACCGTGACCCCACCGATGTTGTCTCTGCTGGGGCCAGGCTCCATGATGCTGCAGACGATTTACGAGTCCGAATCGCATTTCCCTCCAGACGGAGCGTCGGGACGGGAGCAGCCGCTGGACCTCGTGTCTCCGCGCAGGCCCGGCGTCCTCGCGTCCACAGGTGAGGCGCCAGCGAGACATGCAACGCACGTGCACGCACACAACAACAACAACAACTTTCGATTTAAAGCTTTCGTGACTGCAGGGATTCATCTTCTTGGTTCTTTCGGTAAAGTCACGTAGAAAGGAAGTAATAAAATAATAAAAATAAAACATAATAAAACAATTCTCACGACGTTTCGGCCACAACGCAAGCAGCCGTACTCAGGCGAAGGCGGACGGCTGCTTGCGTTGTGGCCGAAACGTCGTGAGAATTGTTTTATTATGTTTTATTTTTATTATTTTATTACTTCCCTTCTACGTGACTTTACCGAAAGAACCAAGAAGAAGAACAACAACAACCACCACCACGACGGCTCGACATTCGCCACCGAGTGGCGGGGACGTCACCACGGCGCTTGCGTGCCAGGCTAGGTGCACTTTTAAGGCTACGTGGAAGTGTCGAACGCCCGCTGGCAGGAGGAGGTCACGGGGCAGACCCAGGTGCCCATGGGTTGGCTGAATGAGATGACTGGCCGATGCACCACGTGTACACACACACACACACTTGTACACACACACAGATGCACGCGCGTGTACAAAACAAAGACAAAGATTCCCCACCCCTCCTGGATAGCCTGTAACATGCTGATGGGGCAAGTGCTGTTAGCGAGTAGCACCTATGAAGGCCGGCAGGGGGGTTGGGTGGTCATGGTTACTACACGCCGCACCAGGTACTCATTTTGAGGATGAGTCGACCTAGAGGAGGGGGCCCATGACCGGTTCAGATCAATCGTCACCGGTGTTGGCAGTGAGCGGGAATCGAACCCGGGTCGCCGGGTCCAATGCGCAGTGCGCTAACCGCTGCACTACCGCTCCCCACACACACACTGAGACACACACACTGAGACACACACACTGAGATACACACACGGAGAGACTCGCACACACACAGAGCCACATGCACACAGAGACACACACACACACAGAGACACACACACACACACAGAGACACAGACACACTGAGACACACACACAGAGACACATGCACGCGCAACAACACAGGGAGATCGGCACCACCACCGGCTCCCGCACCCAGAGCGGTCGTTTCAGACTGTGCCCGTGGCGGTGTCGTCTCGACGGCTGTTTAACCAACATGCACCCACACGGGTCCAGCTAGGGACAATGTTTCCCCCCCGCCCCGCTCGCCCCCCCCCCACCCCCCCGAGGCACGCTGAGAATGATTGATAAGCAGCCTTACATTTTGGGATCTTGGGTATTTCCACGGAGAGCTGAGAGTTCTGAGAGTTATTATAATAATTCACCGCTGCTCCTGCCTTGCCCCCGTGGCTCGCGGAGTCGGCGGTCGTTCATGTGCACGCACGCACGCACGCGCGGACTTGTGGTTCCAGCACCGTCGTGATATAAGAATAGGTTTTAACCTTTGGGGCAATAAAGCAGGTGTGTTAAGATTTTAGCACACCAAACTCAAACCTTTTGCAAGGAATCATGTGTGCATTAACCACATGTGCTCGTGGTGAACATGCAAACAAAAAACATGCTCTGGTAGTATATGATGCGTTGCCTTCGAAGCTGATTGGTCCACACCAGAGACAGCTTTCTTTAGAGCCTAGTCTCAATGTGTTTGACCAGCACGCTCCATTGGCCGCTCATCGTTGGTTGATCGCTCGCAGGGTTTCGCGTCTTCTACGCCCGTCCGTGCGTCGCCTTGACCGTCGGGCTTGTGTTCACCTCTTTCTAGTTTTTTTGTCCCCCCACAAAGCACTTTGCGCGAAAGAAGTTCAACATACACGCACGCGAAGAATCGTTCCGTGGTTCACATATTATCGAAGTGCATTAGTCCGTGGCGTTTACATTTGTTTCGAAAAGGCCAAACCGAACACAAGTGTGCACGTACGTTTAACTTCTTTTGCCCCGTACGTATCCAACCGTGCTGAACTGAGGTGCGGTGTATGTATGTTGTACTTTTTTCGCACCGTACGTAGCCAACCGTGCCAATCGGAGGGGGCGGTGTATGTACGTGCGTTAAACTTCTTTTGCACCGTACGTAGCCAACGTCACTGATCGGAGGTCCCGTCGATCAGGTGAGGCATATACGTCGGGTGAAATCCGTGAGTGGTATCTGAATCAGTTCTGGGTCTACGCCCCCACCCCCTCGCCACCCGCCCCTCCTTTACCAACCCGCACCAATCGGTGCGGTGAAGTATGGTCAAACAATCCCCATTACTGACACGGCATGGGGAAGCCTTCATCCACGGCTGTGAATCGCTATCGATATCATCGTTATTGTTATGAGCGGCGGCACTTGGATATAGAATTGAATCTCCAGTTTGGACCACTATCCTCGCCCCCCCCGACTAACAATTTCTTGCATCACGTTTCCGTTACTGAAATCGGCACTGTAAGTTTCACGGGAAGTGTGCATTTCCAAAGCGTGCGTGCGCGCGCGCGCTTGCTTACTTGTAAATATTCTTCTGCGTTCTGCTGCGCCGTGTGAGCGCGCGCGAGGTCTGTCGAGCGATCTGATCCGCGATGCGATGGACGGTCCGCGTTGCCACGGAGACGATCGCTGCACCACCTCGACCGCCCCATGCGTGTTTGAGGGGGTGGGGCGGGGAACGTGACAAAGGCCCCACTAAGCTGTTATAGTTCTTTTTCAGAAGTGACCTGGCCAACACAAATCATTGCCCAACGTGGATGTTTATAGCACCGGCCAAATACTCTAAACGCATGATGTTGATTCTACATGTTGAGGGAGAACTCGAAGGACTCTGAGAAATGTCCACGCGACCGCGGGGAGAGAGACACCGCAAACTCCAAATATACAGCAGGCGTCAGGGTGGGGATCGAACCCACGTCCTCCTGCATACCAGGCGAGGTAGTTAACATCTCCTTGCCACCGTGATGATGATGATGAGAGAGAGAGACGCAGACTTCAAATATACAGCAGGCGTCAGGGTCGGGATCGAACCCACGATCTCCTGCATACCAGGCGAGGTAGTTAACATCTAGCCACCGTGGTGGTGATGATGATGATGAGAGAGAGACACCGCAAACTACAAATATACAACAGGCGTCAGGGTCGGGGAGGCAGTGCGGAAGGCAGGTTTCTCACAGGCAATTTAAAACGTTCTCTGCTGTGACGCGTGGCCATTCTCCCTGGGCATTCCGCTCTACTATAGCGTCCATGCCATGCGTCCAAACAATTCCATTGCAGCTGGGGGCGGGGGCGGGGGGCGGCCCGTCCTGAACGCGTAGAGTTTCGAGACCTTTCCTTTTGCGAACAAAGACACTTTAAACACTTTGCCGTGCGCGCATCATGGCAGTAATGTTTACGAGGGTAGCGTTTGGGCCCCGGGTATTTTCAAAGCCGACGTAGAGTGGCGAGCAGCAACACCACTGGACTGTAACCTCGGTAAAGGCGGACTCGGCCCAAAAGTCAAACAGTCGTTATCTTGTTGATATGCCCCTAGTGTGCATGCGTGTCTGTGTGTGCTGAACTTCTTTCGCACCGTACGTAGCCAGCCGTGCTAATCGGAGGAGCGGTGTGTGTACGTTTGGTGAACTTGTTTCACACCGTACGTGACCAACAATGCTAATCGGAGGTCCAGTGTACGTAGGTAGGTTCAACTTCTTTCGCACCGTACGTAGTCGGAGGTGCGTTGTGTGTACGTTTGGTGAACTTCTTTCGCACCATACGTAGCCAACCGTGCTCATTGAATGTGCTCTCTCTCACGACTTCCGATCCTTGCGGATGAGCATTACAGACGCCGACATTATCTGCGGGGCTACGCCGCCGTTACGGCGCTTGAGCGACGTCGATGCCCCACGATCTTGACTGCGGTGTCAGAGTCGGCGATGGCCACTTATGGAGTAGTGCTCCGGTGGTGGTGGTGGTGGCGGCGGCGGCGGCGGCGGCGGCGTGACCGTGCGTGGCCTCTGGGTTCTCTTTCCCACAACGCGAAGTTGTCGCGCTTGGCCCGGGTGCGTATCTAGCAGATAGCAGCGGCTATTTGCTTTTTGGGTTTGCGCCGGGCATGTAAGATATCGCTCGCAAAGAAGAGACCTTGACATGTGGACGGACTAAAATTAAAGCTATAAAACGCAAACTATTTTTATTTCACCAGGTGTAAGGCCCACTGAGCCGTGTTGCTGTTTTTCAGAAGCGGCACGGCTATCACAAGTGATAGCTCAACGAAGTGGCTTATCATCACGTGGACATTTATAGCAGCCAAATGCTTTAAACGCGTGATGTCGATTCTAAATGTAGAGAGGAGAAACTGGAGGACCCGGAAGAAAATGCACATGACCACGGGGAGAGAGACATGCAAACTTTTAATTTTCAAGGTGTCTAGAGTGGCGATCGAACCCACGACTTCCTGTATACCAGGCGAGGTCGTTAACATCTCCTAGCCACCGTGACTGCACCGTGATACAGATTCTCGACAAGGAGGATAAACCATGACACGAACTCCGACATCCTCGCAGCGGCTTTTGGCTGGCCATCGAACAAAGACGGTCACGGCATCGCGTGATTTCAGATGAGCTTCTGCGGCCGTCTGGAACGCTCTTCTTACGATATTAGTAAGCCACTGGGGCCATGCACTTTTAAATCTAGATTAAAAACGCATTACATTATAGAACTACTTTTTGACTTTAGTTTCTTGTCCTTCCCCCCCCCCACACCTCCAATTAGTAGAGTCGGCTACGTATGGTGCGATATAAGTTCAACATGCACGTACATCGTGTTGCAAATTACCCGGCACCAACCCGTGGACAAATCGCGTTTCAGGCCCTCTCGTGAGTGTGCTTCAGATTTCTCCTCCCGACATTCAAATTCCTCACTTCACCCCCCCCCCTTCCCCCCGCCGCACGAGTGTCATTACTTGTTTTTGTGCTCGCACTCGTTTATCGTTACGCTTCTGCGAAAACGTTTAATTTTCTTTGAGGAAGAGGTTTTTTTTCAGCCGAGAAAAGCACTGCGGCTAAATATAAATCTGCACCAGGAAGTCTGTCAGAAGCGAAAAAAAATCGCTCAGCGCAGCGCTTTGCATACGCGGAGGTTCTTTATATAGACGTTCGGACGGCGGCGTTGCAACACTTCGAGGAATGCGCGCACAGCCAAAGTTGTACAATGCACGCACATGCACACACACACGTATGTATGTTTGTTGATCTTCTTTCGCACCGTACGTAGCCAACCGCGCTAATTGGAGGTGCGGGGGCAGGCCAACAAACTAAATGCAAAAAGAAGTGATGAAGAGATTAGTTTTCACTGTAGATGATTTAAAAGTGCACAGCTCCCAGTGGCTTCCTAGTATCGGAAGGAAGAGAGCGTTCCAGACGGCCGCAGAAGCGCGTGTGAAAGCGCCGCGTGATACGGTGACCGTCTTTTTTCGATGGCCAGCCAAGAAGCCGCTGCTGCTGCGAGGGGATGACCGGAGTTTGAAGTTTTCGTGACTGCAAGGATCCATACTCTTTGTTTTTTTCGGTAAAGTCACGTAGGTTAAAAAAGAAAACAAATAAATTAAATCACGACGTTTCAGAGGCAACGCAAGCTTCCGTCTTCAGGTGGACGGAAGCTTGTGTTGCCTCCGAAACGTCGTGATTTGATTAATTAATAAATGTTTCCCCAACGTGACTTTACCGAAAAAACCAAAGAGAATGGCTGATGCTCCTTGACGAGTATAAAAAACGCCTAGAGTTCATTTTTCTGCCCCCCCCCCCCCTCTCCAAGAATCCTCTTACGTTCTCATAAACGCCGGAGCTGCGTTTTTATTTGCGCGCGCAAAGCTTTCCCCGTCCGCTCACCTTCACGGCGGTTCAACTTTAACGCTGACTCCCACCGACAGTCGTTTGACCGTGGCCCGCGGGTGGGTTGGTGTGCACCGATCGTGGTGCGGTCACGCTTCAGTGGGGCTAGGAGGGCCTTGTGGTGTTGCCGTGCCAGGGTGTTCGGTGGTCGTGGTGTTCACCTGCTTGGCCCCCCTGTCTCCGACGGTAACATTTCCACGTGAGTAAGCCGCTTGAATGAAAACCACCAGGCTTGGCAGCGTATATTTAAGCTGGGTTGGAGGGGGAAGAGCGCCTTGACAAAATAATTCTGCATTGCCCATAAATATGCTAAATTCCGAGTGATATGCAAATTATTCTGTCAAGGCGCTCTTCCCCCTCCAACCCAGCTTAAATATACGCTGCCAAGCCTGGTGGTGTTCATTCAGACGCTGTCTTTCCGACAGACCTGTTCTTCACCTGAGGACGGCTGCTTGCGTTGTGGCCGAAACGTCGTGAGAATTATTTTAATTTTGTTTTATTTTTATTATTTTATTATTTCCCTTCTACGTGACTTTACCGAAAGAACCAAGAAGATGAATCCCTGCAGTCACGAAAGCTTTAAATCGGAATTTAAGCCGCTTGGTTGAGCTATCGTTGGTGATCGCCAGGTCGCTTCTGAAAAAGAGCTGCATAGGCTCAGTGGGCGTTACCTGGTGGCATAAAAATAGTTTGGTTTAAAAATAGTTTAGTTTATAGGGGGTGCTCAAGCCAATAATGCCTGAGTAGTCCAACAGCATTTCTTTAACGAGCTTGACTCTGCTGACACGTCCCCCGAAGGTCGAACCCAGTCCAGAGTTTGCTCGCTTAAGCAAATACCGCTCGATGATGTTGTTCTGAAAAATCCAATAGTCCTGAGGGATTAATATGATGATTATTATTTAGTTCGAAAGGGTTTATTTCTACGCGGAGACGCACAGTGGAATTCCGCTTCTGCTCGCTGGACAGATTGATCTGCGGCGGCGGCGGTGGCGACGCAGCTCGGCGATGAAGCGGCCACAAAACCCCGGGGTGAGGCCGGCACGCTAGGAGAGAGATACAGGAACCACGGACGCAGTATCGTGGATTGAATTACATCCATTGCGCCATTCTCACCGCCCCCCCCCCCCCACATTTAAAACCTGGCAAGAAGCCACTGGATATACAGTAGCTATATAATGTTTTACACTGGAGCTCTTGACTAACCTTATCAGGGACGGCTGTGGCTTCACTGATTTTTCTTTTACTGAATGAAAATGCTGTTATTTGGGTGGCGGCGGCGGCGGCTGATTTTTAGATATACGTCTTTGGTTTGTTCGGGCAGTTGATGCCAGGACCCCTCGCCGGTCCTTTGAGCGGTCACTTGGCAGTCGCTTTCGCACAATGAGCTGCCCCCCCCCTCACTTCCACGTCTCTCCACGAGACCCCAACCCTGCAGCCAAGCGGCAGCTTTGGCTTGGAGCAGCCGGTGTAACGGGCCCCGAAGGTGACGCTGCAATCCTACTACGGGAGTCGCTTCGCCACCCGCTCGTGCTCTGTAAACGATCGGGAGTCAATGTCGCCGTGTGCCGCCCGTCTTTGGGGTCGCGAATCCAGTCATCGTCGTGGTGATTGTAGCACCTCCGGTGGCTGCGGTGCTCCCTGGAATTGATAACAGTAAAAGCTCTAACACGTAGCCTTTCACGAGCAATCGAATCCATAATACAGGTTTTTGTGGGTTATATCGCGTAAATATCTAAATGTGTCGTTAAACCCGCCACCACCCGACACAGCCAATTAAAAAGGTCGCCTGATGAAGCTAGTTGTAATTACTGGCGAAACGTCGTACTCAGATTGTAAATGTGGCTTTGCTCTCCAACACACCGGTGTGCTGTACTGGTAACGAATTGGCATTTTCTGTTTATGTGACAAACCTTACTAATTGGCCGTGTCGGGTGGTGGCAAGTTTAACGACACATTTATTTACGCAATCTAACCCACAAAACCTGGATTATGAGCAAAAGCTCTGTTATCAGTTATCCATGAGGTTAATTGAATATGCTGGTTTTCTGAGCATCATACTTACGGAAAGAAACCTAAGCGTAGATTTATGATATAGCAAACAATAAACTCCTTTATAGAGTAAACTTGATTTGGAGCTTTTGTGACTGCAGGAATTACTTTTCGGTTCTTTTGGTAAAGTCACGTAGAAAGAAAATAAATTAAATAATCCTTTATAGAGGTACTCACCAGTCAGTTGTAGAGCATCCTAAATTGATTGTAGAGAATCAGAGGGGCTGTTTTGAGTACAGTATACGGTAGTGCTGAACTGTACGTACAGTCTTCGGCTAGTGCCAACACTCGGCAGCGTCCTGAAGCTCCCGTAAACAACAACAGGTCTACGATGAGTGCACGGAAAGGTGCCGGATACGTTTTGTCCGGATGCTTCAAAGAAGATTTGTGTTGCCGTCTATAAGAGATGCCGGCGAATAGAGCGTTCTTGGATGGTAGAGTGCCGGACAGCGGAGCGTTTGCTCTATCGACGCGTCGTGTGAATTGGGAAAGAGAAAAAGTGGGGTGTTGCACGCGCAACTCCGATTTCCGCGTCCGGAAATCAGGAATCGGCGTTGAAACGACGCTATCGGCGCGTCGTTACGTTAACTCGGCCCGGCCCGAAAAAAAAAATGTTTTAGTGAAGTTGCCCTGTTTAATGTGGAGCAGAGGTCGCAACCGGGTACCTGATACCCGTACCCTACCCGATACCTGGCTACCCGTTCCCGGCCGGGTACGGGTAGCCGTTTGCGACCCTGGTGCGGCCGGGTACGGGTACGGGTAGGCCGTGAGTCACTGGTGAGTAACCGTTTGTCACTCATTTCGGGTAGGGTACGGGTACAGGTAGGGAACGGGTACCCGTACCCGGCCGGGTACGGGTACCCATTTGCGACCCTGGTGCGGCCGGGTACGGGTAAGGAATCAAAACCCGTTTGCGACTTCTGATGTGGAGTGGGAGTTTATTCCAATGGAGGCGAGCCAGGAGGGAAAAGGAGCCGAGACATGACCGAGCACAGGTGAAGCGAGGCGGGGCGTAGTGAGTGGCAATGGAGATTATGAACGCAGCTGTTGAGATGGCACATTGCAAGTTGAGGTGCGGCAAACGATTTGTGCTGCCGGGATTTTTGTGAACGCATTGACCACATCAAACACAACTTACCGCTATGACAATAAACACAGCAATATCACCCCCCCCCCCCCCCCCCCCCCGGTTGACGCCGGCGATGCGTTCCTAAAAGGTGCGACGACGAATATCGAAACGTGGTGGTAAATCGAAGCGATTTCCAGGGCTCTAGTCGGTGGTGGAGGCGAGGCTTGGAAGGCGACGGATAACGAGAAAGAACAGACGGACAGACGATGCTACCAGCCACGTGAGCGTGCATGGCAAAGCGACGACGAGATTTGCTAAACGACATAAGAGGGGGGTAGAGACGTACATCGGGGTATTATCGCTGTACAGGAACTCCCTCTACTTACAAACGAGTTGGGTTCCGGAGGTCTGTTCGTAAGTCAATTCGCTCGTAAGTCCAACTTTACTCCTGTCGATTCCAAACACGTTGTACGGCGTGTACACTGAACTCGGGGGACTGCTTTAAATGTCGTATAATCTCCTGTAATCGTAGATGCCACTGGTTCTTCACGTTCTGCAGATGTAGATGCCACTGGTTCTTCACCTTTTGCAGATGTAGATGCCACTGGTTATTCACCTTCTGCAGATGTAGATGCCACTGGTTATTCACCTTCTGCAGATGTAGATGCCACTGGTTATTCACCTTTTGCAGATGTAGATGCCACTGGTTCTTCACCTTTTGCAGATGTAGATGCCACTGGTTATTCACGTTCTGCAGATGTAGATGCCACTGGTTCTTCACGTTCTGCAGATGTAGATGCCACTGGTTATTCATGTTCTGCAGATGTAGATGCCACTGGTTCTTTACGTTCTGCAGATGTAGATGCCACTGGTTCTTCACATTCTGCAGATGTAGTTGCCACTGGTTATTCACCTTCTGCAGATGTAGATGCCACTGGTTCTTCACCTTTTGCAGATGTAGATGCCACTGGTTCTTCACGTTCGGCAAATGTAGATGCCACTGGTTCTTCACGTTCTGCAGATGTAGATGCCACTGGTTCTTCATGTTCTGCAGATGTAGATGCCACTGGTTATTCACCTTCTGCAGATGTAGATGCCACTGGTTATTCACCTTCTGCAGATGTAGATGCCACTGGTTATTCACCTTTTGCAGATTTAGATGCCACTGGTTCTTCACCTTCTGCAGATGTAGATGCCACTGGTTCTTCACCTTCTGCAGATGTAGATGCCACTGGTTATTCACCTTCTGCAGATGTAGATGCCACTGGTTATTCACCTTTTGCAGATGTAGATGCCACTGGTTCTTCACCTCTTGCAGATGTAGATGCCACTGGTTCTTTACTTTTCTGCAGATGTAGATGCCACTGGTTCTTCACCTTCTGCAGATGTAGATGCCACTGGTTCTTCACATTCTGCAGATGTAGATGTCACTGGTTCTTCACGTTCTGCAGATGTAGATGCCACTGGTTCTTCACCTTCTGCAGATGTAGTTGCCACTGGTTCTTCACGTTCTGCAGATGTAGATGCCACTGGTTCTTCACCTTCTGCAGATGTAGATGCCACTGGTTCTTCACCTTCTGCAGATGTAGATGCCACTGGTTATTCACCTTCTGCAGATGTAGATTCCATTGGTTATTCACCTTTTGCAGATGTAGATGCCACTGGTTCTTCACCTTTTGCAGATGTAGATGCCACCACCGCCATATTTTGGCGGTGGTTGAACTTACGACTTGGGGTCCGAACAGGCAACTGGACGTACGGACAGGTTTGTTCTTATCTCTGAATGTTCGTGAGTAGAGGAGTCCCTGTACGTTGTATTGTACACACACACACATGCACGCGAATTTGGTGAGCGTATCGCGTGAGCTTCGGCACCCGATGGGCGTTGAGGATTTCCCCCACTTGCCTTGGTTTTTTTCGTTATTTTTGACGACGTTGGAACAAAACGTCAATTGGCCGTAGTCCCGGTCAAAGGCTTTTCGCGATTAGGTGGATTATACACGCGGCAGCAGTTAAACAAAAATAGGTCTGTGGGCAATAATTGCGATAAACCCTTAATAGCGGACAGACCTTCACCAAACGCAATAACACCTTCAGATTAACAGCTCCTACTGGGAATGTGTTGTATATACAGTGTTACGGTTTGTTATTTTTGGCCTTTAATTAAGAGACGAGAAATTTCGAAAATATGATTTATTATTCAATCTGTCTATAATTTTTTTCTCACGTGAAATTACATTTCGGTTTATAATTCTTTCACGCTGACTATTAAACTAAAACTATTTGAACTAGTTTAATTTTTAACCAGGTAAGGCCCACTGAGCTGTGCAGTGATCAGGCTGCAAATGATAGCCCAACGAAATGGCTTATCGCGTGGACATTTAATGCAGCCAAATACTATGAACGCGAAATGCACGTTTCTAAATGTGGAGGGAACTACCGGAAGGACCTGGAAAAAAAAACCACGACCACTGGAAGAGAGACACGCAAACTCCAAATATACCGCAGCAGTCGTCAGGGTTGGGATCAAACACACGACCTCCTGCATACCAGGCGAGGTAGTCAACATTTCCTAGCCATCACGGTGGCCTTCCCTCTTCGTGGAGTTTTGGGCTTTGCGTACGATCGCGTGCAAAGTATTTGGCCGAGAAGTTCAAGTTACGTCTCGGGAGGGGGGTGGGGCGGGGTGGCAAAGGTCGCGCAAAGGTCGCGCTTGTCGGTTGTGACGCTAAAGTTGCCGCACACTGAAAAATTATTCGTGATCTTTACGAAGGATTATCCATTGTGTTTGTATCTATGTGTTTTGTTGTGGTGTGGGGGTGCAGAGGGGGGGAGCGGTGGCGCAGTGGTTAGCGCACTGCGCTAGGAAACCGGTAACCGGAGTTTCATTCTGGCTCGTGGCCAACACCAGTGACGGTTGTCTGAACAGGTCATGGGCCTCCCCTAAGGTCGACTCAGGCTTCAGTGAGCATCTGTGGGACACAAAGGCTGCTGGCCACCCACCCCTTGCGTGCGCCGTGCCGGCCTTCGTAGGTGCTCACTTAACAGCACTTGCCCCAAAAGTCTATCAAGACTATATGGGGGCGAGCAGGGGGACCTTTGTCTTTGTGGGGGAGTGGGTAGCTCACCGCGCTGCAAACCGGGCGACTTTTGAGTTCGATTCCCAACCCCTGGCTTAACGTCCCATTGCAAGTGGAACGGAACTTGTGCAGGGCGTCCCCCTGTAGGTCGACGCAGCCCTTAGATGAGTCCCTGTCTGTGGCGGTGGAATGTGTTCATCACACCGGCACTTTGGAGACGAAATTGTACCAGGCGTAAATTGTCTCCGGCCACCTCTTCGCACGCCGTGTGCCAGCCCGTTAGCAGGTCTTGTTGCTAACCCTCGGCCACGCGGCGGGGGTGGGGGGGGGCGTATCTTTGTGTCTAATGTGCGTCTATATTTTGTTGTTGTTAAAGATCTTTTAAAATGTGCCAAACGATAGATCAGCGCATGCGACTCGATGCGCACCTGTCCGCCTGGTGGTGCCCCGTCCGTCCACGAGGCGCTCCCCCGCTGTACCGCGCGAGTGTGAAGCAGAGGCCGCAAACGGGTTTTGATTCCTTACCCGTACCCGTACCCGGCCGTACCCGTACCCTACCCGTACCTGGCCAGGTACGGGTAGGGTACGGGTATCGGGTACCTGATTGCGACCTCTGGGATGAAGCCATGTTGCAGGTGCGGGTGGGTTGATTCTAGGAACTTGAATTGTGAGAAGAGACAAGATGTTGGGAAATGAGTGACAAACGGTGACTCACCAGTGACTCACGGTCTACCCGTACCCGTACCCGGCCGCACCAGGGTCGCAAACGGGTACCCGTACCCGTACCCGGCTGGGTACGGGTAGCCGGGTATCGGGTAGGGTACGGGTATCGGGTACCCGGTTGCGACCTCTGGTGTGAAGTCCACTGGCGTACAGTAGTGGAGGGGTGGTGTATAACGCTACCGTGTGCGATCCCAATTGAGCAATTTGCAGTGACACATTTTTTAAATATATTTTTTCGCCCTATTTTTTTTTTTTACCGGCCACGTTATTTTCTGCCGCGTAAACGTGTCTTTCGTGTCAAAGGCCGGCCCACGTCGCGGCCGCTCTCGTGTGCGCACGCCCGACGGCTCGTCGTGCATCCTGTTGCATTGTGCGTAAAAGAATGTGGGTTTCGTCCCAGCGACCGCCGATGTCCATTCCAGTTCGTCAAAAGCCAAACATTCCATGCTCTTAGGTTTTTTCGGTAAAGTCACGTAGGTAAAAAATTAAAAAATTAAAATAAATTAAAATAACTAAATTAAATCACGACTTTTCGGAGGCAACACAAGTCTCCGTCTTCAGGTGGGACTGTCACAGCCAAATTTACCTACGTGACTTTTCCGAAAAAAACCTAAGAGTATGAATCCTTGCAGTCACGAAAGCTTCAAATCTAGAACCAAACATTCCAATCCGTCGCGGCACTCAGACCCCCTCGGTCAGCTGCCAGATATTTCACCGTTGACATGACCGACTCCACTCCTAGGGTGCGCAACGATTGTAATATTTCATAATTCGGTACGCGCGGTGATTGAGCTGTTCTCACGGCGCGCGGTGGGGGCTGTCACGGAGTCGCGTCACGGGCTGATCGTCCGTCAGCAGGGAGCGATGTTGCTACGAGCAATCCCGATCGAGTGAATGCGGCGACGTTTACTCGTTTGCGTACAAATCCGCGTACGTGAAGATCTTTTGTTTATTTGCTCCGTTATAAAATGTGCACCATCTCCAGCGACTTTGATCCACCGAATTATCGCAGCGGGGGGGGGGGGGGCTTTTACTGTTCCGCGCACGCATCGCCGCTGTGAAGTGACGGCGTCACGAACGCCATGGGCCCTCCCGTGGCTTGTCGTCTCTCCGCTCCAAATGAAGGGGAGGCGTATGAGTGGCGCGACACCCCCCCCCCTTTCCCGATCACGTTCGTGCGCCTCACAGCAGGGACATCCGGGTTCGACTCCAGAATAGGGCGTCTCTCTGCGCCGAGTTCCGCACAGGCTTCCTCCGTTATTCCTCCCACAGCTAAGCGCGTGCTGCAATGTAACCGGTGTTGGCCAAACATCGCAATGCTGATGATAAAAAAACACATTTCTTCGGATTACATGATCGGGATGAAAAACAGCACCGGCAGAGGCGACATCGCCACCCTCTGCTGTGAAAACTTGACGGGACCCTCCTTAAAAAGATTCTTGAGACTCTGCGATGCTTTCCTGGGTAAACAAGCGTCGTATTAACATGACGGTGGGCGGCTGGGTAGAGTGTTGCAGCTGCGAGATCTCGCGAACGACGGAGAGAGAGTTGGCGAGGCGTGTGGTGGACAGCAGTGGCTTGGGTCACGATGAGCGGTTGGCCCCGATCTTTAGGGTTGGCCCCGATCTTTGATCGGTAGCTCCCACGTGCGGTTGGTTGGTTGGCGGTGAGCTGAGCACCCAAGGGGTCACCAGGCACGGCGCTGGTAGCGCCACCCTCGCGAGCGCCGTGCCAGCCTTCGTCGGCGCTCGCTATAGCAGCACTTTCCCCAAGAGCCCCCGGTGGCTAAATGCGGCTACTTTTTGTCTTTTTTTATCGCCGATCTGCACTCGGGACGGCTGTGCAGACCCCCCCCCCCACCCTCGGGAAGTCTGGAACTCCCTCCGCAAGGCGACCCCTGGCCTGGTCGCGTCGCTCTCCACGACTTTGAAGTCTACGTTCAAAGACCTTTTCTTGAGTCCGCGATCGCAGACCTCCCTTGTGTCGGTGTCACCCAAAGAGGCCTCGCTTGATCCGTTCCGATATTTTTAATGCCGAGCTCATAGCTGCTATTTTTCCGCTCTGTTGGTACCAGCCGACGTCGCCTTGTTTGAGCTGTTCCGATCTCTCTCCGCGTGGCCGATAACGGTGAATTCCGTGACCTACATACGTGTGCACGTACTTTGAACCTCTTTCGCTGCGTACGTAGCCAACCGTGCTAATCGGAGGCGCGGTATATGTATGTACATATGTTGAACTTCTTTCACACCATATGTAGCCAACCGCGCTTATTGGAGGTGCGGGGGGAGGTCAACAAACTAAACACAAGACATCGGAGGTGCGGTGATATCCGCTTGACACGAGCGGGGTTAACCAGGTAATCCGGTTGCACCGGCCGTGTAAATGAATCGGTGTGACAACAGTTCCGGCTGCCTTCGGTGGTGTCCGCTCTGGCCCCCCATGGACTGCTGTCCTACCCCCGTGCCCTCGACTCTGATGTAAAACGCGCGCTCGAGATAACACTGGTCAACACACTTTTTCTGGCATAAGGTATTCCAACGGTTTTAAGGTAACTTTGGGGTGCTGATTCCAAATCTGGTATCAGTTTTTGTCTATCACATCAGGTTTTTGAGATATTAAATATTGCATTTTCAATAAAAACTGCAGAAGAAAAATATTAAATAAATGTGGATATCTACATAAAATGATATTATTAGCACATTATCCTAAAAATACAGCACCGTATTTTAACACTAAAGCAGTCACTGACTCGCAACAACGTGCAATCATAAGTGACAGAGTTAATTTCGGGTAAAATCAATGAAAATGGGGTATGCCGATAGCATAAAAATGAGATGTGATAGAGCAAATCTGAGATCAGATTTGGAATCAGAACCCTGAAATTAGTCTAAAACAGCTGCAAAAGTCCTGGCCAGAATTTTTTTTTTGTTGACCAGTGTTATTTAGATGTTCTTGCTGCTAGGAGTGTCCACGCGACGAGCCGCTTCGTCGAGCTATCATCGGTGACGGGCAGGTCGCTTCTCAAAAAGAAGCTAATGGCTCGGTGTGCCGTACCTGGTAAAAATTTTAAATAGTTTAATCTTATTTGTATATATTTTTAAGTGGCTTGTTTATCTTTGCTATACTTTACACCAGAGGTCGCAAACGGGTTTTGATTCCTTACCCGTACCCGTACACGGCCGCACCAGGGTCGCAAACGGGTACCCGATTGCGACCTCTGGGATGAAGCCATGTTGCAGGCGCGGGTGGGTTGATTCTAGGAACTTGAATTGTGAGAAGAGACAAGACGTTGGGAAATGAGTCACAAACGGTGACTCACCAATGACTCACGGCCTACCCGTACCCGTACCCGGCCGCACCAGGGTCGCAAATGGGTACCCGTACCCGGCCGGGTACGGGTAGCCGGGTATCAGGTAGGGTACGGGTATCGGGTACCCGGTTTCGACCTCTGCTTTGCACTCCTGCCGTGTGTTTGTGTCGCTTGTTCTTGTAACATTCTGACCCGCCCCGACTGGACATCCGTGAAAAAAAGAGCTTAATAGCTCATCGGATTCCTCCAGCATAAATAAATATTCCGACTTTGATTCCGCTTTCTCTAACTCCCTTGCGCTGGTTTCCCATGCTCGGTCCGTCCCGTTCGCTCGCGTTTCCTCCTGTTTCCTCCCTGCGTACTCCTACACGCCGCTGGGACCAAATGGAAGATTTTTTCTCTTTGAATTGGCCACCGTCGCTTAAACCCCGGTGGGTTTGCATAGCCGTCAACCCATACGGTTTACCCGTATTCTTGTACTGTACAGCGAAATTGAGTTTTTGGGGTCCATACGCCGTACAGCCGTTTCAATACGGGCAGCAAAAAAAAAGTGTCTGTTTGTGTTTCTCCCTTGTTATGGGACGTTGTAGGATGAACATGGAGATGTTTAAGGGGCACGGGGTGACCATTGAGAGTTTGACTTGTCTGTAATAAGGTAGGGCACTGATGAAGGTATGCCGGTGGGTTTGGGATGCGAGACTGTTAGGGGCCATCCATAAATGACGTCAATCTGATGTTGTAGGAGAAAACATTTATTGAAAAGTCTATTTAATTAAGTAGAACGTGATTTAAAACTTTCGTGACTGCAGGGATTCATATTCTTGATTCTTTCGGTAATGTCGCGTAGAAGGGAAATAATAAAATAATAAAAATATTGTTTTATAAGTAGAACGTGTTGTCTATATTTATTTAAAGTTGCGCCTTTTGATGTGACGTGACATTTCTCAACCCCCCCCCTCGTCACACATCGTCACAAATATCTGACCCCCCCCCCCAGGTGCGTGACGTCATTTATGGACGGCCCCTTACTGTACTCGCCCCATACAGTGTGTAGAGATGCCAGATTAAAGAAAACACATGGGGAAAACATAAGAAAACACTGCGGTTTAAATCTGAACATTTTAAAAAAAGATATCAATCTAAATTTGAAGTTTGTTTTTGAACAAAAAAAAAATCTGTTTTTGAAAGGGCAACCCCCCCCCAGCTCAACCCGCATCTAAAAACAGAGCTGGCAGCGGCCACATTCGCGCAGAACCAGAAATAGCCGAGCCTTAAAAATAACCGTGCAGAACACACGGACAGGGGCGGCGGGGGGGGGGCGTAGGGGGGGGGGTGCGAGCCGGATCCTCCCATAACATTTCTGTTTACAACCTCTTGCACAGAAGAAACCCCGTCTCAAGTTTCATCGCGCTGCTGCTTGTTAATATAGCCGCCCCCCCAAAGGCCGCCGCCGCCCGGCCGCTGTTGGACGGCCTGGGCTAATCTGAGCCCCGTCGGTCGGTGAACTTTCTAAATTGGTGGGCGCCCGCACGCCCGATTGGGGTGAGAGCGAGCGGCTGTCCCGCCGCGGACGTTTTTAGATGGGGGGGGTGGGTGGGGAGGGAGTGTCCGGAGACCTCCACACGTGTCGCGGTCTGGTCTGTTGTGCCCACAGGATGGGGGGTTGCCACCTGTGCCTCACTAGCCTGTCTCCGCGCTCTCAACTGGCTACCCATCGCCAGTAGGGTCACATACAAGACCGCCTGCCTCTGCCACAATGCCTTCATATCCGCCTGCCCGCCGTACCTATCTTCATTATTGACAACTTGCAGCGCAGCACACGGCAGATGCCTGCGCAGCACGACTCACGACCTCCTCTTGATACCAAGATCCAGGATGGTCACCGTGTCTATGCGCCGCTTCTCGGTGGCAGCCCCAACAGTCTGGAACGATATCCCTCTGCACATTCGCAGCATCACCTCAATCGCCTTTCTTCAAGAGACACTTAAAAACTCACCTCTACAATCACGCTTTCGAGCGACTCTGAGCTTGGCTCCGCGCCTCTGAGTTGCGGCCACTACGTCAGCAAATTTGCGCGCGTTATAAATTGAACTATTATTATTATTGGAAGAATGATGACGATAGAGGAGAAGAAGATTGTCTCGCGATAGTGGAGGAGGGATGAGAGATACCGGGGAATGGATCTTCCTGATTGGTGCGTTAAACACGCAACTCACAAAAACTGTGACTTTTATGAAACTGCAAACTAAGCTTTTTACTAATTTACCAGGTAAGGCCCACTGAGTTATATATATATATATATTTTAGAAGTGACCCGGCCACAGATGATGATTGAACCAAGTGGCTTATCGCGTGGAAATTTACTGCAGCCATATCATCTAAATGCACGTTGGCTCTAAATGTGGAGGGAAAGACCGGAAGACCCGGAGAAAAATCCACGCGACCACGGGGAGAGAGACACGCAAACTCTAAATATACTGCAGCAGGCGTCAGGGGTCGGGATCGAACCCACGACCTCCTGTATACCAGGCGAGATAGCTAACGTCACCGTGGTGCCCATGGGAAGACCTACAGGTGTTGTTGTCCTGGGAAGACGCTCCAGGTCTCCCAGGACGGCTATCACAGAGAGAGAGAGAGGATGATCCTGGGATCAATAAAAAACATGGGACAGGTGGCAGCCGTACTCCTGGCACTTGGCTGGAAATGGTTCTGGTTCATATCCACTTGTGCCCTGACTGAATATTAATAACGTACGTAACCGTGTTGAAATGATTACGCACCGTACGGAGCCAAACGTGCTCATTGTCGGTGCAGGCGGTGGATAACAAACTGTCCACAAAAATCGGTTATAATAATAACAACATTATTACTTATTCATACTCTTTGGTTCTTTCGGTGAAGGCACGTAGGTATAAAAGAAAAAGCTTTTTTATAACAATTTTTACAAATAAAAAAATTATCAATTTTGATAATAATTAATTTTTGTTTAAAAATGATTTAAAAGTTTTTTTATTTTATACCTACGTGACTTTACCGAAACAATCAAAGTGTATGAAACATTGCAGTCGCGAAAACTTAAGATCTAGACATTATTACTAATTCCCTTTATTTATCCGGTAAAACGTCACCTCACAAACTTTTTTCATGAGAGGCGTGCTAAGTTCTGGATTATCGAGCAGTTTCCCGAATGAGTGTTCGGCTCATCATATGAAATCGGAGTACCTGGAGAAAACGCGTGCACTCGAGGGGATCCCACGCTCGTTGGGTCGCACAGAAAGATCCACGAATCCCATCGCTCGACTGTCTTAGTCTGGCAACCTCCCAGCCTCAACGTGCAGTGCCCCGTATCTTCATTCACTCTCCCATCCCGCTACTAGGCCGGCTTAAGATTCTGCTTGGCTTCCAAGATCTGACGAGATCGGGTCGTGTTCACTAGGGATCGGCACGGTTTGGCTCAAACCACCAAACCGCGGTTTGAACCGAACCAAATCGGTTTGGTTTGGCTCTGTTTGAACTGGTTCGGTTTGGTTTGGGGCTACGAAAACCGACTCGGTTTGGCTCGGACAGGGTGGAACCGGCTCAAACTAGTTTGGTTCAAGCCAACTTAAGAGGTTTGGTTTAGCTTAGTTTGGTTTGGTTTTGGTTTGGTTTGGTTCAGTCGTCGCTGGTTTGGTTTGGATTGCTCAATTTGAAACCAGTTTGAGTCGGTTCAAACCGTGCCGACCCCTAGTGTTCACGGTGATGTTGTCCTGAGCTGTGTGAGACCAGAGAAGTCCGAAAGTCAAACCGTACAAAGACGATGCACGTAACGGAGAACTTATAGCTCGCGATGAGCAGCTACAATTGGTGAGATGAGGCCAATCAGTTTCAAAGACAATGCAAATATTTTTCGATTTAAAGCTTTCGTGACTGCAGGGATTCATCTTCTTGGTTCTTTCGGTAAAGTCACGTAAAAGGGAAGTAATACAATAATAAAAATAAAACATGATAAAATAATAAACCAGGTCTGTCAGACGCTGTCGCCTCGACAGACCTGGTTTTCACCTGAGGACGGCTGCTTGCGTTGTGGCCGAAACGTCGTGAGATTTATTTCATTGTGTTTTATTTTTATTATTTTATTACTTCCCTTCTACGTGACTTTACCGAAAGAACCAAGACAATGCAAATATTATCAGAACATGTTTGTTTGCATGCTCACCACAAGTAGTGTGGTTAATGCAGACTTGATGCCATGCAAAAGGTTTCTATTCGGTGTTTAAACATCTTAACGCCTGTTTTATTGCCCGAAAGGGTAAAACTTATTCTTTGATACTCGCAAAAAGGTCCCATGATATTGGGGTATTCCTGTTCGCAGGACGATGCCCGGATTACAATTTTATATTAGCCCCCGATTCGTGCCGTGGAAATTGCTTTCCGGTAGAGAAATAATTCCGATCACTGAGAACATTGGCCAGGTTTTTGACTTTGGAAAACTGAGCTTGATCCAGAGCAGTGACACAGATCAAGGTGCCGAAAGAAGAGGAATGAATGTTTAATCGCTCTCTGTGTATGTACGTATGTTGAGCTTCTTTCGCACCGTACGTAGCCAACCGTGCTAATCGGAGGTACGGGGGAAGGACAACACACTAAACACAAAAGTCAGTTCTAAAGAAATGACTTTTCATCCAGTTCCATTGGCTTCCTAATATTGGAAGCAAGAGTGTTCCAGATGGCCCCAGAAGTGCATCTGAAAGTGCGCGATGCGTTGACGGTCTTTGTTCGATGGCTAGCGATGTTGACGTGCTCTGACATGTGGATTGGCACGTTGGACACTGACCGAATCAATGGAACAAAAGCTGCAGAGTGCACAAAGACGCATTGAGATTAAACCGGGTCCTCCGGTTTTCCCTGTGCATTTCGAAACACGAGTTTTCGGGTATTTGGCTGCTATAAATTTCCACATGATGAGCTATCATTTGTGGCCAGGTCGCTTCTAAAACACATTCCTGCGGAGGGAGCTGGTAGGAACGTTGGGTTGCTCGGTCAATGGCCAGGGTCAACGGCGGCGTGGTGTATTCCGCAAATATGCCCGACTGTGAGGGCAGGCACAAGCCGGCGTGAGTAGGTTAAACGTTGAGTTTTATAAGGGCACCGCGGGATGACCAGCCCCTCCCCACCCAGCCCCTCCCCACCCTCCCCATCCAGCCCCTCCCCACCCTCCCCTCTCCAACCAGCCCGACCCCTCCCATTTTTGGATGCATGACGGACGGACGGACACAATAATCCCCTGTGGGCTGGTGGAACCAGGTGGTTCCTACCAGTAAAAGAGCTCGATAGCTCAGTGGGCATTGCCAGGTGAAATGATGAGAGAACATGTGCAGGTTCGAGGCAGCATCGTTCAACCGCTGAAGTGGTTTCTAAGAGAACGTCCACCGTGGAGATGGCGCGACGATTGATAACTCGTTTTTTTTTTTATTAGAAATGCTTTCTGTGTTTAGTTTGTTGTCCTTGCGAAAGAAGATCAACGTACGTGCGTACATCGGCCCGTGCGCAGGAGCCGCCAATCGTATTGTTGCACCACAGGATCATGAGAGATGTCTAACCTCTTGGGAGAAGGCCTTCATCTAGCAGTAAATAGGTCGGAACTAAATGGTGGTGGTGGTGATGACGATGACATTTGTCACCGACAAAATACACGCAGCAGAGCGTGTACTGCTATGACTTTGTGGCCTGGTGATCTTTGATATTCCGGTAACGTTCGAAATTTTCTTTTTTCTTTTGCTTCTCATTAAAAGATTTTCACGCGTCTCGAGAAGCGAGATGCAGCATCGCTCTTATAGCAGAATGCGTTCCGTCGTCTGTATTTTCCCGCGCGGCAATGAGAAATGTTTTTTTTATCGCGGATAGCGCAATGCACCCTTTGCGCTGCGTACCAAGCATCGATCGGCGAAGCCACCGTACGTGCCACCCCAGCCATGCCCATTGTGATGGAGCGCGCGAGAGAGCGTTTGCGCTGTTGGCGGGTTTAGCTCGTGGGATGAACCCGGAGGGATCCCATACAGAACGGGAGGAGAAACACACGAACGCCGTGCATGAAAGGGGGGGGACACCTGACTCGGGAATCTGAACTCGGCTATTAAAAACTAAACCATATTTTTTAATTTACCAGGTAAAGGCCCGCACTGAGCTACATAGCTCTCTTTTATAAGCGACTTGGCTATCACAAATGATCGCTCAGCGAAGTGGCTTGTCATTTATAGCAGCCAAATGTTCTCGACGCATGTTTATAAAATGCGGAGGGGAAAAAACCGGAGGACCCGTCGAAAATGCACGCCGCGAGAGAGAGAGACGCACAAACTCCAAATATACAGCAGGCGTCAGGGTCGATATCGAACCCACGACATTCTGTAGACCAGGAGAGGTAGTTAACATCTCCTAGCCACCGTGATAATGATGATGAGAGAGAGAGACACGCAAACTCCAAATATACAGCAGGCTTCAGGGTCGGGATCGAACCCACGACCTCCTGCATACCAGGCGAGGTAGTTAACATCTCTCAGCCACCGTGATGATGATGATGAGAGAGAGACACGCAAACTCCAAATATACAGCAGGCGTCAGGGTCGGGATCGAACCCACGACCTCCTGCATACCAGGCGAGGTAGTTTACATCTCCTAGCCACCGTAGCGTGGCTATCTCACTGTGAATCTCAAGAGTTTTTGCTACGCCACCACCCTGCTGCTGCGCCATGGGGGGCGTGGGAGCAAACAAAATCGCAGGCAGGGGGGCAAGGCCGCCCCCCTGCCTGCGGAGGGCAATGCACCGCGATGACGGTGCCGCACGCCGATAAGCATCATCGAGGAGACGCAGGACGTGGCGATTGTGTGTGGAAGCATCGCTCCGATATCGCGTGTCGTTTATCTGGCAGCGTGTTGGCACCTCCACATTCCAAACCATCGCCGCCCCAACAAGCACGAAGATCAGGTCTCGGTCAGCACCTAATCGTGGGCAATATTCATGTTACAGAGCATCTAGCAAGCAAATCGTGAATTGATAGTCGTCTGGAAAACATGTTGGTCGAACGATTAAATATTCTCGTACGCGAGTTTGGCTCTTCAGGGAAATTGCCGTTCGTTTTTATTACCCTCTGGGCCCGGCTATTTTGAGCAGTGCCACCGCGGGGGAGTTTACGGAGCAACACTTCCCCTCCTATCGGCAATCATCTGAAGCTCTCGCAATCCCTGAAATAGCCGAGCAATGCCAGGGCGCTGCCTGGCACCGCCTGGCATTTGCCCTGCCGCTAATTTGCACGACTGGGATCTCTCTCTGCGCGCGCCGTCGACCCTCCTAGCGCGCTGTCAGACCTGCAGGTGTCTCCGCTGTAGCTGCCGCCCCCCCCTCACCCCACCCACAGGGGCATTGTGATGGTGGTGGGGGGGGTGGATGCGCAGAGGGTTAACCGTACAAGTTGTTGCGCGCGAGCGTCTGCATAGTAATGGGGCGGATTTTGCCGCACTCTGCCAAGTGCGTTACCGACCGTGCATGCCGATTGCGTGCGTCCGCTCGCGCGTCTGGTGTGTACGTGCGTGTCTCGCGAGTCTCGTTTGAGACGCAACGAATTAATATCTCGCAGCAAGCTCTCTGGGTGTTCGCTCAGCCTGCGCTGACTACCGGGCGGGGTGGTTGGTGATCGGCGGTGGCGATGGTAAAGGGGTTGTCTGCGTCTGGTCCGAGCGCTGGTCGTTGCGAGCGTCTCGTTTTCATAATTTAGGTTTTTGGGTCAGATCGCGTTATTTATAAATGTGTCGTAACCCTCCACCACCCGACACGGCCAAACAGTAAAAAATGTGTCACGTTTTCAAAGGACAAAATAATTAACTTCTTTAGCCCACCGGTGTGTTTTCTTCACCTATATCATGAATAATATTGGTCGCGAAAGCCTACGTGTTAAATTGACCAACGTCTCGTTTTCGACGGGTTCTATTCTGCACGAAAGCGAGGTCCCCTCTTGTTCTCCCCACTGCAGCGTCCGCCCGGCGAGTCTCTTCCTTTGCCCCGATGAGTGCCGTCGGCAGTCACATTGAGAGCGTCTTCTCAATCCCGTGGTCTGTGCCAAGACACGCACCTATTCAGACTCGCCTTCCCAAAAAAAAGGCGATTTAATTTTTTATTTACAACATAATATTTGTTAATGTACGTGTTTATCTGGTGCGTGATTTTTAAATATGGCTCTCGGTGGCTATTGTAGATGACAGAGCAGATAAGCAGGACCATGAGAACAAGTTGAGTTAGCTGAATTGTTTGATACCAGCTTACAGTTTTTTTCCATTCTTTCTTTATCTCGTTTGCGTAAGCTGCACACGGTGTGGGCTTTCAAATGACGTCGATTCAATCGATCGATGCTTATTTGTGACGCACAACGTCCCAATTAGCCAGTCACCCAGCGACTTTGCAAGGAAGTTTTGTGGTGCATCGGCGTAAAACAAGAGCATGCTAAATCGGTGGAGTGGAGGTGTTCCAATGAGGAGTTTTAGGGACAAACGTGCGCGCTTTACAAACAAACGTCAACACGTGATCATCCCATCGTGACGCCGATTGCATTTCTGTTGTCGAGTGGCACAGGTGGCAGGGGTCTAACTCGGTTGGGATCTCCTTGTCAGGGGGGGGATGTGAGCCCACTTTCAGATCGGTTGCGGTGCGATGCGGCCCGTAAAAAATAAATAAAAACGAACGATTCCGCAGGTGCCCGCCACAAAAACTCCGTGCGCGCGCGTGTGTGCACCCCCCTTCGGCACAAACCAGACCCCGTGGCTCTCACCGGCTCTCCCCTTATCTCGCGGCTGCAAAGCCTCTCTCTTCCTGTGGCCACCGGGGGGCCTGCCAGCGCTCACCGCCGGTGCCAGACCACACCCCCCGACCTGTGCGTGGGCTTCGCCTCAACCTTACCGCAGCGCCAGCTGCTGCCCCGTGCGTCCGCCACCCCCCCCCCCCCACCTCGCCCGCCCAGCCCCTCGATTGGCGAGCAGAATCAGAATCGGAATGTTGATTTGTACCGGGAGGAATCCAACTAGCTCTAAAGCTCTTTTTCACAGATATCCAGTATTTTCACAGACGTTCAGAGCGGTGTCCGTGCCTCGCAAACTCTCACAAACAGGAACATTTGCGCAGATAATCATGGCTAGTAGGCCCGCCCCCCCCCCACCCAACCGTCAAATCCCATGAGAGGATTTTCAACTGCCCCAACGTCGTTCTTTTGCCCCGAGGTTCCACGACCCCGCAGTGGTTCGGGTGCGGCCTACACGGCAAGCGACGACGCCTCCAGAGTGGGAAAACAGAGGAGCTTGGGTTTTCGGTGATATACCGGCTATCGCTCCGTGGTGCCCGTGCGATGGCCGTGAAAACCGTAAGAGCGTCCCGGTCTTGCATCGCGATCCGATATCACGGTCGCTGGCGATACCTCGGCGCTTGGGGACAGCGTGGCGTGTACACGCAGGGCGCGCGGAAACCTAAATGCGGAGAGAAAAAATAGTGGCAAAATAATTAGTATTTTTTATTGTCGTCGTCGTTGTTGTTGTTGTTGCTGCGAGAGTTTACCTGGAAGAGCCCCACCAAGTCTCAAGGCTCTTCTTCAGGAAGGTCCTGCCCAGTGTTTCTCAGCAGGGGCCGTGTTCCTACACGTGCCGTCGCGGGTGAACCTGCACAGCTCGGCGATTCGAGACGTTTGGCCCGATTGCGGTGACAAATTGCGTGCATTTAAAAATGTTTTTATTTTTAGAATCATCGGTAAACAAAGTCCCGCGCTCTCCACCGCCGACTTGGCAACACGGTAGAGCAACCCCATCCCCAGACGGGGTGCCATTGACGTAATTGGCCGACATGCGGCTATGAAGCAAAAAAAAAAACGCGCCGCCCGCGTCCAAGATAGTGGCAGGTGCTGCGCCTAAGGTCATTCTTGGCGACGTAATTGCATTCTCCGCGGAGACGGGTTCAGCGCCGCTGACGTCAGAGCCGTCGCCTTCTGACGCTCGCCGAGCCGCTAGCCGAGCGCGGCGCGAGTGGCGAGGAATACTAAGGATGCCGCCCGCTCGCCCGCTCGCAGCAGAGACACCCACCTCCGCAAGTGACCGATTGGTATTGACGACGACGATGATAAGAATAAGTCATTGCGGTCCTGTGCCAATCCACCGCTGGATGGCGGCGTAACCGCCCACCTCCCCACCCCCGCACGTCTTGTGTCGCGGGAGCCGGTTGACTGTGGGGTGGGTGACGGGGGAGGGGGGGTCAAGGACCGGCTCGGATGTCGCTCGCCGCTAGCGCTGGCGGCCGTGGCTGGGGGCTGGACATCAAACGCGGGGGTCGGGGGGGGTGGAGGGGGGTCAAGGACCGGCTCGGATGTCGCTTGTCGCTAATGCCGGCGGCCGTGGCTGGGCATCAAACTCGGGGAGGGGGGGGAGGGGGGTTGGGGGTCGCTGGGTGCGGAGCGCGGAGCAGCAATCGCCACTCCCACCACCACCGCTTGCCGCCCCCCCAGGCTACGAAATAGAATTTCGGGGAAACAAAGGGTAAGCAGTCGTGAACTGTAGTCTCGGCATCATCGTTGCCTAGCCAGCTTGCATCAGCCTTGGCAGCAGGGTGAGGATGAACGGGTTGCATTTGGCAATTGAATCCCTGGGGGTGAGGGACGTTGAATGGTCGTGCCTCCGGTTTTGAGTCCGTGCCTCCCTGCTCTCGGGAGGGGGGGGGGGGGGAGTCACGCACATTTACAGGAATTCACATTCGCGCTGAGTAACGAAGGAGACGTCACGGCGATGCACTCCCTCGCTGCTCCTGACGCGCGTCATCTCTGCCGCATCCACATCGGCCATACGAAAGGAGGAGGAGAAGATGATGATGATGATGAGTGCGCTTGGTTAATCGGAGAGCGATTGCAGGCAGAGGCGACTTCACAGGTGCGCGCGGTCGGTTAACAACGCCTGACGGGTCGGTTGCAGTTCGCTCCTGCTGCCGCTTTTGGTAAATTGACGAATTTACAATCGGCGCCGAGAAAACGATGAGCAATTCCACGCTTGACGCAGTAAGTGCTGTCGGCAAGCGCCTATTAAGGCGAACGATCCGCCTGTGAGGGTGGCGCGGCCCCACACAGCGCACGCTTCGGGCATCTGGGCCCCTCCCCGTTGCCCACGTTTATCACCTCGCCACAACCCAAGTATGCATTTTTCGCTTCGACGGGGGGGGGCGGCTCATCTGTTCGGGAGCACGTTCCACGCTGCGTGCCATTGTGACGCTCCTTCTGTGGCGGTCGACGGCAAGCCACTTGATTGACCTGCGCGGCCGAGCGGAATGATACGGCGCGCGGAGACGGTACGGTGCTCGGAACAGCACGCGGAACGGTACGCGGTACGGTACGCGGAATCGTACGGTAAGCGGCGGCGTTTCCCTCGTCTCAGCTCTGCTTCCGCCAGGGCGATCTTGACGCGGTTTCAGTAACTCTGCCCGAGCTCACCTCGTGGAGGAACCAGGCCTGTGTCGGGACGTGCGCACGTGGTTTTCGGCGCTGGCAACGGTGGGCGGGACCGCGCCGTTCCCTCATCGCGCGGCGCTCGCGACGAAGGGGTGGCGATCGTCTTGTCGGCGCAGAATTCCAATTATTTCCCCAATTGCCGCAAATGAAAGCCCGAGTGCACTTTAATGTCGCCGTCAAATATTTCGGAAATCAAAACGTTACGCCGGGGGTATAATTACCAGTGGTCGTGGGTTGTTTTTTTTTTCAGCGTGGGCACCCGGAAATGTGTTTTTTGTTCTCACACAGTCGTTGGGAAATTGGATTTTTGTTGAAGGACGAATTTTCGTGTGTTCTTTAACAAATACACTGCATGTGTGCGTGTCTGTGCGCGTGAATGTGTGTGTAAATATGTGTATATGCGTGTATAGGTGCTCGCTAACAGCACTTGCCCCAACAGTCTGTTCAGGCTATATGTGGAATCTTTGTCTTTGTATATGTGAATGTGTGTGCATGTGCGTGCGTGTTTGTGCGTGCGCGCGCATGTGCGGCTGCGTGCGTGAACGTGTGCGTGTGTGTGCGCGCATGTGCGGCTGCGTGCATGCGTGTGTGTGCACGCGCGACTGTGTGTGCGTGCGTGTGTGCACGCGCGTGTGTGCACGCGCGACTGTGCGTGTGTGTGCGCGCATGTGCGGCTGCGTGCATGCGTGTGTGTGCACGCGCGACTGTGTGTGCGTGCGTGTGTGCACGCGCGACTGTGTGCGTGCTTGTGCGTGTGTGTGCACGCGCGACTGTGTGTGCGTGCGTGTGTGCACGCGCGTGTGTGCACGCGCGACTGTGTGCGTGCTTGTGCGTGTGTGTGTGCACGAGCGACTGTGTGCGTGTGTGTGTGCACGCGCGACTGTGTGCACGCGCGACTGTGTGCGTGCTTGTGTGTGTGTGTGCACGAGCGACTGTGTGCGTGCGTGTGTGCCCGCCGCTGGTGCGGTGGATATTTTGGGATGAATGGAGCCTTCAGGAACAATGACACGCAGCGAAGGACGGAGGAAATTGGATTGCCGACTATCGGCGACCGTAACGCCGCCGAGCGGTTTAACCCAGTTCCCTGCTCCTGCCACCCCCCCCCCCCCGACTCCTTCTCTCGGCGCTTTTGTCGCTTTATATAGAAGCCCCGCCGTACTTCCGGCCACTTGTTTTTCCTAAGATTCCTAAGATAGCACTTTGGCGTTGGACCATCTAAAACAATTCGAGGTGGCCGCGTGGCTTCAGAGGTCAGAGCAAGGAGAGCCGATGTCCCCTCTGCGACGCTGAATGTGGAACCTGGGTTTCAGCCGCCCCTGATGAAGTCGAATTCTCAGCTGTAGGGAGCTGATGACCTCAGCCCAGCCGCAAGTGACTTTCGCGCACCAAGAAGTACCCAGCTAAATTGAGTTTTCCCACTTAAATGGTTGCCAAATTATAGCTCTGAAAAAAAAAGTTGCTTCGTCGTCACGCGATGAAATCGATCTCGTCCGTCGATAAGGTCTCACGAATAAATAAGACGTCTCCAACCTGTGCGGGTTCTTCAAAATCAAAATCCAAGTTGTCCCTATTTCCGTGTGATTCCGACCTTTCTCGCCTCTGTGAGCAAAATGACCCCAGGCAGCCTTCTTGTAATTTTTGGTTGTTGTCTTCCCCATCGAGCCACCAGCGGAATTTTCACCGCGTTGGAACTCCCCTTCCTTGGGTCGCCCCCCCCCCCCCCCATCGCGTTCACGTGAATCGGTGGCGAAAGACAAAACCGACTATGGGGAGGGGGGGAAAGCCAGCCGCCGTATTATCGCGAACGCTCTGGGATTATTATTGATGTGTGTGTGTGGGGGGGGGGGTTAAGGATGGTCGAGATAACACAAAGTCACACGGTGGGGCGGCTCCTCCTCCTCGTCGTAGTCGTCGTTGTTGTCGTTGTTGTTGTCGTTGTCGTCGTTGTCCTCGTTGTTGTCGTAGTCATTGTTGTTGTCGTTGTTGTTGTCGTTGTCTCCGCGCGAAACGACTCTGGGAGCCTGCGCCTTAAAATTAATCGGTCCACGCAGAGCGCCCACGGAGTTGGAGCCGCTCAACGATCGCCGCCGAGATTGGGGTGCCACGGTACCGAGATGTTAACCACCTTGTCGGATATGCAGGTGGTTGTGAGTTCGATCCCGATCCTTACGCCTGCTGTATATTTAAAATTTTTGCGTGTTCCTCCCCGTAGTCACGTGGAATTTTTCTCCGGCTCCTCCGGATTTTTTCTCTCCACTTTCAGAGTATTTGGCTGCAATCGTTTTCCATGCGATAAGCCGCTTCGTTGAGCTATTATTTACGATAGCCAAGTCTCTTCTGAAAAAAGACCTATACAGTTCAGTGGGCCTTACCTGTTAAAATAAAACATAGTTCAGTTCATAGATCTCCCCCACCGGCTGCGCCAGGCACCGGGCTGGAAACACCGGGGCGGCCGGCTCTGTCTGTCTGCGAAGGAACCCTGCACGATTGAATATTTGCGAGTGGAAATAACTCTCACGCAAATTGATACTTGCTCATGAGTTAGTAGTCGCAGCATCTTTGGGATTCTGTCACCAACTTTGTCGCTCGAATTTTTGCGGTAAAAACCAGTCATCGGTGGTGCAGGTCGCAAAAGTGTCCTCCCAGCCTCCCGGGCAAATCCTCACGCGGTCGTGTCACGGAACGGCCCCCGGGAGTTGACATCGCAGAACTACTACCAAAGTGACATTCGTAAATCTCAACACTTAGCTGGTGCGCCGTCATGCTGCCTTAAGGGTAGTTCGCTGTGCGTCGGTCATCTGTCGCTTGTAAATTTAAGCCATCAAGGCCGGGTCTTGGCCAGAATAAGTGAAATACCCAAATGGATTTGCTCCGATTTTCCTTGCTTTTTGCGCATTTGATTTGATGAGTTTTCGTGTAAATGCAGCTAACCTATTTCTACCCAAAAAATGTACCCTATTATGTGGTGTGAATTCACTGTACATGTGGCTATCCGGTCGGACGTGGAACAAGACTCAATGTACACTGTGTGTACACTGCATGTGTACTGTGCGTGTAGTGTGTGTACCGTGTATTGTGTGTGTACTGCGTGTATTGTGTGTGTACTGCGTGTGTACTATGTGCCCTTCGCTTTGTGCGCCATTTTTTTGTTTGTTTTTAAAGCATCCGCTGCCGCCGCACAAAGCAAGGTGAAGCTTGCATATGTGAGCACTCCCATCTCTTCTGTGACGGGTCCATCCAGCATGAAAGAGTAGGCCAAGCACCCTCTAAAGGGGCTCTCTAGAGCTTCCCCCTAGCGGAGACAGGGGACCCCTTCTGCCAGCCGTGGCGTGAGCACAAGAAATTGCAGGGCTGCGCCATTTTTACCTTTGTTACATTTGTAAATAGTCGTAGAGGATTCCTAAAGCTCACGGCGCGCGAGCGCCTGGTTTCACCCGTCGGTGGCTCGCCAATTGTCGTGATGAATAGTTTGACGTCCCGAAATCTAAGAACGCGTTCGTGTTTTTCCCTCCAAGGTGACCGCACGTTCCGAGGCCTGTAATTATTTCCGCGGGTTGGACTTTTTTGTTGTTGTTGTTGTTGTATTTCTGTGTTTACATTTCCCCTCTGCCCCCCCCCCCCGCATGTCGACCGTTTGTGTATTATTTTGCAACTTTGAACTAAACCCCCCCCCCCCGTCCCTCCCCCCTCCTCTCTATACTACTCACTTAAGAAAAACATGACTCTGTTTATTATTACGTGGCACCGTTGACTGTGTGTAAAAAAAAAGTGTCTCACCTTTATGGAAGAAGAAGAAAAACATCTTCCAAAAACGGGAAATTTTCTACGAGGCCGACTTTTCTGCGTCCAATTAGTAATTAAATTAAAACTAAACTGTTTTTTCCATGTAAGGCCCCATTGAGCTAGATGTAGCTGTTTTTCAGAAGCGACCTGGCTGTCACATACGGCTTGTCACGTGGAAATGTATAGCAGCCGAATATTCAAAACACACGTCGATTCTAAATGTGGAGGGAAAACCCAGATGACCCGGAAAAAAATCCACGCGACCACAGCGGGAGAGAGAGAGATGCAAACTACAAATATACAGCAGCAGGCGTCAGGTTCAGGGTTGAACCCACGACCTCCTGTACACCAGGCGAGGAAGATAACATCTCGCCACCGTGATGAGGTAGAAATAAAGCTACGCAAACTCCAAATATACAGCAGCAGGCGTCAGGGTCGGGATGGAACCCACGACCTCCTGTACACCAGGCGAGGTAGTAAACATCTCCTAGCAACCACGGCGCGCGATCAGGGTCCTGGAAGCTGGTGTTCTTCTGGCAAGGAAACTTTCTTGCTTCTCGAGAAGGAAAACCTCTCGAGGGGAAAAGCCCGGGAGGGCACCGCGGGTCCTGCCCTCCAGCCCAGCGCGTCACGTGGGGCACACACACCAAACAGCAGCAGTGACTGCAGCTCCGTACGCCGCAAAGTGGTGGTGACGTCAC
Source organism: Lampetra planeri (assembly GCF_965212315.1). Lineage (NCBI taxonomy): Eukaryota > Metazoa > Chordata > Hyperoartia > Petromyzontiformes > Petromyzontidae > Lampetra > Lampetra planeri. The sequence continues at coordinate 3,755,334 of NC_136168.1, read as the reverse complement.
CACGGCGCGCTTGCACCAGGCTAGGTGCACACAGAAAGACAAAGATTCCCCGTATAACCTTAACAGACTGATGGGGCAAGTGCTGTTAGCGAGCACCTATGAAGGCCGGCATGGCACACAAGGGGGTGGGTGTCCAACAGCACGCCCGGCCGCCTTTGTTTCCCTGGTGGCAATGTTTACACACCGCACCAGGTACTCATTTTAGGCTGAGTCGAACTAGTTTTGAGGCCCAGGACCGGTTCAGATAATCGTCACCCTTGTCGGCGGTGAGCAGGAATCAAACTCGGGACCGCCGGGTTCGTAGCGCAGCGCGCTAACCGCTACACTACCGCTCCCCACACGACACACACACACACGTCACGTGCGCACTTGCACTCACTTGTGCGATGTCTATTTCCCCACGAGTGAGTGAGCGCGCGGTGGTTTCTCTAGCACACGTGCTCACGTGTGCACGTGCGTGCGCAAAAGTGTGGGTGTGCACCCAACAGCTCGTGTGAAACTGCCGCCCGTGGTTCGAAACCTCGGTTTTGCGTGACGTTTGTTCATGGTGATCTCGCCAGCGGTCCATATGACTCTTGAACTCTGATAAGCATGGCAATGGCACAACTCAAGATAAACAGTTGCGCAATCTTATTACATATTTTCCTAAAGCTCCCCCCACCCCCACCCCCGCAACAACTACACTTTTTTTTAAGCCGATAATTACATCTATTTTACGAAAAAACCCAACGGACTGCATAGCAGCGGGTCTTTATAAACGCAAGGCCCCTAAGAGGAATCGCTGGCCCACCGCACAGTCGTGGTCAACGAACGTATCCCTCCACTTACACCGGGGAGCAACAACGGATGTCCCTCCTGGCTTCGTGTACCCCCTCTTCGTAGCACGGAAGATGATGAGCCGCCGTCTAGAAGTTTAGCCACGGTCCAGATGTTGCGTCACTATCCAATCGGAGGTGCGATGGGAAGCCCCGCCCACCCCCCCCCAATACGTTCCATTCATTGGCTGCCATATTCAGATAACCCCCTCCCCCCTTATCCTCCCTTAACTTGTATTTAAGGGCTTGTCTCTTGGAATGTTGCCTCACTTGATACGGTAAATCTAGCTGTGACGGTCCCATCTGATGACGGAGACTTGTGTTGCCTCCGAAACGTCGTGATTTATCATTTTATTTCTATTATGTTATTTTTATTATTTAATTTTACCTACTTGACTTTACCGCAAAAAACCTAAGAGTAAGTGTGCGATGGGAAGGTCAACAAACTAAACACAAAAAGCAGTTTTAAAGCAGTCTAGATGGTTTAAAAGTGCGTAGCTCCCCAGTGCCTTACTAATATCGGAAGGAAGAGCGCGTTCCAGACGGCCGCAGAAGCGCATCTGTCCGCCGTCTTTTTTCGACGGTGGTTGAAGAAGCAATTGGGGTGGCGGTGGCGGTGGTATCGCTCGTGGCCTCGCAGCAAGAAGGCCCTGGGTTCGATTCCCGACTCACGCGCACACCCCGTTCTGTGTGCAGTTTTTGTATTTTCTCTCCACCTGTTCTGCATGGGTTTTTCTCCGGGTTCTCCGGTCTCCTCCCAATGCTGAAAAATGTACCTGCATTTGACTCAATCTGGAACGCACGCAGCAGAGACGTCGCCACCACCTTGGCAGGACCCTCCTGAAGCAGTCTTGAAAGTCGATGAGGTCTTCCCTGGGTAAACGAGCTTAGTGATAATGTTGTTATTCGTAATAATAAATATAACGGCTGCTGTCTAGACGTGTCATTTTGCGGTTGAAAGCGGCGTAATGATCTGGCAGGGAATGTTTTTTTTTTTTAGAATACTCCAGCTTGCGGTGGCTGTGATATTGGCAGTGATATAATTAAAACGTTTGAAAAGGCCCCTTAATTGCGTAAAAGCGGCACTCTTTTTGCCCGTTTGCTGACCGAGTGGTAAAACGCGACCACCACAACGAAACGCTCGCCTCATTCAAATCGTGCCGATGCCCCCCGAAATGAACGATTGCGAAAATATAATTATGATTTTTTCTTTTCCTCCGAATTAATCATGGCTAAAACACACCACCACTACCACCACCCGAGCGCTGCACAGTGAAAGCCAGACACCTTTAGCGGATTGTGTTGCGGTGCCGGAATTCTCGGCGTCGATTCCGCTGTCCGCCCATCTCCCTTTGTTCATCGAAAACGACGAGCAGTTCCCGTCAAGGTCACCCGGGGGAGTTCAGGGCCCCGCCTCTGCCACCTCATTTCCTACCCGTGAGCCTCAGCGTTGTCTCTGCATCTCAGTATGAGTGTGTACGTGTGTTGAACTTCTTTACATACATAGCCAACCGTGCTAATCGGAGGTGCGGTGTATGTACGTATGTTGAACGTTTTGATTTAAAGCTTTGGTGACTGCAGGGATTCATATTCTTGGTTCTTTCGGTAAAGTCACGTAGAAGGGAAATAATAAAATAATATGAATATAAAACAATCAAAAATAAAAATTCTCACGACGTTTCGACTGCAACACAAGCAATCATCATCAGGTGTGAAATCCACAGCGAGATGTGGATTTCAAGCAATCATCATCAGGTGTGAAATCCACAGGAAGATGTGCATTTCACACCTGATGATGATTGCTTGTGTTGCAGTCGAAACGTCGTGAGAATTTTAATTGTTTAATATTTTTATTATTTTATTATTTCCCTTCTACGTGACTTTACCGAAAGAACCAAGAATATGTTGAACGTGTTTTGCACCGTGCTAATCGGAGGTGCGGTGTATGTACGTGTGTCGAACTTCTTTCGCACCGTACGTAGCCAACTGTGCTAATCGGAGGTGCGGGGGGAAGGACAACAAACTAAACACAAAATGCAGTTCTAAAGAAATGAGTTTGTCAATCTAGATGAGGATTTAAAAGTTGCATAGCTCCAGTGGCTTCCTAATATCGAAAGGAAGTGCGTTCCAGACGGCCACAGAAGCGCATCTGAAAGCACGCGATGTGGTGACCTTCTTTACATATGGTGTTCTAACCACAGCAAGAGTAAAAAAAAATATTTAGTTTACGCACTTAGAACCTCCAAACAAGGTGGCGAGATGTTAATTACCTTGCCTGGTATTCAGGGGGTCGTGGGTTCGATCCCGACCCTGACGCCTGCTGCTGTATATTTAGAGTTTGCATGTTCTCCCCATGGTCACGTGGATTTTTCTGCAGGCCCCCCTCCCGTTTTTCCCTCCACATTTAGAAAAATGCGCTTCGAGTATTTGGCTTGCTGTCAATTTCCACGAGGTAAGGCAGTTGGTTGAGCTTATCATTTGTGACCAAGTGGCTTTTGAAAGAGAGCTGTGTAGCACAGTGGGCCTTACCTGGTAAAATAAGAATAGCAAATCGTAACAAACCTGTACGTTTCGATTTAAAGCTTTCATGACTGCAGGGATTCATCTTCTTGGTTCTTTCGGTAAAGTCACGTAGAATGGAAATAATAAAATAATAAAAATAAAACATCATAAAATAATTCTCACGACGTTTCGGCCACAACGCAAGCAGCCGCCCTCAGACTCTGTCTACTCGACAGACCTGCTCTCCACCTGAGGACGGCTGCTTGCGTTGTGGCCGAAACGTCGTGAGAATTATTTTATTATGTTTTATTTGTATTATTTTATTATTTCCATTCTTTGTGACTTTATCGAAAGAACCAAGAAGATGAAACCGGCACGTATCATTAACTTCCTTGCACCTCGTTTAATCTTAGTTTTATTCCCCTTAACGCGCGCGCTAGAAACAATTGAATACAATGCAGCTCGTGCTAACTGCATAGCTGGTTATGTGCTCCCGCACGGCATGCCGCTAATTGAATGGCAGACTCTCTAATGGGTTGCGGTGCAGGTTTGTGCTCGGCCCGTTTAAAAACACGCACGTAACAAGGCGGCCGTACGGGACGGCTCAAGGCTCCCTGCAGCTGCTCCTGGATCCCCCGCACACACTCCAACTTAACGCACACGATCCACTCGCTCATTTGCTCACCCGCTCATCCGCTCACTCACATGCTCACCCACTCACTCACTCACTCACATGCTCACTCACATGCTCACTCACATGCTCACCCACTCACCCACTCACTCACATGCTCACCCACTCACCCGCTCACTCACATGCTCACCCGCTCACTCACCCGCTCACCCACTCACTCACATGCTCACCCGCTCACCCACTCACTCACCCGCTCACCCACTCACTCACTCACATGCTCACCCGCTCGCTCACCTGCTCACCCGCTCACCCGCCCACTTACCTGCTCACCCGCTCACCCACTCACTCACCTGCTCACCACACAGGAGGTGACCTCGCAGTTCTTTCTGCTTCTTCCTGCGCACTGCTCCACTGTGGAATAACCTACGAGTAGCTCGCTCAATGCACGTGACGTACCAGCCCTTTATCCATCACGGCTTTTACTCATGCTTTTTGTTGCTGGCCGTTTGGCATTATGGGCCCTGTGTGGGCCTGTGTTCCCCAACCGTGATAGTTTTTTTTTTATCCCCAGCCCGCTAGGCGGTGACACCGCTCCACCATCGCTAGGAGATGTTAACTACCTCGCCTGGTATGCAGGAGGTCATGGGTTCGATCCTGACCCTGACGCCTGTTTATTTGGAGTTTGCGTGTGTCTCTCTCCCCATGGTCACGTTGATTTCTCTCCGAGTCCTCCGGTTTTTCCCTCCGCATTTAGAATCGACATCACGCGGTTTAGAGTATTTAGCTGCTATAAATGTCCACGTGATAAGCCACTTAGTTGAGCTATATACTTCCATGCTTGATCACATCTTTAAATACTCTTAGGTTTTTTCGGTAAAGTCACGTAGGTGAAATAATAATAAACTAAAATATTAATAAATGATAATAACTAAATTAAACCACGACGTTTCGGAAGCAACACAAGCCTCCGTCATCAGGTGTAACTGCTCCAGTAAAATTACTGTAGCGTGTGTAATTTTACTGGAGCAGTTACACCTGATGACAGAGGCGGATGACGGAGGCTTGTGTTGCTTCCGAAACGTCGTGATTTAATTTAGTTATTTTCATTGGGCGTTGCGTCGTGATATACGTCTGTTATTACATTTGGCGACGAGTGAAAGGGGGGGGGGAGATAAAAACACCCCGGAATATTCCCGCGGTGTCTTGGTTACTTTTTTCCCCCGCGGTTTGACGTCGTTGCGGGCGGAGGCCATCCGTCGGCGGCCCTTTGCCGCAAAATCTCCCGGCGCGGCTCAGAGAGGGCAGGGGCGGTATCATAATATCTGTGCCTCGTGTAACAAGTGATGCAGTATTCAGCACGCGGATCGCGTTGTTCCCCTTTGTGTTCGTCACCTCGTGTTACCGTGCAGGTTGCTTGAAGCACCACCGCACCATTAACATTTCATGCTTGCAAGCGTGCTTACAGCCAACCGTGCTCGACAAATAGTATTCTCGAGGATACACACACACAACTGATATAAAACCCAGCAATGTCCATCCGCACAAAGCATTGGCAATGGCCGATTGCGGTCGTGTGCTGGAATGGTTGAAACTGTTGCTACGTCCGCACCTCCGAACAAGCGCGGTTGGCTACGTATGGTGCGAAAGAAGTTCAACACGCGCGCGTACGTGTGGTGGCTCTGCTGCCGTAGCAGGGCCGCTGATCAAATTAGACCGTCGTGTGGTCGTTTGGGAAACTTCCCAATCCGTGGTACACCCTGCCCTGACATAGTTGCTCGGCGCACGGCTCTGCGTTCGTCAGGAATAGTTAGAATGTTTATATTTTTGTTCATACGTGCAGCGTCGTCGTCGTTCATGCAAATTGCCATCCCACGGTCGCTGATGAGCCAATTGCCCAAACTCTGCTTTCCTCTCTGTATATTAACATTTTTGTTCAGCCACTTAATCCTTTCCCGTATCCGAGATGTCTGCATGTTGCAGGGTGTGCGTCCCGTTCACCGCCGAAACTCGGAACGGGTCGAGTGGCTCGGCGTAAATTTTATTCGGAGAGGCGTAGTAGCAGCGCCGTTGTTTTTAAAGACGTTGCGCTCACCGCAGAGAACCGTAGCGAAACGACCGCCACTCTATGATAGCTGGCACCAAACTGTGCCACGCGCTCTCCTGCATGGCCTTGTGGGAGCAAACTGATGACGTACATGCACATTATTGGAATGGGAAAGGGTTAATAAGTATTTATACAAGCGAGAGGAAGCTGAAACACCCGGAAAAAAACCCACGCGTGCGAAGGAGCAACGCTTTATCCCCCGTACAGATGGAACAGATGGGCGCAAAAAATTCCGTTACCACCATCTCCTGGTGAACCATGGTTACGGATCATCCTCGGTGCCCCCATGGGAAAGGAGAGTTTCACAACATCCGTGCGACGATCCAGCAACCCTCGCTGCTGCCTCCACAGCGCTGGGTTACAGGCACCAGCCACGTGCGGCTCTCGTGTAGCCACCAGCGTCACCACGCGGCTAAGTTCTGCGTTTTATTGTTACACTCTCCAGAAGCCCGACCCAGAGCAGATCCGACAACGAAAGCTTGGCGTCAATGCAGCGTTAGCGCGCGCGTTCTTGAGTGAAGGCGACATTTCACTCGGCCGATTGCGAAGCGAGTGAACATTTCGTGGAACGCATAAGTACGTAGCCATTGGAACGTCGTTAGTTTTTGTTGCGCGGTGTAATTTTCGTAAATCTTAAAAACGCCGCTCGTCATACGCCCGCCATTCACTGCGCGCGCGACGCCAGTCCCAGGATCCCGATTTAATCGACGTGGGCCCACGAAAGAATGATTAATTGGACAAACAAAGATCAAGTATGAGAATGAGAGAGATAATGTAGAGCGATCGAGAGAGAGAGAGAGAGAAATCCCTGGGCTAGCAAACGACAATCGTTTCGTAATCGCGAGCTCTCAATGCGCCGGGATTACGATGATGCCGAAAACGCTCGGCACATCGCACGCCGGCGCGGTAATTGCCGCGAGTGTTTTAAAAAAAATGTTGCCGTGGTTGTTATTATGTTGTTTTTGTTCTCTTTATTTCTCGCAGGAGAAAGCAGGGCTAAAAATAACCACGCTCGATCGCCCGGTGTTTGTGCCTCCATGAGACTAGGCCGGAGTGAATCTCGCAGCGGCTGTGACGCCATCACGCTCGTGTCGGTGGCATGGGCAGGCGCACGGCGCGGTCAGTGGCATGGGCAGGTGTGTAACAGACATACCTTTCAATAATATTACTAAATGAACTCGTTTATGTTCAAAGTAAAATGATAAAATGCTGCTGCCACTTTGCATTGTGGGAAGACGCGCGCCACACGGCTCGCCATGACGATACTTGGTGAGAAATCGGAGCCACGCCAATACCCCATTGTCCTTTTTCCCCGGGGTGTCGTCACGCTGAGATCGTTGCTGCTCGGTTAATTTTTATCTCCTGAAAAAAAATATATATACAGTATATCTGAATGAACAAAACGAAATAGCGTAAAAGTGTAAATAAAACGTTGTTAGCTTGGGACTGATCCGTGTTGACTTTCCAACGAGGTCTCTGAGATCTTGGGATAAAGTCACGCGTTTAGAGTATTTGGCTGCAATAAATTCCCACGTGATGATAAGCCACTTCGTTGAGCTATCATTTGTGATAGCCATGTCGTTTTTGCAAAAATACCTATATAGTTCAGTGGGGCCTTACCTGGTAAAATAAAAAAAATTGTTTAGAATGGAGGTTTATGCACCGGTAGCGGCATGGGCAAGACATTCAGGCGCTCTAGAGATACCTTTAACCCGTTAAATAATTGCTTCTCAAACAGTTTAATTGGCGGCATGGTGTTATATACGAGGTCATCACTTTCATCATTTTTTCGAATATAATTATCTCCTGTGCAACTTGACGCCGCGTGCGTTTTAAGCGTTGCTCATTGTGAAGTGGCAATGATTATTATAGGAGACTTTTGGAACGCGTACGTATGTATGGTTGTATGTTTGGTTGAACTTCTTTCGCACCGTGCGTAGACAACCGTGGCTCATCGGAGGTGCGGGGGAAAGGCAACAAACTAAACGCAACAAAAATCAATTCTAAATCTAGATGATTTGAACGTGCATAGCTCCCAGTGGCTTCCTAACATCGGAAGGGAGAGCGTTCCAGACGGCCGCAGAAGCGCGTCTGTGACCCCGCGATGCGGTGACCCTCTTTACGGTGACGCGAACTGCAGTTGAAGAACTAACGAGAGCGGCGAACCACGCAAAGGATGGTCAATAAAATACGGAAACGCGATTGTAAAGATTTGGAGGAAAAAAATCGATATCGCCATGGTCGTCGTCTCGTCGTGAATATAGAAGATAGAAACCTTCCAAGGGTTTTTGTTGTTGTTGTTGTGACGAGCAGCCGGAGTGGCATATGCGGTGGGTAACCGTACCCACCGCATATGCCACTCCCTTGAATACTATAATGATAACAACAGCAGCAGCAGCAGACGTAAACAAGGCAGGATGTTTCTCCGGCTGCTCGTCACAACAACAACAACAAAAACCCTTGGAAGGTTTCTATCTTCGTTTGCCTCTTATTTTTAAGCATTTCAGGATCATCAGAATCGGAGGAATCCGTTCACTTTGAAGCGCAAAGAATCGTCAGACTTTGTTAGTTTGGCACACGACGAATTGCCATGAACCGTGGTCGTGATTCAATTCAAATAATAAATCTGTTTTTTTTTACTCTACGTTGCGGCGAATGCAGCATCGCCTCCAGTGGTTGCAGGCTTGACACGAGGCAGTTATATACAAGTAATATTTTAAAAAACTTTTTTTAAAACACGCTTTTATGAAATGTCCTAGTAATGGCAGAACTTCACGACTCCAGGAAGTGGCCCCGAAGCTTGCCATAACGTAAGGGACCGTGTCCAATTACAGCCAACGTCAGTTGACCGTGGACAATTAGACCCAAGCCGAAACATAACATATAAAAAAGAACGTTTAAAAAAAGATATTTTTTATGATAGAATATAGTTTTGTCATCAGTATGACATAAGTATACCAAGTTTGCAGTCGATACCACATTGGGAAGTGGGTTAAAATTGATTTACAAGATTTGAGGATACAACGACAACAATAGTGAAATTTTGATTTTAAGCTTTCGTGACTGTAGGGATTCATATTCTTGGTTCTTTCGGTAAAGTCACATAGAAGGAAAATAATAAAATAATACGTGACTTTACCAAAAGAACCAAGAATATAACAGTGAGTTAATAGAAAGTGTGTAAAAAAATATAGCGTCGTCGTGTGCCATGATCTACTTGAATAAAATATAATCGCTTAATTGGTCCTGACGCACTGCGTCTCTGCGCGTGTCGCAGGTGCAAGAGGCTGTAATCGATTATCCCATGCCCCGTGTGATTTGCCAAGTTTCCACCGAATCTTCTTGGTTCTTTCGGTAAAGTCACGTAGAAGGGAAGTAATAAAATAATAAAAATAAAACATAATAAAATAAAATAATTCTCACGACGTTTCGGCTACAACGCAAGCAGCCGTCTTCAGGTCGTGAGAATTATTTTATTTTATTATGTTTTATTTTTATTATTTTATTACTTCCCTTCTACGTGACTTTACCGAAAGAACCAAGAAGATGAATCCCTGCAGTCACGAAAGCTTTAAATCGAAATTTCCACCGAATGTTAGGGAAACGCCTGGTAACGTGTTTTCGCGTCATTGGCATCCGCCTTGCGTTGCCGCGAGTTCCCATCGCCAGCGCGCTCCGCGTAAGATTCCTTTGCGCAGTAATCGCCGCTGTGAATCCATTAGTGGCAGCGACGTAGGATCTTTTTTAAAAATATAAATTCAGGCCAGCTGTTTACTTGCTGCAGTTTCATAACGCGTGCACGCCGGGGAGCCGTGCACTCTCGAGGGGCCCCAGATGTGTACGAAGCACACGACCAAAATTAGCGTTTCCCTCCGCGCCGAAGGGGGGCAACAATGCCCGCGGCTCGCTTGCATTGTTTGTGGTTCTGCATCCGGGTGGAGTGCTGGTGGTGGGGGAGGTTTTTTTTTTAATTCAAACGAGTAAATAAACGACCGAACGTGCACTTCCAGAACTTCCCGTGCATCATTTAATTTTTTTTTCTTTTTCTCAAAATTGCGATGGCTGTTTTCTTCTCTCTCCCATCGGGTTGCTTTTTTCGGAAACACTTTACGATTTGTTTGGACTTCGGGGGGCGCACAGCTGATGGACCCCAGTTTGTGAAAGCCCCCTGTGGCCAAGGGTCGTTTGCTTTTGAAGCTCTGTTGATTCCCTTACATGGAGTGGCTGGGGGTGGGGGATGCGGGCGCGGTGGGGGGTGAGATTTACGTTGAGATTGTGGCGAGAGAGGGGGGGTGGGAGGGGCGGGGGTGTGGTACGGGGGGTCAGGTGTTGTCAGTGGTAGTACCCCGGTTGGCGCGTTGCGCTGCGGATCAAGTGACCTGAGATTGATTCCTGCTCATAGCCACCAACACCGGTGACGATTATCTGAACCGGTCCTGAGCCTCCCCTAGGTCGACTCGGCTTCAAATGAGTACCTGGTGCAGTGGTGTGTGGGGGAAGGACAACAAACTAACACACACACAAAGCAGTTCTAAAGAAATTCGTTTTCGAGCTAGATTTAAAAGTGCATAGCTCCAGTGGCTTCCTAATAGTGGCTGCAAGTGGCTTCTGGGGAGACAAAGGCGGCCGGGCGTGGTGCTGGCCACCCACCCTCTCGTGTGCCGTGCCGGCCTTCATAGGTGCTCGCTAACAGTACTTGTCCCCAATAGTCTGTTAAGGCTACACGGGGGATCTTTGTCTTTTGACCTCTCGTTGCACAGGTAACGTCCAGTTTGGGCCACGCTCTCACCGCCGTGTCCTTTCGAGTGAATAATTATAGCCGCAAAGTTCAGGTCGGTGGGCTCTTGGAGAGATTGAAGATCTCATTTCCGTGGCCGTAATTGTGAGAGAAAAAACCAAAGCCTGATTTATAACTGATTCAAAACGGTTGGTTATTCTTTAGGCGCATGGGTATGTTGCTTATCAGTATTAAGTTGAGTACGGTCAACCACACGCCACCCCTCTCCCATCTCCCATCCCCCATCCACCTTGTTAACTTAAAACTTTTGATCCCGGTCTGCCTTCAGTTACTGCCCCCAGCTGTTGCGTACTCCGATGTGTTTTGCACCGCTGCGTGGCCCCCAGGCGGGACGTCTCCCATCGTTCAGCGGCAAACCTTGTCCCTGGTTTGTACGCAATTTTGCCCAAAGCGCGCTCCCAACTTTGCTCTCCCTCCCATCGGGAAAGTGAGTGGCCTGGGTAGGTTTTAAATTTAAAAAAATTAAAAAAATTCCCTGTAGCTCTCTCGATCCCAAGTCTCCCATCGGTTCTGAAATCCGTCGGGGCCACTTGGACGTGGAGATGCGGCTGCGAAGTCCCAAGATGCATCTTGCAGGAGGGGCCGGGCTCAACATTTTCTCGGGCAAAGTCCCCTTCGAGTATTTGCTCTTCGCGCGTGGGCAGAAACGGAAGTTTTTGGCTTCTCTGGCGAGTTCGTCTCGCCCAACGCAAACCTCTCTGACTCCCCCCCCCTCCCCCCCCGGTGCTTCCCTGGTACATCTGGCGGTCTGAGAAACGTGTTTTGCTTTGATTCGGTCGGCCGTTTAAAGCCGGTTCTGTTATTTGACGATGCTACTTTCGGTGTGATGCTCGCCCGTGGCTCCTGATCACAATCCCGAACCCAAGCCGCAATGAGAGAGAGCGAGAGTTTTAAGAACCGTTTTAGTCCCGAGTGTGTTTTTGCGCAATGTGCAATCGCGTTTCGGTTCCACCCCCCCCCACCCCCATTGATTTATGTGAATCGGTCACTCTGAGTGACATCACGACGAGGGTAAGGCCCACTGAGCCACACGGCTCTTTTTCAGAAGTGGCCAAATACTCTAAAAGGCGTGATGTTGATTCTAAATGTGTAGAGAAAAACCGGAGGACCCGGAGGAAAATCCACGCGACCACGGGGAGAACACGCAAGCTCCAAATATACACGTGTCAGGGTCCAGATCGAACCCACGATCAACTGTATACCAAGCGAGGTAGTTAACATCTCGCCACCGTGGTGCCCGCAAGTGCGGCGAGTTTACGGTCTCAATCAAGTCGCGAGCGACTGCACATTTGTGGCAAGCACAAAGTGTCAAGGAGCATAAATCATCATCACACGAACTCCGGTCATCCTTGCAGCAGCGGCTTTTGGCTAGGCATCGAACAAAGACGGCCACCGCATCGCGCGCTTTCAGACGCGCTTCTGCGGCCGTCTGGAACGCTCTTTCTTCCTATATTAGCAAGGCACTGGAGCTGTGCACTTTTAAATAATCTAGTTAGAAAGGTAATTTATTTTTAACCGCTTTTTGTATTCAGTTTGTTGTCCTTCCCCCACACACCCGATTCGCACGGTTTGCTACGTACGATGCAAAAAAAAAGTTCAATATACGTACCCAAAAAAAAAACGCGTGACGTTAAAATCCGATTTCTCACTCGCCTGGTCGACCGCTTGACTCCCACGCAGCCAGTCGTGTGGCCATTATAAACAAACACCGGTCACTTGAGGTCTCAGATGTAGCTGTAGTTTTGCTATATCTGTTGTGAGGGGCCCCATTCTCGCTGGGGCACGAGGGGGGGGGGTGACGCCCAGCCCGCTCAGAGTTCCCGATGACACGACGCTAATAGCTCAGCGGTGACAACATCGGGTTAACGACAAGCTCAACAAACTATTTGGCTGCTGATGTAATTTTCCACGTTGTAAGCCGCCACTTCTTCGGGCTATAATTTGTGATGGCTAGGTCGTTTGTGAAAAAGAGAAATCTCGCTCGGTGAACTTTTTTACCTGGTGAAATAAAAATAAAAAGTGAATAGTTCATCTGGTCCCCTTTCTGCCGGGAGGCTTTTTGCGTTGGATTTCAGCTGGAGGTGCGTCTCCACTAAGGAATGGACGGGCTTGTTGTGTGTTGTGGGTTAGTTTTTTTCCGCCCCCGTCCAGGCAACACCGGCCACACAATGGACGAGGAGCGGGGGATGGGGCCTTTGGTTTTGGAACAAAAAATAAATATCTCTCTCGTCGCCACCGTCCGTCCACTCTGAATTTCTGGAATCCGCCCGCGGGCGTTTGCGAGGACGACGTGAGCCGGGGCGGACCAAGCACAAGCCTCGTCTTGCCCCCGGTGCAAGAACCTCGGCCCCAACCTTCCGCCACCGCCGTCTGGCGTTTATCCGTTGGCGCTCGCTCCTTGCGCCCGGTGCGTGCGGTGGTAGGCGCGCGTGGCTATGCGATGCACCCCCCTCCCTCGGTTGGGGGGGCGGTTGTTGATCGCGCAGAGATGAGGCTTTTAATGGTAATAGTGATAATAATTTAGCACTTTCTGTGCCCGCTGATGTTCTCGTAGCGCAAGGAAGGACGCCGCCGCTGTGTTTCACGGGCACAGTCGTTTGCTGCGGTGGTTTTGAAGTCCGCGGTATTCCCTCGTCGTTCACGAACTTGCTATGGCCGCGGGTCGCGTCTGGAATTCTACACGACCGCGTCGAGAGAGCAAGAAAGTTACGCTAGAAAGTGATGAGATAAAGTGATGCCGAGTGTTCCGAGGCTGATTGGCCGTGCCCTTTCACAGTTGAGCTCACTCCGCACAAATACCCGTTTACTCATGCGTTGTCGTAATGGAAGGTTGGGAGGTGGCAGTGAGGAGGATGGAGATTTGGGGGGCGGGGGGGGAGCAGGCGAGCGAACGGGGGCGGTCAAAAAGCAAAAAGAAACTAAGCGGAAATCTGCAGGATTAATTTAAACGCCGAGTGACGGATGCGGTGACATTTTTGTTTCTTGAGTCAGAAGGCAGGGCTAAGCTTCCCACTCTGTCGTCAGCGGCAACGTCAGGGCCTTGGCGGCGAGGGGGCTGCTTGTGTGGGGCCCGGCGGCCCGTGCTGTGATGCTGCGGGGTGAGTCGGTGTGGGGACGGTGCGACGCGCCCAAGTCCCCGGTAGCCAGGAGAGCCGGGGGGGGCGGGGGAGACGGAGTTGGAGGCAGAGCCTTAAGGAGCAAGTGGAGATTGAGAAGCTGCCGCCGTGAGCAAGCGTGTATTTTTTTTTCAGCGAGCGTGTTGGAAAATGGTGAGCGGGGACGTGCGAGCGTGGAGCCGGTACGGGAGAGGGAGAGGGGGGATCGAGGGAGGGAGGGGAGGGGAGGCAGGGATTGAGGAAACGACGCATTTTCGTGACCCGCCATGACCCCCCGGCTTTTGTGTCGGGGGTGCACTCCGTGCATTTATGTGCGAGCGCCGTAGTGCGCTTGCGTGGAGAGGAGCGTAGCGCGCGAGAGAGAGAGAGACGACAAAAACAATCCGGAGCGGGGCCACGACGTGGGGCGTGCGGCGGTAGGCAGAGGAGGGGGTTGGCGCGGCGGTGCAGCGAGCTCAGAGCGGTAGAGCCGCCCCGGTGAGCGCCGGCGACGGGGCAGAGAAATCGCGAGGGCTCCACCTTCCTTACCCCCCCACCGATTCTCGGGGAAAACTCCGTCCTCACGCCACGCGGAGTTTTGTTTTGCCTGTAATGGTGACCACAAGTAAGGACATCTCTCTCTCTCGCTCTCGTGCTTTGCTCTTCTCTCCGCGCTCTGTTGGCCCCCGGCTCGTCGCCGTGCGACGTACGGGCTACGTTCAAGGGAGCGCGTCGGAGCCGAGCTGAGTGGCTGCGCTGTGCCGGCGGGTGGCCGGTGGCCGATTGGAAGCAGCTTAAGAGAGGCCATGGGGTGCGACGGGCGTTGAACCCCTGCTCAACGCGATAGCGGACGTGAGTACGTTAGTACAACTGAGGATGTACATACGTCCGCCGTCGCGTTTGTGAGTTTGCGCGTATTTACGTACGCTTTCGCGTTTCTTGAGTTGCATGTACGTTTCGTACGTCGCAACTTTCGGGGGAACGAAAAATGTAACGCATTGTGTGTGTGTGTTTTAGCACTTTGTATTTTTTACAGCGCCGCCGTTGATTTTGTCTCCTGATAATTTCTCGCGCCTGTGACCAAATCACCCGGGATATCGTACGATCTCGGAAGCTAAGCGTAGCTTGGTCCTGCACGGTGCTTGGATGGTAGACCACCCAGCACAACGGGTTGCGATAGGCTGATGCTGCTGCTGATGCTGCTCATAATAAAGATTTCTTAGGTCAGATCGCCTAAGTGTCGATGTGTCGTTAATGTTCCATCACCCGACACAGCCAATTAGTAAGGTTTGTCACGTCAACGAAACGTGCGAATTAGTTACTGCTACAGCACAGTAAACACACAACATGATACCGCTGCTGCTGCTGATGATGATGCTGCTGATGATGATGCAGCTTCTGCTGGGCTCTGTGGTTAGCAGCAGAGAGTTGAGCAGCAACATCGATTGTTGTCCTGTACTTGGAGAAGGGGGGTTGGGGGGGGTCCTAGACCGGTTCAGATATCGCTCGCCACTGGTGTTAGCCGTGGGCCAGGAATCGAACTCGGGTTCATAGCGGTACCGTGCCACAGCTCCTCTGTTGGCTTGCGGTACTGAATTAAATTCAGTGCCTAAATTATGACTGAATGAATGCAGTGGCCGGAATTGTGTGTTCGCGTCCGCACGTCTAAACAGAAGTCTCATACACACACACACGTGCACGTACGCACGTGCGCTTGCGCGTGCACTCGTTCCCGCTTATAGCCTGGCCTCGTTTACAACGCTTGCTCACACTTGCTCTGTACAGATTTAGTCCCGGCAGATGTGCGAGGCCTCGCGCTCCTGTGGAGGAATGCCACCGATTATGCGTGTATGTTGTACGCACGTTGAACTTTTTTCGCACCGTACGTAGCCAACCGTGTTAATCGGAGGTGCGGTGTGTGTACGTGTGTTGAACTTTTTTCGCACCATACGTAGCTAACCGTGTTGATCGGAGGTGCGGTGTATGTACGTGTTGAACTTTTTTCGCACCGTACGTAGCCAACCCTACTGATCAGAGGTGCGGTGTATGTTCGTGTGTTGAACATTTTTCGCACCGTACGTAATCATCTATGCTCCCGATATCCGCACACGGTTTCCCACGGGTAAACAGATTATATAGAACGAATCATCAACCCCCACTCCCCTTTCCCACCTGCCCGCAGCTAAAAAAGCGCATATTCTAGGAAGACTCGCAGATAAATGCGCCCAATTTCCGTGCATTGATTTGGGGTCGCCGTGGATATGAGAAGTCGCGGGCGATGATAGGGCCTCGGATAAGCGGGGCAGCTCTACTCTCGATCCGTGGATTTCATTGCCGAGCGTTTTTGTTTGCTCTCGCTGCCGCTCAACGTTGGACGGGAATGTTTTTTGGACGTCGGGTTTTTCTGCCCGATTTGGGTCGGCCCTGTTCTCTCCATCTGGGGCTTGCGACCGCCGTGCCTTCATTTTCAGGCCAATGTCCCTGAACGCCACCGTCTTTTGGGCCATTCCCTACTCTTTATAAATTTGCCCCTTTTTTTAGTTGTTGTTCTAGCGCAGGCTTTGATTCGTCGCCGTTTGCTTTCTTCTTATTTTTTGGAACCCGGTATATAACGGCAACGTGGTTGTTTTTGTTTTTTTAAACGAGCTCTCGACATTCGGGAATATAAACCCGCGCGTGAATGTAATTCCGTCTGAAGACGACGAAACGTAAAACCGACGCGATTAATGCCGTGTGATCAATTGCTGCATGCGCAACCAGACCCGGAGCCCATCGCGATGAAATTGGTCCTTGGCGATTTTAACAAACGTGCTTTGCTGAGCGGGAGTTGACACCCTAATCTCTCCGCTCACTCTGTGTGTGCTGTGATGAAGGGCCATTTGCCAGGAATGTCAACTGTTGTGTACGTTTCCTATTGAGGCCACACCGGTCTTATATTGACGAATGCGTTTGAGGTTTTTGTTTTATTTACTTGTGCTCGTGTCCGCCGCTGCGTGGGCAGCGTCGCCAGATACGTTGTTTAACTGTAACGGGTATGACTGTTGCGATAGCGATGGTTGTGATGGTGGTGATGGCGATGTGGGGGGGGGGCGGTTATTGTGAAGGCTAGCGCTCTGCGCTATGAATTTGGCGACCCGAGTTGGATTCCTGCTCATGGCCAATACCGGTGACGATTATCTGAATCGGTCCTGGGCCTCCCCAAGGTCGACTCATGAGTACCTGGTGCGGTGTGTAAATATTACCACTGGGGAGACAAAGGCGGCTGGGCGTGGTGCTTGCCACCCACCAACTCGTGTACCGTGCCGGCCTTCACAGGTGCTCGCCAACAGCACTTGCCCCAACAGTCTGTTCAGGCTATATGGGGGATCTTTGGTGATGATGATTATGCTGATGTCATTATGAGTGGGTGAATGTGTTAACTTGCACGTTTTAGGCACTCGAACGTGCAATTCTGAATGTGAACATAGCCAAGTGTTGGTCGTGAGAGGGAATGAAATTTTTATTGCACAGGTGTTCATAGAGTGCACAGCATGCTGGGTAAATCCAAGGTGGCCACGTACTGTTACTATTATCTTGAGGGACAGTATTATTACTTTTAGTCAAGTCAAACCTGCTACTCAAAAGCGCCATCATCATTCTCATACACATAAAAATATACAATGCTCTTCAATGAAAAATAAATAAATCAATATACTATATATACTATTAATACCATGTGTGTTTTTATATATTTTGGGCAATCTTGTACAGTTACCGCACATTTTGTTATTCGTAACAGATTTTTGGGTCATATCGCGTGAGTAAATTACCACTGTGTGTTGTACACCCTCCTCCACCTGACCCAAACATCAATCGTGAATCATGATGTAGTGTGGCGAAAACTTGCGTGTACATTTTTTACTAATGCTTCACCAATGAACGTATCCAACCGGCTGAAAATTGTACGAGGCAATTATTTCTCATGATCATGAGATGCAGCAAATCCATCTGGCAGCTTCACGAGAGCGGATACGATCGCTTCGTTTCCACAGTGGGCATCCTTTAGGGCGCGTCATCTCCTTGGGGTGCCACGATGTTAACTACCTCGCCTGGTATGCAGCAGGTCGTGGGTTCGATCCCAGGAGTGAGTGTGTGTGTGTTCTCCCTGTGGTTGCGTGGATTTTTATCCAAGTCCTTTGGGGTTTTCCCTCCACATTTAGAAACATGCACAGAGAATATTTGGCTGCTTTAAATTTCCACTCGATAAGCCACTTCGTTGAGCTTTCATTTGTGATAGCCAGGTCGCTTTTGGAAAATGTCTGCATAGCTCAGTGGGCCTTACCTGGTAAAATCAAAAGGTTAGTTTTTGTTATCCTGCTTGTTTGTCCGCCAGTCCATCATTAGTCTCGACCCACCGGCCCATCGGCCTTCCCGTGACACGTCCCGCCCAAGCCCACTTAACTTTATTCTCGTACCTATGTTGAACTTCTTTCGCGCCGTACGTAGCCAACCATGCTAATCGGAGGTGCGGGGGAAGGACAACAAACGGCACGCAGTCTCTTGTGACCGCTGCAACTTGCATTTGTTCTCTCATCAAAAGATAGGGCCCCGTATTATCATCCAACCTCGGCCTCCGTACGGGATGCCATCGTGGTGCAATGGAGAACGCTCTGGACTTTGAATCCTGTGGTCCCATCTCCCGGCGTGGTAGTTGATACAATTAGGCAAGTTTCTTAAATCCCACCATCCCTCCCTCCCCGCACCACCTCTGTTCACCCAGCAACGTGGTTAGTCGATGGACAGGGCACGTGTGGTGGGGTAAAGTGTGCCTGCTCCAAACCTCCTCTGAGACATCTCGCCAGCACGGAAAGAGTAGGCCAAAATCCACCCTCCAAAAGGGCCTTCTGCTAGCAAGTCGTGTGAGCGAGCAATTGCTGCTGCTGCCGCTGCTGCGCCTTCAACCATCTCGTCGTGGTGTTCTTTGGCACGCGCCAAACGCTCGGCGTTGAACAACGCGACGTTACGACTTAATCGCGGTAACGGCGACCCCCCCAGCCTCCTCCTCCTCTGCCCGGCTGCCTAAATAAAGCGGCGTTAATCACGTCGCTGGCGGCGCGCTCAATATGGCCGTGGCGGTGGAGATGCGGCGGCATGGCGCGCTCCGTAGATGGCGTTGTGTAAAGACGTGTGACCCTAATCCCGAGTAATTGGCGTCCGTTTACGGTGCGCCGCGTCACCCGCCCCCCCCCCCGGCGAGTGTTGAAACAAACCGCAGCTCAGCGGGGGCGACGAGGGGAACGCTGGGTAGAGACATTTACAGCGAGCGGGGAGGTTGGGGGGGGTGCCGACGCTGTTTTAAAAACAACAACAAAAACCGTGTCGGGCGGAGGCTCGGGAGAGCCGAGCCGACACCGGGTGATATGCTGGGGCTCGAATTCCGGGTTTCAGCGGCCCCGTGATTTAGATCGGAGTTCTCAAGCGTAGCGAGTTTGCTGGTTCTTCAGCCTGGTCACTGATTCCACGGCCCCATTGAATCCTCCCCAACATGGCACAACAACGGTTCCACGGTGGCTCTGAGATGTCATCTCCCTCGCCTGGTATGCAGGAGGTCGTGGGTTAAATCCTGAACCTGACGCCTGTTGTATATTTGGAGTTTGCATCTCTCTTTCTCTCCCCCTGTGTGCGCGTGGATTTTTTCCCGGGTCATCTGCTTTTTTCCCCTCCACATTTAGAATCGACGTGTGTTTTTAATATTTGGCTGCTGTACATTTCCACGTGATCAGCCACCTCGTTTAAGATGTCATTTGTGACGGCCAGGTCGCTTCTGACAAAGAACGATAGAGCTCAGTGGGCCTTACCTGGTAAAATAAATAAAAGTTTAATCGTTGTTAATAGTTTAGTCTGCACGTCGAGATAAAGATAAAAGTGCAGCGCTGTGAACGCTCTACTTGTGCCACTACCGTTATATTATTATAATTATGGTAATTTTCATTAAAATAAATGATAATTATCATTTATTTCGCAGAAGATGTTCGTGATTTAAATTGTTATGTTTAACATTTTATCGATGTAATGATGCATGAGCACATACCCAGCAGACGGCTAAAACGATTTGTGTTGCTGTGTGTGTGTGTGTCTTCTCGTTGTGTTGCTGTGTGTGTGTGTGCGCGTGTCCGGCTTCTTCTCATGTCGCTGTGTGCGCGCCTGTGCGTAGCGATAGACACAGCGACATTAGCCTTGTGAAACACGTGGCCCTGTGTGCCCTACCGCTTGCGTCTCACTGGGCTACAGGGCTACATTATTATTCGGTGGCAAACTTTCCGTTTGTTTTGTTTCATGTAGACGCCGGTGTGTGGCTGGAGTTTTCATGGTTAGAAGGGAGAGAGAAAAACCCCCCCGACCGTACTGGAAAATGTGGTGGAAGCCGCGTTGCCCTGCGGTAATTCGGCGTGCCGCAATCCGTGTAGCAAGCAGGGGGGCTTGTTAGTTGTTCGTTGTATTTTTTGCCCACGTTTTTTTTTTCTCCTCGGCGGCGAAGGGTGGTGCGTTGATTCTTTTGCACAATGTTTTTTTTTTATCATCGCTTTGTAAAAGGAGCGAACGCGCGACTCCACGAGCCACAAGGCCCTCTCCTCCAGCTAACCCCGCGAGTCCCTGCACGTCGCTGAGTCGTTACTCTCATCTTGGGCAAGTCGCTGAATCGTAGGGATCTTCAGTGGTTACTCTCATCCTGGGCAAGTCACGGAATCATCAGGGTCTAAAATGAGTCGTTTTGGTCTGGAGAAACCGTGGCAACGCAAGGCTTGCAAACACAAGCACAGCTGCAGCTAATTATTTTCGTGTAGTATTTATCTTTAAAACATTTTTCTTCAAATAATACAATACTCCCAATACTCCCATAATCATAGTAGTGTATTTATGATTTAACGATATGCAGATGGCACGATGAGATCAGCTCTCGTGCGCAGGAGCCAGCTGGATTGTTGTTAGCGTCGCGAGGCGGTGAGAGATGGCGACGGCTCGGAGGAGGACCTCATCCAGCAGTGGATAGACCACGGCTGGCAATGTCGATTTCTCTTCTCCACCTTTTTATTCTCTCGTGTCCCACCAGCCGACGCGTGCTCCGCTTGCGCCGTCACACTTTGCGTAGCCGTGTAAACGGCGAGGAGGAGCGTTTTTCTCACCGCGCCGCGGAAGCCGTCACAGCCGCCCACCCGCCTGCAGAGGTCGCAAACGTGTTTTTATTCCTTACCCGTACCCGTACCCGGCTGCACCAGGGTCGCAAATGGGTACCCGTACCTGGCCGGGTACGGGTACCCGTTCCCTACCCATACCCGTACCCATACCCGGCCGGGTACGAGTACCCGTTCCCTACCCGTACCCGTACCCTACCCGAAATGAGTGACAAACGGTTGCTCACCAGTGACTCACGGCCTACCCGTACCCGTACCCGGCCGCACCAGGGTCGCAAACGGCTACCCGTACCCGGCCGGGTACGGGTAGCCGGGTATCGGGTAGGGTACGGGTATCGGGTACCCGGTTACGACCTCTGCCCGCCTGTTGTCGGATTTTCAGCGGCCCGGGGCAGGAAGCAGCAGTCGCTCGACGTCCGGGCTCTCGCTCGCTCGGCACACACCTGACGACGCTGGGTGTTGACCTCCCGGCGAAACGTCCTCCGTAGCTGTCCGGCGGGGCACGTTTGTCCACGTTGCAGCCTGCTTGGTTTGGCGGTGTGTCGGGTGGTAGAGGGCTCACAGCTCTAATTGACGTCATCGTGATGTTGCCCCGTGAAAGCCGACACGTGCTGTGTTGAGTGAAGGCTCAACGAGACGTCGCCGCTACTTCGCAATGGGAGGGAAGACCTTGTAGTTATGCAGCCCACGTCTGCGTGAAACGAACGTCGGCCCTGGCTTCGGCACCGTCTCGCTGCGCCAGCTGTTGTGCCCGCACCTTCGATGAGCATGGATGGCTACGTACGGCGCGAAAGAATATCAGAATATCCTTTTATACTGGGTTGAATCCGATGAGCTATGAAGCTCTTTTCAACACATGTCCAAGTAGGTGGGGGGGGGGTCAGAACGTCACAAACAACAACAAAAAACTTGCGGTTGGTCTCCCGTTGGCCGCAGATGTCGGGTTACGAATGGCCTGCAATCCTCCCGCACGCACCCGTTTCTCTTTGCCTTTCGTCCTACCGTTGCCCGCTGCCGTGCCCATGCTCGTGCTCGCTCTCAGCGACTCGCAGATGGCGGTGAGGTGGCGGCCGCCGCCAGGCCGTTCTAGCTGTCACCGCCGCTGTCCACGCCCCGTCGCTCGCTCTCTCAAGGGAAGCGGACGCGCGTGAAGGAGCTGGCTGCGCGTGTGCAGTTTGGAGAAGGGGTGGAACTTTTTGATTGGGGGGGAGGGGGGGTCTTGGTCGTTCCAGGGATTGCCGGCATTGAGTTGAAAGTGTGACGGCTGGACGGGCGGCTTTCAACAAATCGGCAGCCGTTGTTACCGGTGTCACCAACAGTTTCGCAATTTTAACTATTGACTATATTTATTTTACAAAGGTGAGGCTCCACTGAGCTGCAGAAGCGACCTGGTCATCATCACAAATGATAGCTCAACGACGTGGCTGATCACGTAGACATTTATCAAGGGCAAATACGCGCGCGTCGATTGTAAATGTGGAAGGAAAAACCGGAGAACCCGGAGAAAAATTGACACGACCACCTGGAGAGAGAGACACACACACTCCAAATGTACAACAGGCGTCAGGGTCGGGGTCGAATCGACGACCCCCTGTATACCAGGCGAGGGAGTTAACATCGCGTGGCCGTGGTGCCCCAACAGCAGTAGTGGTCACCTTCGTCGTCGTATCTCAGAGGTCGCAAACGGGTTTTGATTCCTTACCCGTACCCGGCCGCACCAGGGTTGCAAATGGGTACCCGTACCCGGCCCGGGTACGGTACGGGTACCCATATGCTACCCGTACCCATACCCTACCCGAAATGAGTGACAAACGGTTACTCACCAGTGACTCACTGCCTACCCGTACCCGTACCCGGCCACACCAGGGTCGCAAACGGCTACCCGTACCCGTACCCGGCCGGGTACGGGTTGCCGGGTATCGGGTAGGGTACGGGTATCGGGTACCCGGTTGTGACCTCTGCCGTATCTTGCTGTAGGACATGCCAACAAGAGGTGGTCAACGAGCAAGCGGAAGGCCAAACTGTTGAGCTTGAGGATGGGATCCGAGGTTGCGAATCGCAGTCCTGGCTCCCCTTCCTGCTGTTGTGAGGTGGACGCGGGGAACCAGCGGCGTTCGCAGCTGCGTGCGGCGGTGACGCACGCGGCGCGATGATGAGTGCCTAACCTGGCCGTTGCCTCCGTGACGACCCCGTGACGACCCCGTGACCCCGCCAGTGGAGGACGTCGCTGGAAGGGGTCTTGCTGGTATCTCGTTTGTGTCTCTTGGTAAAAGAATCGAGACGAAGGAACGAATGATTTAATGAATGAATGGAGTGATCGAGTGAGTGAGTGAATCGTGGCTCTCATCTACCGCTCGTAACATGTGCGAGTGATTAGCCGTGGGCTCTTCTACCATTTTGGTTAAAATGTCGTGTGTTTATGTTCCTTAATGGTGCTGCGCGTACGTGACTTGTCTCGAGATTGTAGAGAGTGTGCGGGCATGAGCGAGCGGATGAAAGGCCAATGTAGGAAAAGTGTGTACCCGTGCATATTGTGTAGTGCGTGTGTAATATCTTAATTCTGCTGCAGCTAAAGTTGGGCTTTTGGTAGTTTCTTTTGTACCTCCTTCATCATTAAAATGAGAATTGGTGATGTTAATTTTAATTGAGCCGACCGTGATTCTTGTGTTCGCGATTAAGTCCTAGTGGCCAACTCTCATTCACACGCTCGCTCACACTCACACTCTCACTTTCTCACTTGCACGCTATCGCTCTCGCTATCTCTCACACTCTCGCTCGCTCTCACGCTCTCGCTCATGCTATCTCTCATGCTCTCACGCTCTCGCTCACGCTCTTGCTCATGCTCTCACTCAAACTCACGCTCTCGTGCGTGCGGGAAGAAATAAATTAAACGGCTTTGAAAATCCGATAGGATCCAGGGCAAAGGAGGTCACACTGGGGGGGGATTGATGTCGCAAAGATTTTATCGCAGTCATTGCGGGTGGGGCACTTGATGCAAGGCTCCCTGAACCACCAACCACGACTGCATACAAACTTTAACGGGGCAAAGGAGGTGAAATAAATGTAATAATACTCTCGTGTGTGTGTGCACGTGATTGTGTGGGGAGCCGTGGTGTGGCAGTTATCACGCTGCGCTACGAACCCGGCGACCCGAGTTCAATTTGCACTCACAACCACCGACACCAGTGACATCTATCTGAACCGGTCCTGGGTCTCCGCTAGATCGACTCAGCCTCAAACGGGTACCTGGTGCGGTGTGTAAACATCGCCACTGGGGAGACAAAGGCGGCCGGGCGTGGCTCTGGCCACCCACCCCCTCGTGTGCCGTGCCGGCCTTCGTAGGTGCCCCAACAGCCCGTGAAGGCTATACAAAGGTGGATCGTTGTATTTGTTGGTGTGTGCGCACACGGCGTATGGAATAAGTGAAAGCGCGAGGAATGTAATCGAGTCCGATGCAATGGGAGGCGAAATGTCGCGGCCCAGATAATTTGACGTCTTCGACGGGAGGGAGGGAGTGAGGGTGGTAGGTGCCCAACTCTCCGTGCGTCTCCCATCGCGACGTCATTCGGCTCCTGTGTAGTAGAAGGCTTAGACGAAAACAAGATTCTGTAAATGTTAGCAGATGGGGGGGGGCGGGTAGATGCCCAGGGAGTTGAGGCGGGGGGGCTGTGGTAGTGGGTGGGTGATAGACACGTGGGCTGGTTTTAGACACGGGAGGCGATGCATCGGTCGGGCGGGCGGGGGGGGCTTTTATTTATTTATTTGAGTTTTGTTGTACACAAGGACAAAGGCCCCGCCGCTGCGGAATGTTGGGCGACAACAACAACAAAAAACAACTGCACGCGAATATCCGCCAGGCCCCCCCATTGTACCTGACGCGTCCTGGTTGATGGGATGGGGGACAGATAACCCTGGGAAGTCAGTGGGGGGGGGGGGGGAGATAAACTGTTTGTCTCATCATTTACATGGGAAAAATACACCCGTGGGGGGGGGGGTGGCTGTGTATGAGGTGCGCGTGCGTGCGGTGGTAAGTGTGGTTGCCCACCAAAGGCGTTTGCAAGTCCTGTTCTACCCTCGCGAGGAAAACGATGCCCCAAGCGTGGTGTAGAGAGAGAGGGCACCTGTCGATAACTACGCGCGTTCATGAATTCTGAACCGAATAATCATTATTTGTTTGCAAGTGAATCGACAAGCCTCGATTAAAGCAATCATCGATAATAGCAATCGAAAATGTCGATAATAGCAATCGAAATAAGAACAAAAAATCCCAATTCTTTTGCTCCCGGGAAAATCGCGCACCACCTTTCAGTGTCGCGTGTCAACGCTCCCACGGGCCACCAGCGCGCCCCCGTCACCGTCACAACCCCCACAGCCCCATCGACGCGGCGTGGCGCGGCGCTAATCAGCTGTGCGGTGCGCTTGCTCCCAGTTGGAGGAGGGTGTGGAGGGCGGGGTTGGTAATTCAGAAAATGATGTTTTTTTCGGTGTTTTTAGAAACTTGCTTTCTTTCGGGGTTTCAATTTGCACCTTGGGTTCATTTTGTGTTTGTGACTTGAGAACTTGTCACATCCATTACATGGGGGAATCTGGGGAGAATAAACATCGCGAGAGACTGCTTCCACGCACGCACACATACCAGGTTTTAAATGACAGGCTTTTTTGGAAACACGTGTGTGTGTGGGTGTACGTGGGGAGCTGTTGTAGTGTAGCGGTTTGCACGCTGCGCTACAAACCCGGTGACGCGAGTTTGATTCACGCTCACGGCCACCAACACCAGTGAAAATTATCTGAACCGGTCCTGGGACTCCCCTAGGTTGACTCGGCCTCAAATGAGTACCTGAAGTGGTGTGTAAACATCAGCACAGGGGAGATATAGGTGGCCGAGTGTGGTGCTGGCCACCCACCCCCTTGTGTATTGTGCTGCCCTTCATAGGTGCTCACTTACAGCTCCTGCCTCAACAGCCTGTTAAGGCTATACGGGGGATCTTTGTTGTTTGTGGATGTCCGGAAGGGGTAGAGGGTGAATGGCTTTTAACTCGCTGTGAACCGGGTTCAATTCACGGACATGGAATGGCGCTATATCAAACCTAAAGCTACTGTTATCATCATCGTAGTCATCATCGCAATGCACAAGGCGATCGCTATTTAGATGCTTCACAGATTTGTAACTACCCTCTTTGTGTGCATGTATGTTACACTTCTTTCGCACCGCGCATAGCCAACCGTGCGTATCGGAGCCAACCTATTTGCTGCGAAAGTGATGCCTTGCGTAGGAGGAAAGCGTTCAGAGATTTAATGCGAGCATTCAGATTGGTGGGAGACATGTAGAGGAGTTCACGAATGTGTAATTTCTCTGTAATTGGTCCCAATTATTTGAGTGGGTTATTATCGTCAATAAACGCCACATTCATGGACCCAGAGGGACAAGAGTACGTGGCTCATAGGCTGCAGCAGTGGTGCCGGTACATCGTGTAGGACATGGCCTCATGGCACAGGGGTCATCGTGCCAAGCCAGCTTAGAATCCTGGGTTCGAACACCGGTTTCTGCCACTGCCTGTGATGCGACTGGGTTCTCTCTAGTGTAGTGAGTTGATGGTCTTCCGATAACCGCTCTGGGCTATATTTAATCTCTGAGAATTTACATATCTGGAACACTCTTCCTTCCGATATTAGGAAGCCACTGGAGTTGTGCACTTTTAAATGTAGATTGAAAACTCACTTTTTTTAGATCTGCTTTTTGTAATTAGTTTGTTGTCCTTCCCCTGCAACGTACGGTGCGACAGAAGCTCTGCATTCATACGTATTTATTTTGTGAATACGTGCGAACCAGAGGCGACTTGAAGGGATGTCGGAGGTAGCTCTGCAGCGTCCACTTCCGCAGGAAGTGGACGCGCTGCTGTGCGAGAGATCCGAACGGATCCTGCCGTCCCGTGGCCACGTGACGCCGCCAGGACAAACGATCGGGTCAACGTCGGGGGCGTGGGTTGGGGTGGGGGGAGAGACAAAAAAAGAAAATAAGCAAAAGCCCCGGTGCGTCGTGCACTGCAGCAAGGGGCGCGACGCGTGCACGAACACGCACGCCGAGAGAATGCTGAGCGAGTGCCTCCCACCCCCTTCAACTGCGTGCAGGCAGCGTGCAAGCAGCATGCAGGCTTTAAAAAAAAAAACACCTGCAGAGGCGCCTGAACAGAATTTGTAAGCAGCACCCGGGCCTAGGAACTGCAACGGTCAAATTAACGAAGTAAACACTCGTCGTCCACACCCATGACTCACGCTTTAAAAGTAGGGCATGTCATCATCAGTCCTTCTGGCCAGGATGCAGCGCGGCCTGCCAGTTGCGAACGTGCGGGCTCACGTCCCAGCCGGGGTCAACTCTGCATTCTCATCGTCATGATCATCTCCAGGATATTACCATTGCCGTCGTTATCTTTGTCGTCATCATCATCATTATCCCCAATTCAACACCTAGGCTCTCCCCTGGTCAGTCAGTGAAATTGGCACTGTCACGAAAAGCTGCCGCCTTTGGTGCGAGTTTAAAAGCGATCGTTGTGTTAAGAGACATAAGTGGTCTCTGCCATAGGAACGTGGACATTCCACGACAGATTCAGGACCGACATTGAGCATGACCACCACACATTGCGGGAGCACTTTTTTTTTTTACTGCCAGGGTACTTGGGGTTCTCATTATCCGCTGCTAGATGAAGACTCGGCTGGCCAGGGGTTCACGTTGCACCCCTCAGCCCGGTGCCTCCCTCGGCTGTCGTAACTTCGCTAGTCTTGTCCGTCAGCAAACGAGTAAATTCTTTAACTCAATTTATTTCACCAGGTAATGACTAACTGAGCTATGGGGCTCTTTTTCAGATGCAACTGGGCCATCACGAATGATAGGCAAACTTGTTGTTGTTGGCCTATCGTGTAGAATTGTATAGCAGCCAAATATTCTAAATGCGCGATGTCGATTCTAAATGTGGTGGGAAAAACCTGAGGACCCGGAGAAAAAGCCATGCGACCACGGGGACAGAGACACACAAACTCTAAATATACAGCAGGCGTCGGAGTCGGGATCAAACCCACTACCTCATGTATACCATGCGAGGTAGTTAACATCTCCTAGCCACCGTGATGATGATGAGAGAGAGAGATACCGCAAACTCCAAATATACAGCAGGCGTCAGGGTCGGGATGGAACCCATGACCTCCTGTAGACCAGGCGAGGTAGTTAATATCTCCTAGCCACCGTGGCGCCCCACCGGATACATGTTCTCTGCTCGTGACCCCCCGTCGCAACAAATGCGCGTGTTTTTCAGCGTTGTGCAACGTTTCGGATTCCTGCTCTGGAGGATGAACCTTCACACGCTCCGCGTTCCCGCCCTTCCTTCCGGGGCTTTCATCGTTTTTGTCTTTTTATAAGAACGCGGGCGGGCGTGTGTAAGCGCTTGCATGCGCGTGGACGGGCGCGCGTGTGCGTCACTGCCCGTCGGACGTGTTGCGTGCTCCGAATCGGCTTTCTCTCTTCGTCTCATGTGTATTTATCTTAACGCGACGCCCGGGTGTGCGATGGGGCATGACCGCTGAAGAATTCGTCTCACAAAAATCTATTTTCTAGTGAATGAATGAGGTTTACAGTAGCGGGGGTGGGGAGGTCTTTTGTTTTTAATGTGTGTTCGTCCTGTATGTTGATAGACAATTGCCGCAACTGCGTGTGGGTTGGCGGTGGGGAAAAAACGGTATGTTGTACGCGTGCACACGTGTGCACATACGTGTGTGTGTGTATGTGTTTGGAGTTCGATTCCCAGCCGTGGCAAACGTGGCTAATGGTACCCGAACTTTCCCTGGGGCCTCTCCTCAATTGACTCGGCTTCAAACTAGCACTTGACGCGGTGTATACATTTCAGCACCGGGGAGACGAAGGTGGTCGTGCTTAGCCGCTGGCCTGCACTACCGCGTCATCTTAACGAGCGCTCGCAAACAGCGCTTTGCCCTGGCGATTCACGAGTCTAAACGGGATGCAAAATCTTTGGTGTTGCTGTCTCCGCGTGCGCAGTGGAGGTGAGCCAGTCCCTGTCCACGCAACCCAACCTCGGCCTCCGCGCCCTCTCCTCCATGCCGGGCGTCGGGGGGGTCCTCGCCTCCGCGGGGGGCAGCAGCGGCGAAACCGGGATGGGCGGTAGCGGTGGCGGCGCCATCGTCATCATCGGTGCCGAGCTGCCCTCCTCGGCGGCATCTTCGCCACCCCAGCAGCAGCAGCAGCAGCAGGCACAGCCAGCGACCCCGGGTGGCCTCCCGCACGAGCAGGACCTGCAGCACGAACTGCAGGCGCTCAAGCAGCAGCAGCAGATCCAGAAGCAGCTGCTGCACGCCGAGTTCCACAAGCGGCAGGAGCAACTTGCGCGGCAGCACGAGGCGCAGCTGCAGGAGCACATCAAGGTGGGCGCCAGGGTGAGAGTGCCTCTGCCCCCCCCCCCCACCCACCCGCTCGGAATCTTGATTCATCCTGAAGGAATCCGATGAGCTGTCCAGTATGGTCCCGCGCTGAACTTCCTCACACAGGCGTCTCCTTTCTTTTTTTCAGCAGGTTTCACCCAGGAAATTATTTATCTTTTTTAAATTTTCCATGTGTTAGGTCTCACTGAGTTGCGTAGCTCTTTTTCAGAAGCGACCTGGCCATTACAAGTGACAGCTCAACAAAGTGGATCGTTGTGTGGATATTTATAGCAGTAGCCAAATCCTCTAAACGTGTGATGTCGATTCTAAATGTGGAGGGAAAAACGGGAGGACACGGAGAAAAATCCGGGTGACCACGCGGAGAGAGACACGTAAACTCCAAATATACAGCAGGCATCAGGGTCGGAATCTAACCCACGACCTCCTGCTACATAGCAGGCGTGATAGTTAACATTTCGCCACCGTGGCATCCCTGCTTCATCCACCCACCCCTCTTAGCTGTGTCACTGCCCGCCACTCCCCGGCTAATGCCGCATTGCCACGCGCTCTGGCAGGGGGTGCGGAGCCAGCCCACATTGACTCCTGGAACGGCCCAGGGCCCATTGAACACGGGCCGCCGATCAGGTGTCGGTGTGTAAATACGCTTGGGTGAAGGTGTGGAACGCGCGTGCCACACGCTAACAAGAGTGGAACCCTGAGCAGGCTTCTCCTGGAACACTAGGCCCAGCTGCTGCTGGTCTCGCTGCCGTGGGAAAACTTAAGAGGGGAGACACGGCGCAGGCTCCGTGCAGGCCCTGGTCCTAGCGCCCTTCCCGAGAGCACGGCACTCGAAAGATTTGCAGCTTTTGTTCGGTCCGTCTCCTTCGCTGACGCGTGCGTGCGTCTGTGTGTTTGTGTGTGCCCTTGCGTGTGTACGCGCGCACGTGCGCCCGTGTGCGTGCGTCCCCTCCCCTCTCCCACCTCATCCTCCCGCTCCTCTCCCCCGGTCCCTCGGAGCAGCAGCAGCAGATGATGGCGCTGAAGCGGCAGAGGGAGATGCTGGAGGCTCAGCGGAAGATGGAAGCGGCGCGTGAGGCCGAGCTGCAGGAGAAGCAGCGGCGCGAGCAGCACCTGCAAGCGCTCAAGTACAAGGAGAAGGGCAAAGAGAGTGAGTGTGAGCGACGGGGCGGTGTTGCCGTGGTAGCGGCAGTGCGGAGCTCCGAGGGAGCACCTTGAGATCCTGGCAACCCTGGGCTAGATTCCCGGTGACGGCGAACATTGGTGCCGAGTGATACCTGAATCGGTTCTGAGCCCCATCCATCGTTCGGTTTGGCATTAAATCAAGTACCTGTTGTTGTGGTGTGTAAACATCAGTGCTGTTTGTATGTATGTTGAACTTGTTTCGCGCCGTACGTAGCCAGCTGTGCTAATCGAAGGTACGGGGGAAGGACAACAAACTAACACACACACAAAGCAGTTCTAAAGAAATGAGTTTTCAATCTAGATTTACAAGTGCATAGCTCCAGTGGCTTCCTAATAGTGGCTGTGGAGTCAAAGGCGATCGGGCGTGGTGCTTGCCACCCACCTCCACGTGTGCCGTGTCAGCCTTCATAGGTGCTACTCTCTAACGGCACTTGCTCCTACAGTCTGTTAAGGCTATACGGGGGATCTCTATCTTTGTGTGGCGTCTCAGGCGCCGTCGCGAGCTCGGAGGTGAAGCAGCGCCTGCAAGAGTTTGTGCTCAACAAGCGGCAGCGCGGCCCCACCATCCCCCCCAGCACGGGCGCCATCAACCACACGCTGCCGCACAACCAGCGCCTGTGGCTCGCGTGAGTTTGTGCGTGTGTGTGTGTATGTGTGTGCGTATGTGTGTGTGTGTGCGTGCGTGTGTGTGTGTGTGTGCGTGTGTCTGTATGTGTGGAGCGGCAGTGCAGCGGTTAACGTGGCCACCACAACACCAGTGACGATTATTTGAGCTGGTCCTGGGCGACTCAGCCTCAAATGATTACTTGGTGCGGTGCGTGAAGTCATCGCCACTGGGGAGACAAGGGGGGTCGAGCGCGGTGCTGGCCACCCACCCCTCGTGTGCCGTTCCGGCCTTCTAGCTAAGAGCACTTGCCCCAACAGTCTGTTCAGGCTGTACGGGGGATCTTTGACATTGTTTGTTTGGGGGTGTCTGTGTGTGTGTGTGTGCATGGAGGTGTGTAATAACAATAATAATAATAATAATTTACAGCTCTTTGTCAAAACATTGTCAGATGGGACTCCCCAAACATTGGAGCTTGTTTGATCATACTTCACCGCGCACCGCCGCTGACTCGCCGCGTTGCTATCGCGCCCCCCTGCCCCCCCGTGTCTTTTGCCGACAGCGTGGCACAGCACGGTTCTTTTGAGAACAGCTCGCGGCCGGGCGGCGTCACCCAGCTGTGCCAGCACCCCGACATCGGCAACTACGAGTCCAAGGACGACTTCCCGCTGAGAAAAACCGGTGAGACCCGGCGGTCGGCCCACAGCGGCGGCAACGCTTCGAAAGCCATGTCGGCCGTGGCCGAATAATTAAAATTGAGACCTTCCTTTCGTTAGTTTAGGCTCAAGGATGACCCTCTTGGTTGTTAATACTTGGCAACTGCTGGGCTTCCGATCGAGAGGTTGCACAATCGATCGCTCAGCAATGCGCCCCCGTCTTTGTTTGTCCAACAGTATAAAGGGGTACTCCGCTCCAGTCAGTTGATGGGTCAGGTGGAGTAAAGTGTGGGTAACTCCCGTCTCTTCCACAAATGTAAGTCCTTCATCGAGAGAGTAGGCCAGTATCCTCGAGAGAGAGAGGGACTGTCCAGAGTCCCTTCCGCCAGCAGTGGCTTGAGTAAATCATTTCTGGACTGCACTTTTCATTTAAAGGGAAACACGTTTTCGGGTGCACCGCACTCACGACTGTGTGCTCCAGGCTCGTGCCGTCTCTTGGGTTTCATACTTTTTTTTTATTTTGGTTCAAAACTTGCTGACGTCTTCCCCCCCTCCCACCCCGTCAACGACGCAGCACGACGCCAAGGCGACGCCGTTTCGTCAATAAATACATCTGGCGCTGCGTGCGCCTTGCTCGCAAATAAACATTTATTTTTATCTATTTTTTCTTCCCCCTACGCTGCTGTTCTCGCGCCCACGTGTGTGGCAGCGCTCGCTCTGCCGCCTGCCAGAGAGCCGCTAGTCTCCCCGGGCCCCCCACCCGCGGCCTCCCCCTGGTCAGCGATCCACGCCCACGTTTAGACAACGCGCCTGGGACAGGAAGTCAGACGTTTCGAAATAATTACGTGTGCCGAATAGACGGCCCTGCCCACACCTACACATTTAGCCATGTGGACCACAGTGCTCGGGCATGTGTGGGTGGTTAGTCTGGCCCAGTGACCCGAGTTCGATAGCTAGTCCTACACGTGGTGGATATACTTTCGCTGCTGCTCGTAAATAATGATATGGCACCCATAATGCCACCGGGAGCCCAGGCAGAGCAGCACATCTTCTGTTTCAGCTAAATGAAACGGGCGGTCAGCGGAGATGCCACCGGACTATCGAGACCTGGGTTCACATCCAGGCTCACGCTCTCTCGTGTGTTGTTGGTGTGCCCCCCCCCACCCTGCCCCGCCCTGCCCCACCCTCCCACCCCTCCGCGATGGTGCACAGCGTCCGAGCCGAACCTCAAGCTGCGCTGCCGACTCAAGCAGAAGGTGGCGGAGAGGCGGAGCAGCCCCCTGCTGCGGCGCAAGGACGGCACCGTCGTCACCACGCTCAAGAAGAGGCCCATGGACGTCACAGGTGCGCGCGAGTGTGTGCGTGCATGTGTTAAAGTGCACATGGCCTGGCACAAGTGCCGCGGTGACGTCACCGCCACCTAGTGGCGAATGGCGGGTGTTGTGGTGCATGTGTTTGCGCGTATGTGTCTGTGTGTGCGAGTGTGCATGAGTGTTTCAGTGACGATTATCTGAATCGGTCCTGGGCCTCCCCCAGATTTGGCTCAGCTTCAAATGAGTACCTGGTGCGGTGTGTAAAAACATCGGCACTAGGGAGACAAAGGCGGCTGGGCGTGGTGCTGTCAACCCACCCCCTCGTGTGCCGTTCTGGCCTTTATAGGTGCACGCTAACAGCACTTGCCCCTACAGTCCGCTAAGGCTATACGGGGGATCTTTGTATTTTGTGTGTGCGGGTGGGTAAACGGTAGTGCGGTGGTTAGCACGTAGATTCCCGCTCACAGTCAACAGCAGTGACTTATCTGAACCAGTCCTCGGCCTCCCCTAGGCCGAATCAGTCTCAAATGAGTATCGAGAGCGATGTGTCAACATCGCCACGAGGGAGACATCGGCGGACTTCATAGGTGCTCGCGAACAGCACTTAAACATGTTGATAACTCAGCCTTAACACGAGTGTCTGGTGCAGTGTATCCAGCACACATCAGCACTGGGGAAACAAAGGCGGCCGGGCATGATTCTCGTCACACCACCCCATCGAGCGCCTTGCTGGCCTTAGCAGTTTGCCAGGTAACAGCACTTGCCCCCAACAGTCTGCATGTCTATATGGGGACCTTTGTCTTTGTGCGTGTGCGTGCAGGCCCCACGGTGTGCAACAGTGCGCCGGGCTCAGGGCCCAGCTCCCCCAACAACAGCTCCAACAACATCACGAACGAGAACGGCACCATGGGCTCCATCCCCAACATGCATGCCGAGGTAGCGGCCCTGCCCATACCTACACACGTAGCCATGTGGCACACCATGAGCGGGCATGTGTGGGTGGTTAGTCCGGCCCAGTGGCCCAAGTTCGATTCTCTGCTATAGCTAATGTCAGTTGTGTGAGATATCTGAACCAGTCCTGGGGCCTCTCCGAGGATGTTGTGATTTGTGACCATTGCCACTGGGGAGACCAAGGCGGCTGGGGATAGTGCTGGCCGCAACCCACCCCGTTTTGTGCCGTGCCAGCCTTCGTGGCCGCTCGCTTTCCCCAACAGTCTTGAAAAGCTTTGCAGGGGATCTTTGTTGTGTGTTGTGCGCAAAGCATCAACAGTGGCGTGTTATCGTCACTTGGTGAGTAACACACGAATTAATGTAACCGACAAGTAACAAACTGCGACGGGATAGACATTGATTATTGTTTTTTTACCCTTCTATCTGGCAACAAAACTGACACCTTTTTTTTTTTACAAGGAGTCATGTTTGCATAGACCACAATACCTGCAGTCATAATGCAACAAAAAAAACACAACTCTGATAATGTATGCACTGTCCTTGAAGTTGATTGGTCCACACCCGAGACAGCTTTCCTTAGAGCCTAGTCTCACATGGGTTGGACCAGATGACGCTAATAGGCGCACAACTCAAAGACAATGCACCATCAGAGTATGAGAGCTCGGGTCAAGCATTTACACCATTGGAACCTCATTTGCCAGAAGAAATAATATGATAATTGGTTTTTTACCCTTCTATCTGGCAACATGATAGACATTTTAAAATGTGTTGGCGGATCGTGACGCGTAACGCTCACAAGGTTAACCCTAACGCAGAACGCTCGCTTTTAGCCGCTGCTCGTGCACAGGGCATCACTCTCGCGGCAATGGGAAAATCCTTGCGCAGTACCGTTTAGCACCGACACATTTCTCTGCCATTACAATTCATGTCAAGACCTCGGTGATGGCGACAGCTTGGGGAGAGGCCTCCAGTTTAGCCGAGGGAGGATAACCACTGTTGCTACTTGAATGTATCGGTCCTGGAGGCCTGCGATTCTGAGTTTGATCTCTGGCCAGGATTTGAACTGGGAACTGTCTAACTTGCGAGACGAGTGATCTCCTGACCCTCATCGCCACCAGGTGGGATCCGAATTGTCACTGATGGTTTATTTGTCTTTACCTTCCTCTTGTCATTGACTCTCCCTCTCTCCTCGCTCTCTCTCTTTCGCGCTCTCCCTTTCCTCTCTCTCCCTCTCCCCCTCCGTCTCCATATCTCTGCGCCACCAGCACCCGATGCTGTCTCCTGAGCGGATGCTGACGCGCGATGGCAGCACCCTCACTCAGATCAGCCTCTACACGTCGCCCTCGCTGCCCAACATCTCGCTGGGACTGCCCGCCACGGGCGCCGCCACTCCACACGTGGGTGCCGCACCCGCGCACGCACACGCACGCACACGCACGCACGCACGCGAGAGGTACAGGTGCAGCCCTGCGATTGCCTGCTCATGCCACCGCTGGTGGATGGGCCGGAGCTAGACATCCCCTCCCCTTTCTAGAGGATGTTTGGACGACTCGTGCACACTGGCCAGCCTGATGTTAGCCGTGGCTATGAATTGAACTAGGCTTTGCCGGGTTTGTAGCACAATGCGCAAACCTCTGCACCACCGCGCTGTCCGCAATAAAACACGCGCACATGCACGTGCCTAGACCCCCCCACAAACACTCGGTGTGTGTGCTCTGCCCCCCCCCCCGCCCCACTTCAGAGGAACTCAGATTTCCACCACAATGTGGGATGCTTGCAATCCCCTCCCTCCCTCCCTTTTACTCGAGTAACTGCCGCCGAATAGCCGACCGTAACGTTGTGAAAGTTTTTTTTGTGGAATAAATGTACGTGAGCAGCTTGAAGCTGCGCGGTGTGCGTGCCATGACGTGAATGCAGATCACTCGGAGCGGAGTGGGGGCAGCGGTGGAGACAGCGAATCGCAGTATGTGTACGTGTGTGTGTGTGTGCGTGTATGCCTTGTGTGTGTCTGTATTTGTGCTTGTGTATGCGCGTGTGTGTGTCTGGGTCGACTCATCCTCAAATGAGTACCTGATGTCGTGTGTAAACATGGGGAGACAAAGGCGGTGAGCTGTAGTGCTGACCACCCACCCCCTTGTGTACTGGTCAGGCATTCATAGGTGCTCGCTTATAGCACTTGCTCCAATAGCATGTTAAGGCTATACGGGGGACATGTGTCTTTGTTGTCTGTGGGTGGATGGGGAGCGTAGATTAGTGGTTAGTGCAGGGGTCGGCAACCAAAACAACAAGAAGAGCCATTTCTTTCAATTCGGTACAAAATTCAGTATTTCAAGAGCCGCAATGCATCTGAGTACATACTGTACATACGTACATATTGTCAAGAAGCAGCCCGTAAAGAGCCGCATGCGGCTCCGGAGCCGTAGGTTGCCGACCCCTGGGTTAGTGCGTTACGCTACAAACCCGGCGACCCGAGTTCGATTCCTGCTCGTGGCCAACACGATTTTCCAAACCGGCCCTGGGTCTCCCCTAGGTCGACTCAGTCTCAAGTGAATACCTGGTGTGGGGCGTGGTGCTGGCCACATCACCACCTTGTGTGCCATGCCGACCTTCATAGGTGCTCACTGGCAGGACTCGCTCGTACAGCCTGTGTGTGTGGTTCTCCTTTTACAACGTCTCCTCCTCCTCTCTGTCACCCCATCTATCTCCCCCCCCCCCTCTCACTCCGCTGCTGCTGACGCGATTGTCTGGCTTGACCGCCTGATTGTGAAATTGTAGTCGTTGCTCAGCGTCTACAGCAGCTGTTCGAAAAGAAGATGACTCTCCAGCATTCCTCCGTCTCTTCACTCACCTACCTACTCACCTCCCTACTCATCTACCTACTTACCTACCCCCCCAATTTCCTCTTTCTTGTGCCTGCGATTGCTCGACCACGAACCCCCTTAACCCCTTAAGGGGGTCCGGCACCATGGTAACGAGATGTTATCTCCCTCACCTGGTATGCAGGAGGTCGTGGGTTCCATCGCGACCCGAATGTTTGCAAATCGCATGTTCTCCCCGTGGTGGCGTGGATTTTCCCCCGGGTCTTCCGTTTTTTCCCCACACATTTAGAATCATGCCTTTAGGGTATTTGGCTGCTATAAATTTCCGCACGATGAAAAGCCACTTCGTTGAGCCATCATTTGTGATGGCCAGGTCACTTCTGAACAAGAGCTACACAACTCAGTGGGGCCTTGCCTGGTAAGACAAAAACTCGTATTTTTTTCTTCTTAACCCTCGACCCCAACTCTCTGACCCTGGCAGATGGTGGGGAGCCTGGCAGCGCAGCACGAGGCGGAGCGGCACGCCGTGCTGGGCATGCGCGGTGGCGCCGCCGGCGCTCAGTTCGTGGGCAGCGTCCCCTTCCTGCCGCGCCACGACGGCAACGCGGGTGCCGCCACCCTGCAGCAGCAGATCCTCCTGCTGGAGCAGGCGCGCCTCGCCGGTCCGTAGCGCGCACGCACACACGTGCACACGCACGCACACGCAGGTGAAGTGCCACCACCTGTACCTCACACACACACATACCAAGCGCCACCACCTATACCACACACACCAAACGCCACCACCTGTACCACACACACACACACAGGCCAAGCGCCACCACCTATACCTCACACACACACACACCAAGCACCACCACCTATACCACACACACCAAGCGCCACCACATATACCACACACAGGCCAAGCGCCACCACCTGTACCGCACACACACACACACAGGCCAAGCGCCACCACCTGTACCGCACACACACCAAGCACCACCACCTGTACCGCACACACACACACACAGGCCAAGCACCACCACCTGTACCGCACACACACACACATACCAAGCGCCACCACCTATACCACACACACCAAGCGCCACCACCTGTACCACACACACACACAGGCCAAGCGCCACCACCTGTACCGCACACACACACACATACCAAGCGCCACCACCTATACCACACACACCAAGCGCCACCACCTGTACCGCACACACACACACAGGCCAAGCGCCACCACCTGTACCGCACACACACACACACACATACCAAGCGCCACCACCTATACCACACACACCAAGCGCCACCACCTATACCACACAGACCAAGCACCACCACCTGTACCGCACACACACACCAAGCGCCACCAGCTGTACCGCACACACACACACACCAAGCGCTACCAGCTGTACTGCACACACACACACACACCAAGCGCCACCAGCTGTACCGCACACACACACATGGATTTAACATAGCAGGTACATGGCCACTTTGTCTTCCTTGTGTGCATGCGTATGTCTAACCATCAGTTCATATGTCCATCCATCTGTGTGTCTCTAGATGTCTGTCTGTGTCTGTTCATTTGTCTCATCTGTCCATCCTTCTGCATGTGTCTGTTTCTTGTTCCATATATCTGTTCGTCTGTCCGTTTATCTTTCTATCCATCTGTCAGTCTGGCTGTCGATCTGGTTGTACATCCGACTGTCCATTTGCCTATTCGTCCATGCATTTGTGTATGTCTTCCCATTCGACTCTTGGTCCCTCCATTATCTTTACCCATCTATCCATCCGTCTCCCTCCCTGTCCGTCCGCCTGCCCGTTTATCCGTTGGCCCATTTCTTCTCTCACACCCCGCGTGCCCGTCTATCCGTCGTCTCGGTCCGCCCGCCCGTCCGTGATCCCCGTCTCTTGCGCCCGCCCCGCCGCAGGTCTCGGCGGCGTGACGCCCCACCCGCAGTCGCCGCTGGCGCTGGGCGGCTCGCCCACGCTGCGCCGCACGCCCGCCAAGATGGGGCGGCACCAGCCGCTGGGGCGCACGCAGTCGGCGCCGCTGCCGCAGAGCCCCCAGGCCCTGCAGCAGCTCGTGCTGCAGCAGCAGCACAAGCAGTTCCAGGAGAAGCAGAAGCAACTGCACCTCAGCCAGGTGGGGGGAGAGAGAGAGACTGCAAGAAGGGCTGCGTGCAGAACGTGAGAGAGCGAGAGAGAGAGTGACCGAGAGAGTGAGCGAGAGAGTGAGCGAGAGAGTGAGCGAAAGAGTGAGCTAGGGAGTGAGCAAGAGGTGGGGGTTTTACATAAAGCTAAGTTAAAAAAAAAATTACGAAATGATGAACGAAGCAAAGTGCCGAATACACCGAGCATCTTCTTGTTTCCACTGATCGTAAAAAAAAGAGAGAGAGCCAGCGACTGCACACCAACCGTGGCTCCCCACCGCCTCCCTGTGGCTCTCCCCATCGCCCACCCCTATGACCCCTCCCATAGTCCCACCCCCCATAGTTCCCTACTTGTAGACCCCCCGTGGCCCCTCCCATGGCTGCCCCCTGCGGAGCAGTGGCGGTAATGTAGGGAGCGTGGGTGAAGCGGTGGCGCAGGACCCACAGCAGCGGCATTGGCAGTGGGCCGCGAAACCGCCTTCAAACCCACATGACCATGGCGTCAAAGCCAGGTGACCTCGTAGTCAAACCCACGTGACCCCTGCAGTCAAACTCACGTGACCCCTGCAGTCAAACCCGCGTGACCCCTGCAGTCAAACCCACGTGACCAACAGTCAAACTCACGTGACCCCTCAATCAAACTCACGTGACCCCACAGTCAAAGCCACGTGACCCCGTCCCGGCCAATGACAGCGCTGCTGCGCGTAGGCCTTGGTTTCCCAAGCAGCGGTCTGCGGGGCCCCCGGCTATGGTGCCACTGTAGTGAGATGTGATC
Source organism: Lampetra planeri (assembly GCF_965212315.1). Lineage (NCBI taxonomy): Eukaryota > Metazoa > Chordata > Hyperoartia > Petromyzontiformes > Petromyzontidae > Lampetra > Lampetra planeri. Next base: position 3,715,325 of record NC_136168.1, on the reverse strand, counting down.
TTCTTCACCTGGTATGCAGGAGGTCGTGGGTTCGATTCCGACCCTGACACCTGTTGTATATTTAGAATTTGCATGTCCCTCTGACTGTGGTTGCGTGGATTTTTCTCCGGGTAGACCGGTTTTTCCCTCCACATTTAGAATCAACATCACGCGTTTAGAGTATTTGGCTGCTATAAATTTCTACTTGACGATGATAAGCCACTTTGTTGAGCTATCACTTGTGATGGCCAGGTCGCTTCTGAAAAAGAGCTACACAGCTCAGTGAGGCCTTACACCTGGTAAAATAGGAAAAATTGTTATTAGTTAAAATACTCTTTGGTTCCTTCGGTAAAGTCACGTAGGTAGAAAAAATAATAGATCATGACGTTTCGCCGGATGAAAATTGCTTGCGTTGCGATCGAAACGTCGTGATCAATTATTTTTTCTACCTACGTGACTTTACCGAAAGAACAAAAGAGTATGGATTCCTGCATTAACGAAAGCATCAAATCAAAAATAGTTGAAACGGTTTAGTTCACGCGCTGCTGCATTCGATCTCACCGCGCCCGCCACTACCCCCGTCGCAGCTGCTGCTGTCGAAGGCGGGCGAGCCGGTGCGTCAGCACGAGGCGCACCCCGAGGAGACGGAGGAGGAGCTGCGCGAGCAGCAGGCCATGATGCAGGAGGAGGAGGGGGGGGCGGCCGTCGCCGACGAGGTCCGCGTCAAGCGGGAGCCCGCGGACAGCGACGATGACGACGACGAGGAGGACGAGGACGACGAGGTGCGCGAGGGCTCGCCCCTCGGCGGGTTCAGCGAGCAGCAGCAGCGGCAGCAGCAGCAGCAGCGGCAGTTCCACGCGGCACTCTTGCAGCAGGTGAGTTTGTTTGAATGGTATCGGCGGTGTGAAGATCGGCCTCTGTGGAGGAGGCTCGTGAAGGACGTTGCTACTGGGCAGTTGGAGGCAGTCGCCCTCCCAACAACAACGGAGGGCGGAGGAGCGACGTTCGCATCAACGAGTGGAGCGCCGGGCGGCTAAAACGCAGCGAGTTGGCACAGTGGAGGGCACAGGTGGTGCATCTTGCCAGTCATCTCATTCGGTCAAACCATGGCACCTGGGTCTATCCCGTGACCTCCTGCCAACGGACGTTGGACACTTCATGTGGCCTTAGAGTGCACTTAGCCTGGCACAAGTGGTACAGTGCATGGGCTCGATCTTAGAAGAGTTACGATCACCCACTCTTGAGACTGACCTGGTCTCTTCTCGCCCAGCTAAACCTCAGACACTTAGCTTCGGCCTATTTATCAAGCAGTGGAAAGATCATGACCTGGTGTGTGTGTGTGTGTGTATGTTGAACTTGTTCCACGTGACCCCGCAGTCAAACCCACATGACCCCGTCCCAACTAATGACAGCGGTGCTCCGCGTAGGCTTCGGTTTCCCCGAGCGGCGGTCCGTGGGCCAGAGGTCGCAACCGGGTACCCGATACCCGTACCCTACCCGATACCCGGCTACCCGGCCGGGTACGGGTACCCGTTTGCGACCCTGGTGCGGCCGGGTACGGGTACGGGTAGACCGTGAGTCACTGGTAAGTAACCGTTTGTCACTCATTTCCCAAAGTCTTGTCTCTTCTCACAATTCAAGTTCCTAGAATCAACCCACCCGCACCTGCAACATGGCTTCATCCCAGAGGTCGCAATCGGGTACCCGATACCCGTACCCTACCCGTACCCGGCCGGGTACGGGTAGGGTACGGGTACGGCGGGTATGGGTACGGGTACCCGTTTGCGACCCTGGTGCGGCCGGGTACGGGTACGGGTAAGGAATCAAAACCCGTTTGCGACCTCTGCCGTGGGCCCCCGCTGGCTACGCGCCGCCACACGTGATCTCACCCTGAAGCAGTGGTGATGACGAATGGAACGTGTGAGAGATATTACAGATGTGACTTTTTAATCGGATCACGATTCAAAATCGTGACGAAGAAATCGCTGGCGGGACTGCGACTCCCGTGCTGTGCGGCCGCCGACACTTATTCCCACGTTGTCTTCCCCGCCCACCCCCTCTCCACCCCACCCCCCGCAGCACGCCACCCTCATCGGCCTGCCCCCCCCGCACCCGCAGCAGTCGCTGGTGCTGGAGCAGCAGCAGCTGCACCAGCTGCGCATGTACCACGCGGCGGGGATGCCCGCGTGCGCCCACGCGCCCGGGCACCGGCCGCTGTCGCGAGCGCAGTCATCCCCGGCCTCCGCTAACTTCCCCTTGCCGGCACCGCCGCCCGAAGCGCCCGTCAAGCACCGCTTCACCACCGGTACGTCCGTGCGTGCGTCCGTGCGTATGGCCAGTGAGTCCAGGCGTACGTGTGCGTGCGTGCGTACCGTGTCGCTCCTTTCTCCCCCGCGGTTGACGCCCTCTCAATGAACTGCTGAATTGTTTCTCGACAACAAGGATCGGTCATATTTTGGTAACTGAAGCTATGAACCATTTATGAACTAAACTGCAAGGAAACTATGTTTATTTTACCAGGTGAGGCACACTGAGCCATATAGCTATTTTTCAGAAGTGCCCTGGCCACAAATTATAGCTCAACGATGTGGCTTATCACGTGGAAATATCTCCACATCTCGCCACTGTGGTGCCCCCACCCCCGTCTCGGCCTAACCGAGTGAGTGCCTCGGTCCTCACCGTCTAACCGGTGGCGGCGGCGGTGGTGCATTCCCCACCCCCCCTTCTTCCCCCCCGTTGCTCGCGCCAGGCCTGGTGTACGACACGCTGATGCAGAAGCACCAGTGCACGTGCGGCAACAACACCAACCACCCCGAACACGCCGGGCGCATCCAGAGCATCTGGTCACGCCTGCAGGAGACCGGCCTCGTCAACAAGTGCGAGGTGAGCGCTCGCGCGTGCGCTTACCGCTCGGCCGCTTCGCCGGGCGCAGGCGTCGCTCGCAGGGGTTTCTCGTGACCGGGTGTTGTTCCCAGTTGTTGCTTTTGCGACGTCACGGCTGACGGAGCTTGAGAGAGCGCATTGTGTTAACAAAAAAACGAATACCGGCATCTCACATTAATTTCTTCTGAAAATTATTACAAAAACGACTGGGCGCAATCGCCGCCCGCTCCTTGTCGCAAGTAGATCTAGCAATCCAGCTAGCCCCATGCTACAAAGCACCATCGAGCGGGTCTAGCAGTATAAGGGCGCTGACTGCCGCTGGCGCTGACTGCTGCTGGTGTTGATCACCACTTGCGTTGACTGGCACCGCTGCTGACGTTGACGGCCGCTTCCGGCGTTGACCGCCGTCGGCGCTGACCGCCACTGGGGCTGACCGCCACTGGTGCTGACCGCCGCTGGTGCTGACCGCCGCTGGTGCTGACCGCCACTGCCGGCACTGTCCACCGCTGGTGCTGACCGCCGCTGCCGGCGCCGACTGCTGGCATTGACCGCTGCGGGTGCCGTTGCAGCGCGTGAGGCCCCGCAAGGCGACGCCCGAGGAGATCCGCACGGTCCACTCGGAGCAGCACGCACTCCTCTACGGCACCAGCCTCTTCAACCCCCCCAAGATCGAGCCCAAGAAGATGCACGGTACCCATGAATTTCGATTTAAAGCTTTCGTGACTGCAGGGATTCATCTTCTTGGTTCTTTCGGTAAAGTCACGTAGAAGGGAAATAATAAAATAATTAAAATAAAACATTAAATAATTCTCACGACGTTTCGGCCACAACGCAAGCAGCCGTCCTCAGGTATTTTATTATGTTTTATTTTTATTATTTTATTATTTCCCTTCTACGTGACTTTACCGAAAGAACCAAGAAGATGGTACCCATAAACTAAAACTATTTAAAAAAAATATTTTGCCAAGATAAGGTCCACTAAGCTATGTAGCTCTTTTTCAGAAGCGGCCTGGCCATCGCAAATGATAGCTCAACTAAGTGGATTATCGTCACGTTCAAATTTATTGCAGCCATTGCACTCTAAACGCACGTGTCGATTCTAAACGCAGAGGCAGAATCCTGGGGGAAAATCCACGCGGCCACAGCGAGAGAGACACGCAAACGCCAAATATACAGCAGGCGTTAGGGTCGCGATCGAACCCACGACCTCCTGTATACCAGGCGAGATAGTTAACATCTCTTCTAGATTTGAAAGCTTTCGTGACTGCAAGGATTCATATTCTTAGGTTTTTTCGGTAAAGTCACGTAGGTAAAACGACAGCTGTATCAAGTAAATACTTGATACAGCTGTCGTGGCTGTGACGGTTCCACCTGAAGACGGACGCTTGTGTTGCCTCCGAAACGTCGTGATTTTTATTTTATTTTACTTTTATTAATTTTAATGTTTTACCTACGTGACTTTACCGAAAAAACCTAAGAATATAGTTAACATCTCGCCACCGATCGATTCTTTCGCGCACGATGTTTTCCCACAACCGTGTGCACGGGAAGCGATTCTTTTCAATAACCCCCTTAACTGCCGCCAGGGGCCGCTACATCAACACGCGAGAACATTGGGAAAAGATTTAATCTAAATTGAAACGCAACCTCGATTTGTGGCAGTCGAATTGCGAGGGCTGCCAAGTATTTAGAGGCCTAGTTTGTACGTGTGGTTGAACTTCTTTTGCATCGTACATCGCCAACCTTGCTAATCAGAGATACGGGGGAAGGATACCAGAATAGCCAGAGGAAACCCCTGCAGAACAGGGGGGGAGAACTCCACACGGCAAGGGGCAACAAGCCTGGTGGTGTTCATTCAGACGATGTCTTTCCGACAGCCCTGTTCTTCACCTGAGGACGGCTGCTTGCGTTGTGGCCGAAACTTCGTGAGAATTGTATTTTATGTTTTATTTTTATTATTTTATTATTTCCCTTCTACGTGACTTTGCCGAAAGAACCAAGAAGAAGGGGCAACTGAGTCGGGAATCGAACTAGGGGCCTTCTCGCTGCAAGACCACCGAGCCTCCCTGCCTCCAGAATCAATTCCTTTTTCCCTTAGTCTCCTGTTGTGTTCACAACAACAATAACAACAGCATGGCGGTGTCGTCACCGCAGCGATTATGCCAGCCCAGTTGCACTTTGAGGCCACGTGACACGGACAGTCCAGCCGTGTCACGGGTTGAACTATATACTCTTTAGTTCTTTCGGTAAAGTCACGTAGGTAAAAAATGAAATTAAAATCAAATGACGCAGCAAATCTGGCTGTGACGGTCCCACCTGATGACGGAGACTTGTGTTGCCTCCGAAAGGTCGTGATTTTTATTATTTTATTTTTTATTAATTTTCATTTCATTTTTTTACCTACGTGACTTTACCGAAAAAACTAAGAGTATGAATCCTTGCAGTCACGAAAGCTTCAAATCTAGAACGGGTTGGACTGCCCGCTCTCCGATCTTTGCTCTTCCGTCCGGCAGATCTCCACGCGGACTCGCTGACCGTATTGTCCGCTGCTTTGTGCCGTGCAGGATCCCTGCCTCAGAAGGTCCTGGTGATGCTGCCGTGTGGCGGCCTGGGGGTGAGTACCGCTCGTGGGCACCGCACACCACCGCATGCCACACCACCGCTGGCCACACCACCGCATGCCACACCACCGCATGCCACACCACCGCGTGCCACACCACCGCTGGCCACACCACCGCATGCCACACCACCGCATGCCACACCACCGCATGCCACACCACCGCGTGCCACACCACCGCATGCCACACCACCGCATGCCACACCACCGCTGGCCACACCACCGCATGCCACACCACCGCATGCCACACCACCGCATGCCACACCACCGCGTGCCACACCACCGCTGGCCACACCACCGCATGCCACACCACCGCGTGCCACACCACCGCTGGCCACACCACCGCATGCCACACCACCGCATGCCACACCACCGCGTGCCACACCACCGCGTGCCACACCACCGCGTGCCACACCACCGCTGGCCACACCACCGCATGCCACACCACCGCGTGCCACACCACCGCTGGCCACACCACCGCATGCCACACCACCGCGTGCCACACCACCGCGTGCCACACCACCGCGTGCCACACCACCGCTGGCCACACCACCGCATGCCACACCACCGCGTGCCACACCACCGCTGGCCACACCACCGCATGCCACACCACCGCGTGCCACACCACCGCGTGCCACACCACCGCGTGCCACACCACCGCATGCCACACCACCGCGTGCCACACCACCGCGTGCCACACCACCGCGTGCCACACCACCGCGTGCCACACCACCGCGTGCCACACCACCGCATGCCACACCACCGCTGGCCACACCACCGCGTGCCACACCACCGCATGCCACACCACCGCGTGCCACACCACCGCATGCCACACCACCGCTGGCCACACCACCGCGTGCCACACCACCGCTGGCCACACCACCGCGTGCCACACCACCGCATGCCACACCACCGCTGGCCACACCACCGCATGCCACACCACCGCGTGCCACACCACCGCGTGCCACACCACCGCATGCCACACCACCGCTGGCCACACCACCGCGTGCCACACCACCGCATGCCACACCACCGCGTGCCACACCACCGCGTGCCACACCACCGCGTGCCACACCACCGCGTGCCACACCACCGCATGCCACACCACCGCTGGCCACACCACCGCGTGCCACACCACCGCGTGCCACACCACCGCGTGCCACACCACCGCATGCCACACCACCGCATGCCACACCACCGCGTGCCACACCACCGCGTGCCACACCACCGCTGGCCACACCACCGCATGCCACACCACCGCTGGCCACACCACCGCATGCCACACCACCGCATGCCACACCACCGCTGGCCACACCACCGCATGCCACACCACCGCGTGCCACACCACCGCTGGCCACACCACCGCATGCCACACCACCGCTGGCCACACCACCGCATGCCACACCACCGCATGCCACACCACCGCTGGCCACACCACCGCATGCCACACCACCGCGTGCCACACCACCGCGTGCCACACCACCGCATGCCACACCACCGCTGGCCACACCACCGCATGCCACACCACCGCGTGCCACACCACCGCTGGCCACACCACCGCGTGCCACACACCCGCGCCCCCTGAGGGTTCGCCACCTCGCCTGGTATACAGGAGGTCGTGGGTTCTATCCTGACCCTGACACTGCCTGCTGTATATTTGGAGTTTGTGTGTTCTCTCTCTCTCTGATCTCGAGGTCGTGTGGATTTTTCTCCGGGTCCTCCGGTTTTTCCCTACACATTTTGAATCGACATCGCGCGTTCAAAGTTGAAGATGACAAGCCGCTTCGTTTGCAGCCAGGTTGCTTCTGAAAGAGAGCTACATGGCTCAGTGGGCCCTACCTGGTCGAATAAAACAAAGTTTCGTAAACAGTTTAGTATGCGCGTCGTCCTTTTATAGTCGGAGGCAAAGGTGAAAGCGCAGCGCTGAGAAACGCTCCACTCACGCCGCTATTTGTGGGCAGAAGAGCCTCCACTGGAGGGAGCTCTAGTCAAGCAAGAGCTCTCTAGTCGAGGAAACGCCAGGGGGGGGCGGAGGCCGGCAATGTTTTTCTGGCGGCCACGGAAATTCCACATTCCCATGGCGAAGGCCGTCTTCTCTCTACGGCGATTGTTGAAATAACCTCTCCTGAAATTGTACTCATTTTATCGATCCCAGAGGGGATGATGAGCGGATGGAGTGGATGCTCGTGTGGAACCGGGCGGGGGACCCCGTTAATGTAAACAGCTGTTTTGCCAAGCGAGCTTTGAGATTTTTTGAACCCAAAAAACAAACGAAATTGTCACCCGGGATCGGATTTCCCACGAGCGGCAATGGGGCCCGCCGTCGTCGTGAATCGTCAGCGCGGCCGGGACGGACGCACGGACGGACTCGCGCACGAACGGGCGGTTGGACGCACAGACGGTCACACGGATGGATGGACGGACACACGGACGAGTGGATGGATGCACGGACGGGTGGATGGATGCACAGACGGACACACGGATGGATGGATGGACACACGGACGGGTGGATGGATGCACGGACGGGTGGATGGATGCACAGACGGACACACGGATGGATGGATGGACACACGGACGGATACACGAACGGGCGGATGGACGCACAGACGGACACTCGGATGGATGGACGGACACACGGACGGGCGCGTGGACGCACGAACGGACACACGGGCGGGCGTGTGGTTGACCTTGCGGGCGTGGCTGTGGCTGTGCCAGGTGGACAGTGACACCATCTGGAACGAGCTGCACTCGTCGGGAGCGGCACGCATGGCGGCCGGCTGCGTCACCGAGCTGGCGTACAAGGTGGCGGCCGGGGAGCTCAAGGTGCCAGCGAGTATCGCCTGTGTCTCTTCGTGTGTGTGTGTGTGTTATGCTGTCAGGGTGTGTGTGTGTTACTCTGTGGGGAGCGGTAGTGTAGCGGTTAGCGCTAAGCTGCGCTACAAACCAGGCGACCTGGGTTCGATTCCCGCTCACGGCCGACACTAGTGATGATTATCTGAACCGGTCCTGGGCCTCCCTTAGGTCGACTCAGCCTCAAATGAGTACCTTGTGCAGTATGTAAACATCGCCACTGGGGAGACAAAGGCGGTCGGGCATGGTGCTAGTCACCCACCCCCTCGTGTACCATTCCGTCTTTCAAAGGTGCTCGCTAAGAGCACTTGCCCCTCCAGTCTGTTAAGGCTATATGGGGGATCTTTGTCTTTGTTACACTGTCAGAGTTTGTGTGTGTGTGTTACGCTGTCTGGGTGTGCTTGTTCTACTGTCAAGGTATGTCTCTTTGTGTGTGTGTGTGTGTTTTGCACTGTCAGAGTGTGTGTGTGTGTGTGTGCGTGTGTGTTACACTCTCAGGGTGTGTGTGTGTGTTCTGCACTGTCAGAGTTTGTGTGTGTTACACTATCTGGGTTTGTGTGTGTGCCGTGCCGGCCTTCATAAGTGCTACTCGCTAACAGCACTTGCCCCAACAGTCTGTTAAGGCTATACAAGGGGATCTTTATCTTTGTGTTATACTGTCAGTGCCTGTGTGTTCACACTGTCAGTCGGCGTCTGTCGTTTCCTCCGACGTGCAAAACTACTGAGAAATTGGCCATAGAACCCAGAACCGAGCAGGTGTTGCGGCCTCACAAACCTCTTGCCCCCCATCTTTCGCTCGCTCGCTCACTCTCTCTGTGTGTGTGTGTGCACGAGTCCGCGTGGAAATCTGTACGTTTGAGTGTGGCGACATTCAACGTTTCAAAGCGCAGTTTGTGCGTTTGTCGCCGCCGAAACGTTCCCCAGTGCTCCGCGTAGTTCTAATCGGTTGCTGCTGCTGCTGCGTTCGTTGTTGTCGTCGTCATCGTCGTCATTTGTTGTTGTTGTTCTTTTTTTAGAATGGGTTCGCGGTGGTGAGGCCTCCCGGGCACCATGCCGAGGAGTCGATCGCCATGTAATTATCACGCCCCTCGCCGACACTCGCCCACGTTTTGCCCGCCTCGCGTACCAGAGGGAAGGACAGCGAGGGGGGTGGGGGGTGGGCGCCCTCGTGTTGTGCAGCAAATAATAATAATAAGACCGACAGACCGGTTCTCTTGCGCGTCACGTCGACGGCGAAGAACCCGTCAGACAAAGACGGTTCGCCGCGTCGCGCAGCGCTCCCGCGGCCGCCTGGAACCGCTCTTCTTACCGATGTTAGGAAGCCGCTGAGAACTATGCACTTTTAAATCTTCATCTAGATTGAAAACACGCTTCTGGAGAACTGCTTTTGGTGTTTAATGTAGTGAATAATTTTGCTGTGGCTGTTCCACTTGATGACGGAAGCTTGTGTTGCCTCCGAAACGTCGTGATTTAAGGTAGTTTTATTTATTATTATTTTAATTATTCATCTACATGACTTTATCGAAAGAACCAAAGAGTATGGATCCTTGCAGTCACGAAAACTTCAAATCTAGAATTAGACGTTTAGATTTCTTAGAGTATTTGGCAGAGGTGTGGACTCGAGTCATGTGACTTGGACTCGAGTCAGACTCGAGTCATGAATTTGATGACTTGCGACTCGACTTGGACTTGCATAACAATGACTTTGTCCCACCTATGAGATGTGGACTCGAGTCATGTGACTTGGACTCGAGTCAGACTCGAGTCATGAATTTGATGACTTGCGACTCGACTTGGACTTGCATAACAATGACTTTGTCCCACCTATGAGATGTGGACTCGAGTCATGTGACTTGGACTCGAGTCAGACTCGAGTCATGAATTTGATGACTTGCGACTCGACTTGGACTTGCATAACAATGACTTTGTCCCACCTCTGGTATTTGGCAGCTGCTATAAATTTGCACGTGATAAGCCACTTCGTTGAGCTATCGTTTGTGATAGCCAGGTCGCGCCCGAAAAATAATCTAATGGCTCAGTGGGCGTTACCTGGTGAAAATAAGATAACAACATTTTCGTTATTTACTTAACCTGTCCTATACTTTGCACTCCTTTCGTGTTTTTCGTATTGTTCGTTGTCGTAACGCTCTCACCCCGCGGCCCCCGGCTGGACATCTGTGATTAAAGATCCTTGACAGCCCATCGCGGATTCCCTCCTGCTGTCTGGACGGCGCTTTCCGATTCTGAGCGACGCGCGCGCGGCCTGCTCTGTCCTCCGCAGGGGATTCTGTTTCTTCAACTCGGTGGCGATCGCCGCCCGCGTGCTGCAGCAGAAGCTCAACGTGAAGAGGGTGCTCATCGTCGACTGGGTGAGTTCGGCAACCGGCCGATCCAGCTCCCAAAGAGAAAGGTTCCCCCCCCCATCTCCACCCCCGTGTGTAGCCTGCGACGGACTGTTGGGGCGAAGTTCCGTTAGCGAGCGGCGCCTATGAAGGCCGGCGCGGCACATGGGAAGCGTGGAGGGGGGGTGGCCAGCACCACGCTCAGTTGCTGAGCCGACTTGAAGGATGCCCAGAGCCGGTTTAACTAATCATCGCTGGTGCTGTCCGTGAGCGGGACTCAAACTCTGGTTTGCCGGGTTCGTAACACGGTGTGCTAACCACTGCGCCACCGCTCCAGCGCACAGATCCAGCATGAGCCATTCCGGCTCGCTCACTCACTTGATACGCACACAGCCATGCACACTCACTCGCACACAGGCATGCACACTCACTCGCACACAGGCATGCACACTCACTCGCACACAGGCATGCACACTCACTCGCACACAGGCATGCACACACACTCGCACACAGGCATGCACACTCACTCGCACACAGGCATGCACACTCACTCGCACACAGGCATGCACACTCACTCGCACACAGGCATGCACACTCACTCGCACACAGGCATGCACACTCACTCGCACACAGGCATGCACACTCACTCGCACACAGGCATGCACACTCACTCGCACACAGCCATGCACACTCACTCGCACACAGCCATGCACACTCACTCGCACACAGCCATGCACACTCACTCGCACACAGGCATGCACACTCACTCGCACACAGGCATGCATACTCACACATAGACACGAAGATCCCCGCATAACCAGGCCTTAGTTTCAGCCGGTTCTGTCCGGTTCGGCATTCCCGGAAAAATATTTACACACCACATCCGGTAAACCTCTCTTTATAGCTGCAAGCTGCTAAGTCACTTGCCTGTTCAAGCCTAGCAGCAACCTGGACGCTATTCGGGTCTCCTTTCCCGCACTTCACCGCCTGCCGGCAACCGACGTCGTCCCGAGTTCTCCACCATCGCGGGCTGCCACCCACGCACCCCGAACTCTGCCGGGCATGCGCCTTGCGATTCAAAACCCTTGCCCGCCCAACGTAGGACACCCCGCCCCCCCCTCCTCCAGGCAGACTCTTAACACGCCGCGCCAACCCTCGTCTGCGGACGGACGCGTAGGCGTTTCGCCGGGTCGGCCGCGAACGGGGCACCCGGATAGCGGACGGGACGGCCGAGGGGAGTGACGCTCGCCGCCGTTTTGTGCCCGCAGGACGTCCATCACGGAAACGGGACGCAGCAAGCGTTTTACAGCGATCCCAGCGTCCTCTACATCTCCCTGCATCGGCACGACGAGGGCAACTTCTTCCCCGGCAGCGGAGCCGCTGACGAGGTGCGAAGGCTCTCCACCGCGTCTGCTGTCGCTCGTCAACGCTCGCCCGCTTGGGCGTTCAAAACACTCGCCCCACTGATGATTAAAACACTCACCACTGACGATTAAAACACTCACCACTGGCATTCAAAAGACTCAGCACTGACGATTAAAATACTCACCGCTGACGATTAAAACACTCACCACTGACGTTTAAAACACTCACCACTGACGTTTAAAACACTCACCACTGAAATTAAAACACTTACCACTGACGATTAAAACACTCACCACTGACTATTAAAACACTCAACACTGACATTTGAAGCACTCACCACTGAAATTCAAAACACTCACCACTGACGATTAAAACACTCACCACTGACGTTTATAACACTCACCCCACAACACAGTCATCATAAACATAGCCCCAAGAGGATACAATAGACAACATTTCGGGCAATGGCCCTTCTCTATAGTACACAAATAGAGAGGTCAGAGAGTTACTGTGGATAATAAGAGTCGCTATTTGTCGTCGTTAAGATCATCACCACCACCGCTACTACCGTTACCGCCACCACCACTCTCACCACCACCGTTGCTGCTACCACCACTAGCGCCACCACCACTACCGCTCGCCCTCTTGCCGGGGTCTCTGACCACCTCATGGCCGTGCCCGTGCGCAGGTGGGCGTTGGTGCGGGTGAGGGCTTCAACGTGAACATCGCGTGGACGGGCGGCCTCAGCCCCCCCATGGGGGACGCCGATTACCTGGCGGCGTTCAGGTAACGCTCGCCCCCTGCAGCGGCCGTCTCGGGCACCACCCCCTCCCCCCGCACCGCCCCCATACGGCAACTATGCACGGCGCTTGCGATGATCGGACGGTGGTTAAACTATAAGTTGTATTTTACCAGGTAAGGCCCCCACTTAGCAATGTACTGTGTAGCTCGTTTTCAGAAGCGACCTGGCCACAAATGATAGCCCAACGAAGTGGTTTATTGTCATGTTGAAATGTTTACCAGCAGCCAAGTGCTCTAAACGCGTGACGTTGATTCTAAATGTGGAGGGAAAATCCGGAGGACCTGGGAAAAATCCACGCGACCACAGGGAGAGAGACACGCAAACTCCAAATATACAGCAGGCGTCAGGGACGAGATCGAACCCACGACCTCCTGTACACCAGGCGAGGTAGTTAACATCTCTTAGCCACCGTGATGATGATGATGATGATCAGAGAGAGACACGCAAACTCCAAATCTACAGCAGCAGGTGTCAGGGTCGGGATCGAACCCACGACCTCCAGCACCACGATGTAAGTTGTTGTTGAACGACTGAATCTGGCCGTGACCCCCCCCAAGCGTGGCTTGTTGTTTGCCTGTCGCGTCATGTGTTGCGCCCCCCCCCCCCAGGTCGCTGGTCATGCCCATCGCGAACGAGTTCTCCCCGGACGTGGTGCTCGTGTCCGCTGGCTTCGACGCCGTCGAGGGCCACCCGGCGCCGCTCGGCGGGTACAACGTCACCGCCAAATGTACGTGCCACGCTCGCACGCAACGCCTGCCGTTGGCGCGGTCCGTCGCGTTACTTGTCGCGTCGCTTGGCGTGGTGATTGTTTTTTGTCGGTAATCAACAAGCAGCTGCAGCAGCAGCAGCAATATCATCATTATCATCAGTTGCAGCAGCCAATATCAGATGACGTAGAATCAGCAGCAGCAGGGACATCATTGTAATTTGAAACAACAGTAGTATCATCTTGGTTCTTTCGGTAAAGTCACGTAGAAGGGAAATAATAAAATAATAAAAATAAAACATAATAAAAGAAAATATTTTTATTATTTTATTACTTCTCTTCTACGTGACTTTACCGAAAGAACCAAGAAGATTAATCCCTGCAGTCACGAAAGCTTTAAATCGAAACAGTAGTATCATTATCGGGAACCACAGAAGCAATATCAGCAGCAACAGCAGCAATATCATCATCATCATCATCAGTTGCAGCAGCCAATATCAGACGACATAGAATCCTCAGCAACAACAGCAGCAGGGGACATCGTTATAATTTGAAACAACAGTAGAATCATCATCGGCAGCAGCAGAAGCAATATCAGCAGCAGCAACGATGTCAACAGCCAGATCGTCTTCGTCATCATCACCCGCTGTGATCAATGCCGCTACAATCGGTGCTCATCGACACCATTTCCGTAGTCGTCGGCAGTGGCGTTGAGGTTCGGCGTCGCCGCCACGCGCCGCCCGCCGGAGCCAGCGGCGAGGGGTCAACCTCGTCGAGCGGTGTTCTTCGTTGCCAGGCCCGCGGGCCACTGGCGGCCACTGGTGGCCTTTAGTGCGGCCCTCTCACGTGCACCCCCCCGACAATACACACAAACACCCCCATCATCATCTGTCAAATCCCCATTCGTTTCAAATGCCGCCGTTCTCTTACTGACGATGTCTTATCGGCGAAAGTGTCCCCCGCCCCAACCCACCCCTCTGAAAATGAGTGAAGGACACTGCCGGAGACGCTCGATAGATGCAGCAAGAGGGGACTTGTCTCTCCCGCCCATTTCACCACTCGGCCGCTCTCTCCTCACCCACCCACTCCTCACCCCCCCACCGCCCACCCCCTCCAGGCTTCGGCTATCTGACGCAGCAGCTGATGACGCTGGCGGGCGGCCGCGTGGTGCTGTCGCTGGAGGGGGGGCACGACCTCACGGCGATCTGCGACGCGTCTGAGGCCTGCGTCTACAGCCTGCTGGGCAGCGAGGTGAGCAGGCGTCGTAACCTCCCCGCTCGTGCGAGCCGGTGGGGTGGCGGTGGGTGGGGTGGGTGGGGTGGTGGCGGGGGTGGCACTCACCCTCGCCTGTATTCACATCAGACCACCGTTGGAACGGTGTTGATCACAGCGGGTGACTATGACCACGCTGCACGGTGGTCTACGTATGGTGTGAAAGAAGTTTAACGTACATACACACTTTCGATTTAAAGCTTTCGTGACTGCAGGGATTCATCTTCTTGGTTCTTTCGGTAAAGTCACGTAGAAGGGAAGTAATAAAATAATAAAAATAAAACATAATAAAATAATATAATAAAATAATTCTCACGACGTTTCGGCCACAACGCAAGCAGCCGTCCTCAGTTGAAGACCAGGTCTGTCGGGGAGACAGCGTCTGAAGAGGTACATAGACGCGTCAAAGTGCTGCTCTGCGTCGTGCCTGCTTGCGCTCACGTTGGCGCTAGTAGCCTCCGCTGTTTACTTTCGTCTATCCTAGTTCTCGGTCATGTGTTTTTGATGTACGTACGTGGAACTTCCAATTCGCACACCGTACGTAGCCAGGCGTGCTAAGCGGAGGTGCGGATGTGAAGTAAGCGTCCGTGCCGGTGCGCGCGTGGAACAGATGGAGCCTCTGTCCCAGGAGGTCGTTCAGAAGAGACCGAACCCGAACGCCGTGGCGTCGCTCGAGCGCGTCATCCAGATTCAGAGTGAGTGCACTCAGCCACACTTCCCCTGCACGCACAAAGACAAAGATCCCCCGTGTAGCCTTAACAGACTGTTGGGGGCAAGTGCTGTTAGCGAGCGGCGCTTATGAAGGCCGGCACAGCACATGCACCAATACACACGCACACACCAATACACACGCACCAATACACACGCACCAACACACACGCACCAACACACACGCACCAACACACACGCACCAACACACACGCACCAATACACACGTACACACCAATACACACGCACACACCAATACACACGCACCAATACACACGCACCAACACACACGCACCAACACACACGCACCAACACACACGCACCAACACACACGCACCAATACACACGCACCAACCAATACACACGCACCAATACACACGCACACACCAATACACACGCACCAATACACACGCACCAACACACACGCACCAACACACACGCACCAACACACACGCACCAACACACACGCACCAACACACACGCACCAACACACACGCACCAATACACACGTACACACCAATACACACGCACACACCAATACACACGCACCAATACACACGCACCAACACACACGCACCAACACACACGCACCAACACACACGCACCAATACACACGCACCAACCAATACACACGCACCAATACACACGCACCAACCAATACACACGCACCAATACACACGCACCAACCAATACACACGCACCAATACACACGCACACACCAACACGCACACCAATACACACGCACGGACAAACACACACGCACACACCAATACACATTGACCAATACACACGCACACACCAACACACACACCAATACACACCAACACGCATCAACACACACACCAATACACACACTAACACACACACACCAACACACACGCACACACCAACACACACACCAGCACACACCAACACACCAATACACACGCACCAATACACACGCACACACCAACACACACGCACACAACCGCCCCCACACATTACCACTAGACACCTAGACCAGGTAACCACCAGGAGGGGCTCCTCGGGACGCAGGTCGCCCACCACTGGTGGCGGTGGCGAGCGCCTCGCGCACGCCCCAATGCCTCCGCGTCTGACTCATCCACCAACCCCCCCCACAACCTCCCCGTGTGAAGTTCATAATGGACACAGCGCGCACACCTGGCTGACCCGGCTCGAGCCAGCACTCGCTCCGAGAGCCCCTCTGGCCACGCTGACGCAGTCTCCTCCGTGTTGTGTGTGTCTGCGCGTGTGTGTGTCTACGCGCACGTGGGCGCGTCTGTGCGTGCGCCAATGCGTGCGTCTGTGCGCTGCGTGCACACAGGCAAGTACTGGCGCTGCCTGCAGAGGCTGGCGCCCACGGTGGGGTTGTCGTTGCTGGAGGCGCAGAAGCACGAGAAGGAGGAGACGGAGACTGTGACCGCCATGGCCTCCCTCTCCGTGGACGCCACGCAGGCGGCCGCCGACAACGCCGCCGCCGCCGACGACAAGAGGTGAGCTGTCCTTGCGTTCGTTCAGTCCTTCCGTTCGTTGAGGCCTTCCTTCATTCCTTCATTCCTTCATTCCACGAGACCCGGCCACGATGCGACGTCACGATGCCCTGCCGATGCAGGTGTGTTCCAGACGTGCGGTGGTGGCGGCGGCGCGCGCGGTGGGGTAAAAACGTGGGTGACGCGAGAGCCTCTTTCAAGACGTCCGATCGGCGTGGAAGAGTAGACCAAATACCCTGTAGAGCCCCCTCTAGTGGGGTGGCGGGGGGCGTCCCTTCCGCCAGCGGTGTGCAGATACTACGATGATATTCTCACAACACCGGACGTTTTGGCTGCGTGGTGGGTCCCAATGTTTGTTTGTTGTTGGCATTTGGAGGCCTGTCCAGAGGGGAAGCTTGACGGCTCTCAAACCCATATTTTTGTCTCCTGTAAACCCCCCCCGTTGTTGAATTTAGTTTCCACTGAGTTTACCCCCACCCTCCCCCCACACACCGTGATCTGACCCATCGTGGTTCTGAGAAATACATGCATGAATAATGAACGTCAATATATGAACCAATTGTCCATTTTGTGAGGGATCCCTAACTAGGTGCTAACTGCAAGCGAATAAAAAACATTAATTCAACGGACGCTCTGCACGCGTGATGTAATTTGTCCGCGCTCGCTGCTTACTCTGGGAAACCCTGGGTTACCATATGCATTAAAATTCTACCGTAGTTATTTTACATGGGCAGATTCGTACAACGTGATTATTCACCAACGACTCTCGCGCATGATATCACGTCACGCATTTATAAATCGTCTCACGTGTACCCCCTTGGGGCATTGCCACGTAACCCCCCCTTGTGGGGGTCCACGTACCCCCCCTACCTCGCCCACCCCCCGCTTGAGAACCACGGCCGTAGAAGAACGAGCGTCGTCGCCACAATCAACGACGCGCAACATCGTCGTCGAGAATCGCTCTCCTCTCGCGATTCCCAACGCTCTCTCTCGCGCGATTCTCCCCCCTTCTCTCGCGATTCCAACCTCTCCTCTCGCGTGTGTCCACCTCCTCCTCCCCCTCTAGGCCGGTGGAGGAGCCCATGGAAGAGGAGCCGGCGATGTAAGCGACGGACCCGGTGCGTTTGGATTGCGGCCGGCACGGCTCGCTCCACCGAGCGTTTGGCAGCGCCATCCCAACCCTCCCCGCCCTCCTCCCCCCACCACCCCCCCCCGCTGACGGTGGGGGTCAGGCGATCTTCGGAAACGATGGGGGGAGGGGGGGGGGGCGTGCGTGCGTGCGTGCACCCGGCGACAGTCGCTCCGTGTGTGTCCGTACGATGGTGCGGCCCAACGGCTCGGCCGGAGGATGGGCCGCGCGACGCGGGCGCGACGCGATTATCCGACCCCCCCCTCCCACCGGTCGCTCGCTAGAGCCGTGTCCTAGAACGAGTCTGTTGCTCGCCGTTCCTTTCCTCTCGTTGAGACTTTTTTTTACACATGCCTTCATCTGTTTTGTTGTATAGGGTTTCCTTAGCAGGCCAATTTCTTGAGCTTAAGAGTATAAGTCGTTGGCGGCAAAACGACCGAGACACTTTTTTTTTCATACTGTATAAAATCGAGTTCGTTCCTTTTTTAAAGTTGTTGTTGTTTTTGTTGGGGGTGCGGGGCTGGGCGGGGCGGGGCGTGGGGGTCTCGGGGGGGGTCCCGGGGGGGTCCCGGGTGGGTCGGGCGCGCGTGGCGCAGGGGGGGGGGTCTCAGAGCGACGATGGGAAGCGGTCGTGCGCGTGAATGCTCTCGGGGGGCGACATCGTCGTCCGGTCGATGCGCTCTCGGGGCGGCGTGGAAGTCAAACTTCCGAGGAGTGCCTTTTTTGAGACGGGAATGTCTGCGTTGACACTGCCTCGCTGAACGCCGATTTAAAATGCGTCGTCTTGGACAGAGGACACACGCCGCACCCTCTCCGCTTTGTCGTTGTTACCGTGTGTTATTTTGAATTCCTTTAACGCTCCAGAATCACCAGCAATTGTTCTTATTCTGTTCCAAAGTAGGCTTTTGTAAGAATGACACAAAATGCAAAGTATGTTTGTTTAAAGTAGATTGTGTTCTCTGTGTATTCCTCATCTTAGCAGGGTTAAGCTTGGGTAACGGTGATCTTTTTTTAAATGAGATATGTTTTACTCTCTTTTGCAGGTCATACTTGCCTGGGTATTGGTATTAACATTTAACAGTTTCACTCTTTTTGTATGCTACTTATATTTGATCTATTTATTCCTTTTCCTTTCGATTTTAAGAAATAAAACACCGTACTTCAGAGTATTTTTCCTTTCCTTGCAAAATGTTTATATCTTGCTCAAATAGGAAGAGACGTAAACAAATAATTACATTTTGTTTATAACGTACATGCGTTGAATGACCAAGAAAATATCGCTGAGAGCTGTATACCATATTGATACCTTAGTGGGTAAGGTTTACAAAAAACTGAGTTGTCTTCCCCCCCCCCCCCCCTCGTGTTCTCGCTGTTGTACATTTCTTTCTTAAGTAGTTCACAACGTTTTAAATCCCGGGCTCACGTGCACGTGTGTTGGTGTGTACGTACGTGCGTCGAACTTCTTTCGCACCGTACGTAGCCAAGCGTGCTCATCGCAGGTGTATATAACAGGGCAGCGGCGGCGTGGCGACCGCAGCATCGGTGAGGATCGGTATCTGAACTTCACCCGGTCACGCCCCCTAGGTCAACTGGGCCTGAAACGACCACCGTTGGTGGTGGTGATGGTGATGGTTACGGTTATCGGCAGCAGCAATGGGGGAATGATGTGTGTGGTCTTTGCCCTGGACACAACAACACGTGTGCCGTTCCGGCCTCAATGTGCTCACCGCGACCACCGCCTCTTTGCCCCGGCGCCTGTAATAAGGATAACCAGGATTTTCTTTTTTATATATATATATTTATGTATATACATGCATATTCATATAGAGCACACACGTTATTGCTGGATGTGTCGGTGGTGTCGTGGGCTTTCATGAATACGCTTTGAGGTTTATCTCCGTTACGTGTGTGTACGGCACAGTGGCATCTGAATTCCAAATCCACAGTTTCGATTTAATTCTCGCAACTTGTGTTCCTCCCGGCCATTCCTGAAGGCCACGCACAAAAAGCCTCTCTCTCTCTCTTGTAAAATAAGGTCCTTTCGTTTATCTGTTTTATTTTTACACGATAGTAGCAGGAATCAAAGCTACTACACCCGATCCCGTTCATTTACCGTTGCCTCTACGAAAGTGTGCGCCCCACGAGTTTTGCGGGAAACGCACACACGCACGCACGCACACGCACGCACGCGCGCACACACGCACGCGCACATTCACCCACACGCATGCACGCTGCTCAGCGCGTGTCGCTTAGCATAGACCGCGAGCCGGCCGAAAGCGCGGGTTCACTGTCAGAACCTTTATTTATACTGGAGAAATCTGATGAGCTGCAAAGCTCTTTCATTTGTCACAGATGTCCAGTACAGTTACGTCAACGCGCTAAACGTCAATCGACCACGGACCGCGTCCGTGGCGGCCAACGCTCTGCCGCGGTCGGCACGGCGACCGCCTCCATCCTCCTGTCAAACCCCATCTTCCTTTTTTTGCAAACGGTAAACGTCGAAGTTTGTGGCATTAACCAAAATTAGCGAGTCCTACTGTATTTAGTTTTTGCGTCATTCAACACCGCACGGTTTAACAATCAAAAGGTTTCCTCGGCAAGAGGAGGCCTTCTCTTAATGGGTTACGCGTGGGGGGGGGGGGGCATCTAGATTTGAGAAGCGGTCACTTAAGTTTTCTAAATCTGAAAGAAAAAAAATGTACTGCCCCCGTCACCATTAAAATCGATGTCACCGAACTTTTTTGTTTCTTTTGCGTGCGCGTGTCGTACGGTTTTTCCGCATCGAGCTGCGATCATCTCGCGGTTTCGGACGGAGTACAGCGTTGGGCGTGAGAGGGGGAACGCGCGAGGTGGTTTTAAAAAAAAAAACATTTCTCACCGATGTTTCCGATTGGGCGGCAAAAAAACTAACTTTTGTTGTGCGTTTTTGGCAGCAGATGAGAGCCGGTTGCGGCGTGCCCAGCAAGTGAGGCATTTTAAGTCCCCCACGGGGGGAGTTTTCTAACCTACCCATGGACCCGTTACTCTACGCTGAGAATGGATGGCGAAAACGACGCGTTTGTTTTCCTTCTGTTCACCGATGACAGACTTAATTCTATAGGAAGCAGTCGTGGATATGAAACATATTGTTTTAAGAGGTATTTTTGAAAGAATATATATTTTGAAAGTTGATGATGATGATGATGATAATTAAAAAGAGGTTGTAATGTGTTGTGTAAAAAAAAAAAAATACCAAAAACTAAAAAAAACACCCTCGTTTCACAAAATCTTTAACGGTGTCCAAATTCGAGCGTTACGTCACTTGATTACACTGTACTTATTGCAAACCGTGCCCGCGTTCTGCCGGGAAACATCCTCTCAGTCACAACCAAAAGACTCTTACATTCTGTGTGCGCTGAGCTGATGCTATAGGCTTGGGGTAATTTTAACTTGTTTAGTCTGTCCGATTAAAATGTTGGTGTTTTACTGTGTTTTCAAACTGTATCTTTCTTTTTTTTTCTTTTCTATCCCACAAGTTTGCTCGTTTTGTAAACTGTAAAACGACCCGATTGTTAACGATTAAAATTTTTATTTTCAATGTAATTGCTTCATCGCCGTTTCGTGTTCACCGCGTTGGTTGTTTGCCCATTGCCTTGCGTAGCTTCTGACGGTCGCTGTGTCCACTTAAAGTAACCCCGACCGCGTCCGGGTACACTTGAGCTGACATCGTCTTGCTCGGTTGGTGGATTGCGCGCACGGGGAATAGGGGAGGTTGTTGCAGAGCGCTCTGTCTCTCTCTCTCTGCGGAGTCGGACTTGCGCACGCTGGAATGTGTGTCGGAGATGGTGTCCTTTAAAATGGGAAGTGATCCGTTACGCAGGTGACTTGCCGGGCCTGGCAGTCGTGTCAACTCGGTGATGTAAGTGCTCGCGCTCTAAACTTGCGTTGCCTCATTCGAACAACGTTCGGAGAAGCTGCGGGGGGGGGGGGGGAGCCTTGTGTTTTTGAATAACACATTTGCATTCTAACTGGCTTCTTTAAGAAGACGTTGGCTCGAAGCTTGTCATTAAAAGGAACGCTGAAAAATCTGTCGTCAAAACGTCACAACGTGATCTGATGTGGACAATTTCACGACGGGTAAAAAAAAAAAGCGAAACGGTCTTTCTCAAAGGTGAATTAAAATAGTTGCGAGTTGCTGGTGCGGTGAATCCCGGACGTCGGGTGCTCAAGCGCCGGATTTTAACGGAGGCCTATCCGAGAGGGAGGATCGGCGTTCGAAATCGCCGCGTGTACATAATTCCGCTTGCGTGTAAAGCAAATAGATTGTATGTTGAGAATCACTTGACACGTTTCTGGGATGCTGTTCTCTTGCGTCGGTCCGTGCCCCCCGCTGCAGTGCCGAGGGCTGGTCGGCTCAACGTAATTCCCAACCGGATCATTTTATGCAATAATGCGCCCTGTACTTAATGCACACATTCTATTTTGCTACACTCCTATCAAGGCGACGTCGAGGAATATTTTCTTTCTCCTTAAAATGCGCGGAGGCAGCCTCTCGGTGTCCGTCACGTCCGAGTTAAAGATTCGCGCGCGTTTGCGTCCGTTTTCTGTTCTGCACGTTGAAAATAAAACGAAACGGAAAAAACTGAAATCCGTCGGCAGATCAAGTTCAAGCTTGCTACCCGTGGCGCTCCATCTGTCAAACGTCTCGTGCGCCCTTGGCGCCAACACTCAAAAAGCTTTCGAGAATTCTAGATTTGAAGTTTTCGTGACTGCAAGGATCCATACTCTTTGGTTCTTTCGGTAAAGTCACGTAGGTAGAAAATAAAATAAGAAAATTAAATAAGCTAATAAAATAAAATAAAAATGTAGTTATTTTTGGTTTATTCATTTTAAAATTAAATAAACTAATAAAAATTTTAAAAAAATTTAGTTATTTTTATTTTATTTTCACCTACGCGACTTTACCGAAAGAACCAAAGAGTAAGCATTCGCGAAGCGCGACAGTGAGTGAGCTCTGCCAGAGTGCTTGTAAACACAATCGTAGCTCTTGACTTAAAGCTTTCGTGACTGCAGGAATTAATCTTCTTTGGGTCTTTCGGTAAAGCCACGTAGATAGAAAAAAAAGAATAAAAATATCACGACGTTTCGATCGCAACACGAGCAATCGTCATCAGGTCATCAGGTGACAATTGCTTTTGTTGCGATCGAAACGTGATATTTTTATAATTTTTTCTATCTACGTGGCTTTACCGAAAGACCCAAAGAATTTTCAATTTCACGTTATCTCGCCGTTCGCTGCGTGCGACAAAGCGAAAGTTTTTGTCTCGTCCGCGATGTCCGGTGTGGAGCGTGCCGCCCGCGCGCGAGATTGACGCACCCGGCGGAAGAGTTTCCACCTCGCGGCGTCTGTGCCAGAGGTCGCAAACGAGTTTTGATTCCTTACCCGTACCCGGCCGCACCAGGGTCGCAAATGGGTAACCGTACCCGTACCCGGCCGGGTAGGGTATGGATATCGGGTACCCGGTTGCGACCTCTGGTCTGTGCCAGCGAAAGGGGGCGTCGGGCCGATAAAGCTGCCGTCTCGTTTTGAGTCCATGTCCAGTTTTACAAAGCCCCAGCCTGTGTGGGGGTGCAGCTGCTGCGGCGTTCTGCTCGTTGTTCAACCCGTCGCGGTCGAACCGTTCTCTGCACTGCCAGGTCTGCCCTGTCCATCCTCTCTCCCAAAGAAATGATGCGAGTCGCAACGTAATTTAAAGTTACGTGACCAGGTTATCGAACGTTTCTGGCCTGAAAATTCTGAAATTGGCATCTGCCGAGCGTTTTGGGGTGTTCGCGTATGAAAAGAACTGTCCTGGCCGCCGATGCGGTAACGAATTTATCTTGCGATGAAAATTGTGGTCACAGTCGCCGCCCCACGGCATTTCATTTTCCACGGCATTCTTTTGCAACGTGAGACTTGCGCTGTGCTCGTTAGCGCGGTGCCCTTCTTTGGCCACTTGAATTTAATCTCAATATAAAATTTAACGTTTTGTGACTTGGATCCGTTTAAAATTTGTGAATGTTTTCCATCGTATGCAATCGAACGAACACTTGGACGTGCAGAGGATTAATTTGGGAGAGGGTCGCTGATCCAACCGCTGCTAAACTAGAAATCATCTTCATTATGCTGACATCTAAATTCATGTCCTACAAGACCCCCAATTGGCACCACGGGCTAATTGTGTTCCTGCGTTAGAGTATGCCTCCCACACGCCACTCTCACCGAACGATGATTTGTTCCACTTTTTAAACGTCCACTTAGTGGTAATAATACCGGCTAATTTCAATTTATTTGGCCGATACTTGCATTGGCAGTGGTGTGCACAAGCACACAAACACACACACACAAAAACCTCAACGCATTCGTCAATAACGCCTTTGCCTTAAAAGCCAAAATATATAACAGACGACGTTTCGGGCAGTGAGCCTTCTTCACATCCGAGGCCACAGAGAGAGACACCTCCGGTCTCTCTACGGCTCATTTCGAAATGCCACCACCGGTGATCGGCCGTCGTTCACCGTTACTCGACACATCATCATGCATGTGACCGGACGGCGCGTTTTGGACGGTGGCACACTTGTTCTTTGGTTCTTTCGGTTAAGTCACGTCTAAAGAAAAAATAATAAATTAAAATAATAGCTACGTAAGATTGGGTGGCACACTTGCGTTCTTGGCCCTGATCAAGGCCCACGGCCCGACTCGTTTGCCCAGCGTTGGTACTGACGCCCCGTGACGATCTCGTCGTGTTCCCCGTTTAACTTTTAACTCGTCGACACGAGTCGCATGTCCGCGGTTGCTCTTGCAGAAGCTCCGCTAACTGCGTGTCCCCCCCCCCTCCCCACTTAATAATGGACGCAGGCTGGCCCCTTCCTACCAATCGGAACTTTTCGGCGATCGATTTACAAAGGCGGTCGGTTCTTCTTCTTGGTTCTTTCGGTAAAGTCACGTAGAATGGAAATAATAAAATAATAATAAAACATAATAACATATGTTTTATTTATTTTGTATTTTATTATTTCCATTCTACGTAAAAATAAAACATAAAAAAAATGTTTATTTTATTTTAGTATTTCCATTCAACGTAAAAATAAAACATAATAAAATATATATATTTTTTTATTATTTCCATTCTACGTGACTTTACCGAAAGAACCAACAAGATGAATCCCTGCAGTCACGAAAGCTTTAAATCGAAATTTAGCGGTCTGTTCTGTTCGTCGTGTGGCTCGATGGACGCATCTTACTCGAGTTGCGAAAGTTTAAAAAAAAATTGGTTCAAAACCAACGGCGCGGGGTTTTAATCGGACGGCGACATTCTCGCTTGCGGCAAAGCTAAAAAAAAAGTTTGGCCGGTGACCTTGAAATGCGTGTCTCTCCTGAGTCTTGCCTTGTTCCACACGATGAGTGTTTCGTCTCTTCAAGCGCAGCCTCGGTGTGGAAGAGGGTGGCCTCTCAAACCGTGTTACGTTCGCGTAATCAAAAGGCGGAGAGCAATCGGACGTTCATAAGTGCTTTTCGAATCGGCGGATGGATGTAAAAACAAAAACGTTTTCAATGTAGAAAGCAGGTGATTGTGCGCGGTAAGCAGAGGATGGGAAACGGTATTAAGCACACAGAACAGCAATATGGATGCGTACCTTGTGCGTGAGAAAGCGCCTCGCTGCGGGCGTTGTGATGAGTGTGTGCTGGTGGGCCCTTGCGTGGACCCAGCCGTGTGGCGTGGTTGTCTTATCGATGTCTCGGGCGAGTGGCCTTTTTGCCGCGGCCGTCGCACGTTCAACGCGGAGAGGTCTGCTGTCACGTGTGGGCGGCTGTGGGACGCAACAGTACGGAGAGAGAACTCAACCCACCACCCCCCCCTCCCCACTCAGATCAGTCTCCCGTGATGTACAAAAGAAAATAAAAAAAGAAATATAATTTTTATCACGGTTTGGTGATTTTGTTCGTTGCTGCCACTTCCTTCACCTCGCTGATCTCGTCACGGAGCATAAACCATCTTCACGCGAACTCCGCTCATCCTCGCAGCGGCAGTGGCTTTCGGCGGCTGGCCATCATGCTTTCAGTTGGGCTTCTGCGGCCGTCTGGAACGCTCTCTTCCTTCCGATATTAGGAAGCCACAGGGAGTGACGCACTTTAAAATCATCTACAGTGACAAACTCATTTCTTTAGAACTGCTTTTCGTGTTTAGTTTGTTGTCCTTCCCCTGTACTTCTGATTAACAGGGTTGGCTACGTACGGCGCGAAAGAAGTTCAACATACATTTTTGCATGGGTCACCTCATTCAGATTTGTATGGCGACTGCGTAGGTTTACACAATGTCGCGCTTGCCCGGTGCGTGCACCGTGTATTCGGGTTTGTTCCGGCTGTCGATCGGTATGTCCGACGTTCCGCTCCACATGCTGGGAGCTGAAGAAAGATCGGGTCTCTTGAAGTTCAAGTTCAAGTTAATGTATTAGGTATAGCCCTGTGAGCCATTCGGCTCTTGAATCGGGTGCAACCGCAACAAACAAAAAACATGAACAAAAAAACATCTTAAAGTGAATATGTGACTGAGTGCAAACAGAAATCCAAGAAAAGACAGCACAATATTGCAGAAAAAAACACCGTACACCAACGCTGTGTGCTTTCGTGACTGCAAGGATTCATAACTCTTAGGTTTTTGCAATCTGCACACGCGCAAGCGCACGTACACATACATTGAGATGTTGTCAATGAGTTGTTTAAACCCGTGGGAGCATACGGGAGAGCACCTGGCAGTGAACCCCACATCTGCGAGAGAGGCAACACACTACTGCGTACAGATGGAACAGACGGAGATGTATTCCACACTTGCCGTCTGCTGGTGAGCCACGGTATGGCACCTCAACTCCCGCGATAAGGGAGTTTTGCAGCGCGTGTGTGATCCAGCAACCCCTTGGTGCTGCTTCGGCAGTGCTGGACTACAGCCACGTGAATCGCGACTGCCCGGGAAATGTTGAACTCCCTGGGTCCCAGAGGTCGCAAACGGGTTTTGATTCCTTACCCGTACCCGTACCCGGCCGCACCAAGGTCGCAAACGGGTACCCGTACCCGGCCGTACCCTACCCGTACCCGGCTGGATACGGGTAGGGTACGGGTATCGGGTACCTGATTGCGACCTCTGGGATGAAGCCATGTTGCAGGCGCGGGTGGGTTGATTCTAGGAACTTGAATTGTGAGAAGAGACAAGACGTTGGGAAATGAGTGACAAACGGTGACTCACCAGTGACTCACGGCCTACCCGTACTCGTACCCGGCCGCACCAGGGTCGCAAACGGGTACCCTTACCCGTACCCGGCCGGGTACGGGTATCGGGTACCCGGTTGCGACCTCTGCTGAGTCCTCGTTTGCTGTGCACTTCTAACGTTTTTTTGTGTGTGTCCATTTGTATAACTACACGCCTCATTGGAGCCAACCCTGGCCTCCCCCTACGCTCGCCCTCCTCCCATACCTACACTGACCGGCGTGGTGAAGTATGGTTACAAAAATAAATCCACCTGATAACTAAAATGCTAATTTGGGCCAATCTTGGCCTCCCCATGCCCTCGCCCCTCCTCCGCAACCCCCACGCTGACCAGTGTGGTGAAGTATGGTTAAACAACAACAACAACAACAACCCATACGTGGGTAACAGCGAAGAGGCAGAGGAGCGACCGCTCCAAGTTGGCACAGCGTGGGGGTGGTGGGGGGGGGGGGTCCATAAATGACGTCACGCACCTGGGGGGGGGGTCAGACATTTGTGACGATGTGTGACGAGGGGGGGGGGTTGAGAAATGTGACGTCACATCAAAATGCGCAACTTTAAATAAATATAGACAACACGTTCTACTTAATTAAATATACTTTTAATACATTTTCTCCTACAACATCAGAGTGCAGCGCCGCATTAAATACGCACTACAATGACAATAGTTTAAAGCGATTTGAAGCATGTTTTATGTTGGGGGGGGGGGCAGAGCTTTGTGACGTCATATTTGAGGGGGGGGGTCTGACTTTTTGTGACGCCGTGTGACGAGGGGAGGGGGGCGGTCAAAAATCGTCCAAAATCGCGTGACGTCATTTATGGACGGCCGCAAAAGAGCCGAAACGGAGCGGCCAAAGAGCAGCAGGTTGCCGACTGCCCCTTCATCTCGGGTGTCGATTAGGATCTGTACCGGCAGAGGGCAGTCTCTAAGAGTCTAGGACTCGAGGGTTTAAGACACATGCAGTCCAATGCGTTTGTCGTTGCAGAGGACATTTAGACCGTCCCCAAATTGATTCGGTGGCTCATAATGTGGCCGTGTTAAGGTCCTAGGCCAGAACTGGGTCTGTATACAGACAGCGACCCCGAGATTAAACCAGGAGCGTGGTCTATGCCCGGTCATCTTTAACTCGATTTTATAATGTAAGGCCCGCGAAATCATTTGGTCTCTGGCCCTGCCAAGGCAACCGCAGGCGGGACTCGAAATTCAACAAATCGAGGAGCAAACCTGGAAAAGCAGTTGCAAGTAGCAGCTAACATCATCAACACCAGCAGCTAACATCATCACACGCCTCGCCAGAGAGAAGCAGTTCCAGCCCATCGTATTAGGGGTGAGTTTACATTTTTGGGCAAATATAACGGGTTATTTTTTTAGTTGATGATTTTGTATGGCCCGCGAATGATGTTATAAATATCCAAATGGCCCTTGGCAGAAAGAAGGTTCCCCATCTCTGCTTTGAACTAACAAATACGGTCCATGGGGATTTCACGGCCAATGATTATCACCCAAAATCCACCAAGATCATGAATGTGGACAATAAATGCGACAAAAGCTGAAAGTGTGGGGGAAAAAATCGCGGAATGTGGCTTGGACGTACGTTGAACTTCTTTCGCACCGTACGTAGCCAACCGTAGCTAATCGGCTTGCTTGAAGCTACGGGGAGAGATGCGGCATCACGTGGATCAGGAGACATGCAACCCAGAGGTCATCGCCACGCAACAGAGGTGGGCTTGCAAGACGTGGGTTGTTCGGAATGGCTCGCGATGGAATGGCAGCGAGAGGAGGAGAGAACGCATCGAAGAGGATGACCACCGCCACCGGCTTCACGGAGATGGAGCGTCGAGATGAGTGCATAGTTCATGTGCAGGAGATTGATTATGGCATAGCGATACTGATGCACTAAACCTTGAAAAAAAAATGACCAGGTGAAGGGCCACTGAGCTGTACATTTCTTTTTACTGGTAGGAACCCACTGGTTCCACCAGCCCACAGGGGATTATTGTGTCCGTCCGTCGTGCAGGGAGGGGCTAGGTGGGGAGGGAGGGGCTGGGTGGGGAGGGTGGGGAGGGGAGGGTGGGGAGGGGCTGGGTGGGGAGGGGCTGGTCACCCCGTGGTGCCCTTATAAAACTAAAAGTTTAACCTACTCACGCCGGCTTGTGCCCGCCCTCACAGTCGGGCATATTTGCGGAATGCACCACGCCGCCGTTGACCCTGGCCATTGACCGAGCAACCCAACGTTCCTACCAGCTCCCTCCGCAGGAATGTATTTTCAGAAGCGACCAGGTTATCACAATCGAAAGCAGCTTAACGAAGGGGCTTATCGCGTGGAAATTTATAGCAGTTGCCAAATACTCTGAACGCGTGGGACGGTGATGACTTGCGGAGGCCTTCACTCAGCAGTGGATAGACCATGGCTCACGATGTTGATGGATGACACTTTAGGAATTAGCAACTTAATGTCGCATGGTCCGCTGTTACCGCTAGATAAAAAAAACGATTTCAACGCCTCTAGAAGTATTTGATTCAATTCCCCAATGGCTGGGAAAGTGGGTCTCGTTCTAGATTTGAAGTTTTCGTGACTGCAAGGATAAATTAAATTAAAACAATTGCAATTCATCTTCTTGGTTCTTTCGGTAAAGTCACATAGAAGGGAAATAATAAAATGATTAAAATAAAACATAATAAAATAATTCTCACGACGTTTCGGCCACAACGCAAGCAGCCGTCCTCAGGTGAAGAACAGGTCTGTCGGAAATACAGACGCTGTATTTTCGACAGACCTGAGAATTTTTCTATTATGTTTTATTTTTATTATTTTATTATTTCCCTTCTACGTGACTTTACCGAAAGAACCAAGAAGATGAATCCCTGCAGTCACGAAAGCTTTAAATCGACAATCGACAATTGTTTCTTGCTGTGGTTGTCCCGCATGACGACGGAAGCCTGTGTTGGCGTCCGAAACGTCGTGATTTAATTAATTTCATACCTTATACCTACGCGACTTTACCGAAAGAACCAAAGAGTATGATGAAGCGGGTCTCTTTTTCGATTTAAAGCTTTCGTGACTGCAGGGATTCATCTTCTTGGTTCTTTCGGTAAAGTCACGTGACTTTACCGAACAAGTCACGTGACTTTACCGAAAGAACCAAGAAGATGAAGCAGGTCTCGTCCCCTAGTGGCGTGACGCCGGCTCAAGCCAGCAGAGGACACCATCGCCTGTCTGAGGCAGCGAGGGCCGTGGTGCTGGCTCGATTCTGATGGAACCCAGCAGATCAGTGGTGGGGGAGGGAGAGGAGAGACCACGGATGAGAGAGAGAGAGGGTGGGGGACATCATGCACGCAGATGCGATGAGAGAGAAGCCTTTGCGGTCACCACACATCCGGCCCGAATTCTGGCAGTGGCTTTCAAGCCTCTCCCCTCCGACTCGCCGAGGCCCGGGGAGAATCTTGAACTGTGCGGGGATGATGATGATGAGAGAGAGAGAGGTCTGGCCGGCACATTTCCCCTCCTTAATCGCTTCGTAGCGGCAGAAAATGTTCAAACGGGCCACGATTTTTAACTTTCTAGCTAACAGCAGAGCGAGAGAGAGAGAATGTAAAAATGCCTGAGGGGGGAGATAGATATTTGTTCAACATGTGAGTTTAAGCGACTGTATGAGATTGTGTGGCACTGGAGGAATCCGATGAGCTATAAAGCTCCTTTTTCACGGGCCTCAGAAAGTTACAACAACAAAGTCACAAATAAACACGGCAGTAGTGAAAAGTATAGGAAATGTAAGCAAATCACGCACACACAAATTAAATGTAACTATTTTTATTCTGCCAGGTAAAAGTCCACTTAGCGATTTGCTTCTTTTTTAGAAGCGTCCTGGCCACAAATGACAGCTCAACGAAGTGGCTCATCGTCGTCGTCGTCGTCGTCATCATCATCACGTGCACATGTATAAGCAGCCGAATAATGTTAAGAAGTGAGAATCGTGATGATCCATTTAGAGATACCCCACTTAATCAACAATTATTTGATCCGTACGGTTGATCTCAATAGGCCTACTGCATCTGTTTAAGTGACGCTCGCCTCGGGGCACGCTGTGCTACGCCACCGGTGTGATTTGCTGAGCATCTTCAACGATCGCGTCAGCTGAGGAGATTGGATATGAAGAGGCTCATTCAAAGCCAGATGGGTATTCATAAATGGATCACTCTTGTACGGCGCGGTCCAGTTGTCTTGTGACCACCAATTAATTGACCCTTAACATTTCCCCCCCCCTTCTCCCCAATTTCATATTAATTTCTGTTTTATATAACCCTTACTTGCAAAAAATATGAATATTCCGTTTCGATTTTAAGATTTCGTGACTGCAGGGATTCATCTTCTTGGTTCTTTCGGTAAAGTCACGTAGAATGGAAATAATAAAATAATAAAAATAAAACATAATAAAATAATTCTCACGACGTTTCGGCCACAACGCAAGCAGCCATTTAGACTCTGTCTTCTCGACAGACCTGTTCTCCACCTGAGGACGGCTGCTTGCATTGTGGCCGAAACGTCGTGAGAATTATTTTATGTTTTATCTGTATTATTTTATTATTTCCATTCTACATGACTTTACCGAAAGTACCAAGAAGATGAATATTCCGTTTTAGAGAACTAAATGGGGGTCACAAGACATCTGGAGCACGCTGTACTGTATTCGTTTCACATGCACGACTGCTGATAAGTTCCAGACGGTCAGACCCGGACCACAATTCGCTTGCTTTAAACAGATGCCGCCTGATTAATATCGGACGGAAAAGCCATTCAATAAGTGGATGGACTCAAGCATTACATTTACATTTTGGAAGGTTTTATTCTGGAAAGACTGACACTTTCCATGGTAATGTGGAATTTCCACAGCTGGCTGGATCAGAGCCACAAACTCGTAAGGTGAGTGCCGTAGCAACTGGTGGTGCACATTTGACTTTGATCTTGAGAGCTGTATAATTGATATCTCAACGTAGAATGACTCAATAATCACAATGGGTCACGTTTATAATAAAAGCTTTGGAACCGTGGTTCTGTTTGTGACGATCAGAAGATGCTGAGTGTAAGGCGCTACATTTCAGGCACGGTTAATTATATATACACGAGGGCTGTCACAAGCAATATGCATCGTAAACCCCTCCCCTCCGCCACCCAACACAGCCAATTAATAAGAGTGTCAACTGGCGATGTGAGCTCGTGTTAGCTCACTTTGATGATGCGGGGTGTAATCTCGAGAGAAACGTCATTTCTAAACCGTCGTCCGATTATTCTCCAGCAAGAACAGCGGGTGGCGACGATGCTGAAGCAGCAATACATGTGAGGGGCACGTGTGAGTGTGACGTGACACTCCGGTATTAATTGGCCCGCGTTGGGTGGAGGAGGGCTTTTACGACGCATTTTTGACACAACGAGCGAGCCCCAAAATAGAAACCAATTTATGAATCGGCCAGCCACGGGTTTGTGCCGTACATCTCTACAAAAGGTCCGCGTGTCCTTCAGATCCAGAGGGCAGACGGGCACTACGTTGGTATAAGGTGGCAACTTGCAGCCCTGACCTCCTGTCGTGCCTGTAGAATGCACAGACAACTGATTTCGATGAAAACCATCGAGTGTTCTCTTTTCCAGCTTTGGCCACGTAAAGGATTCACGTGCGGAGTGTACTTCAGTGCTGGATAGATCAATGGCTGCTTGCTGCTGCTATTGATGTATGTACGTTGAACTTCTTTCACGCCGCAGATGACTGGAGGCATCCATGGAAAGCCTTCGTTGTCGGAGCAGAAAGAGTGCGTGGAGGGGGGTAGTGCAATGATAGAGAGGTAGGAGAGTGCACGGAGTGGAGTAGTGATGAGAAGGGAGAGGTAGGAGAGTGCGTGGAGGGGGGTTAAGAGTGCAATGGGATAGGAGAGCCCGCCACCACCCGACACAGCCAATTAGTAAGGGGTTGTCATGTAAAGAGAACGTGGCCAATTCGTTACTAGCACAGCACACCGGTGTGTTGGAGAGCAAAGCCACAACAACATTTACAATCTGAGTACGACGTTTTGCCAGTAATTACAGCAAGCTTCATCAAGCGACAGCCAGATTTGTTGAGCCAACCGTCCCCAATTGGAGATACGGGAGAAGGACAACAAACTAAACGCGAAAATCAGTTAAATTCACAAACAGCAGTTCGACGGTGAACGATTCAATCAATACTATATTCAGAATTTTCAGAGTAACGGACTCGGTGGCACGAACCCACGTGACCACGCAGCCTGCACCTGGAATCATTACCCACCCAACTGGTGTGTAACTATTGGTGTACAGTAGAGCTGGTGTCTAATCATGTTGGTGTCGTCGTCGGCAGTCCCCCGCGGTTCGAGGATGACGCTCATCAGGTTTGCTGGTGGCTCTTGAGGTGGCTGAGGAGTCCAATTCTGGATCCGCAGATCTTCGGGGCATTGGAGGCACCACGCGGTGGTTCCAGGTGGAAGTGGAATCCACAGTGCCGGGTCGGCTTCCTTTTCCTTTCTCTTTCGGGGCGGCGATTCGCTTCGGCGTCGAGACGTTGGGTCTCGAAGTGGGCCCACGGGCCTGGTGGATGCAGCCATCGCCAACCCCTAGGCGATCGGCAGAGGTCGCAACCGGGTACCCGATACCCGTACCCTCTACCCGATACCCGGCTACCCGTACCCGGCCGGGTACGGGTACGGGTACCCGTTTGCGACCCTGGTGCGGCCGGGTACGGGTAGACCGTGAGTCACTGGTGAGTAACCGTTTGTCACTCATTTCCCAACGTCTTGTCTCTTCTCACAATTCAAGTTCCTAGAATCAACCCACCCACGCCTGCAACATGGCTTCATCCCAGAGGTCGCAATCAGGTACCCGATACCCATACCCTACCCGTACCCGGCCGGGTACGGCTATGGCCGGGTACGGCCGGGTACGGGTACCGGTTTGCGACCCTGGTGCGGCCGGGTACGGGTACGGGTAAGGAATCAAAGCCCGTTTTGCGACCTCTGGCGAACGGCATCCTGCTTGCTCCTCCCAGTCCTGAAGGCCGATGCTTCCGCGCTTCAGGGAGGACTTGAGGGTGTCCTTGAACCGCCGCTTCCTTTGTCCTCCCCTCGTCCGCTGCCACATTGAAGAGCTGGGAGAAAAGGATGCAGTGGCCGGTCCATCGGAGTTGTCTTTTTAAGAAGTATTGCTTCAATGCTGGTGGTGTCAGCTTGGAGGATGACACTCCCAATTGGTGCAGCGATCTTCCCACTTGATCCCCTGGATTTGGCGGAGTAGGTGCCGTTGGGAGCGCTCGAGCGCAGTGACGTAGCGCCGGCATGTTCTCTACGTTTTGCCGCAGTAGAGGAGCGTTGGGATGACAACGGCCTGATAGACTAGGTGATATGTTGTTCTGCGAAGACGCGCTGGCGCGGTTTGTAAAAGGTGGCGCTAGCGCGTTGTATCTCCTCGTCGACGGTGGCCACTTGGGAGAGATGACTATCAAGGCAAGGGAAGTACTCCACATATGCAAGGGCCTCTCCATCGACATAGATAGTCGGGGGGATAGTTGGCTGGTCCGATGACATTTGGTGGAAGGTTTTGGTTTCGGTGATGTTCAAGGTTAAGCCACGTCTCTTAAATGCTGATTTGAATACATCGAAGGTCATCTGGATGTCCTGCGTGGAATGAGCCACCACTCAGCGGCCGTGTTCTAACTTGCAGGTTATGGATGTCCTTTGTGGTCACCTTCTTCTTTGCCCGGAAGCATCCGAGGTTGAAGAGCTTCTCGTCCAGACGACACTGGATGCTGACGCCAGATGGAAGGCGACCGTGCACGGGGAGGGTCACCATGGCGGGGGCGATCACGCAGGCTCTGTTTGACACCCGCTCGGATCTGAAAGGCGTCCGTTTCAGATACCCCACGTGTCGTGCAGGAGCCGCAGGATGGGGACAAACTTGATCATTTGTTTTGTACCCTTCTATCTGGCAACAAAACTGACACCTTTTTTTACAAGGAGTCATGTTTGCATAGACCACAATACCTGCAGCCATAATGCATATATTATCAGAGTTATGTTTTTTGTTTGCATTATGGCTGCAGGTATTGTGGTCTATGCAAACATGACTCCTTGTAAAAAAAGGTGTCAGTTTTGTTGCCAGATAGAAGGGTAAAAAAACAATTCTCATATTTTTTACTGGAAAATGAGGTTCCAATGGTGGGGACAAACTTCTCTGGACAGCCAAGGCATGGCAAGATACTCCAAAGGGCTTTCCGGTTGAGGGAATAAAATGTCTCGGTTAGGTCGATGAATGCCAAGAACGGTTCTTGATGTTTCTCCCAACACTTTTCTTGAATCTGTCGGGCAGCGAAGACCGTATCTGCAGTGCCCCGGAATGGTCGGAATCCACACTGCGTCTCCGGCAAGACCTCCTCAGCAACGGGACTCAGACGATTGAGCAGGAATTGTGCGGGCCAGGATCTTTCCTGCTATGGACACGAGAGAGATCTCCCCCTGTAGTTTCCACAGCAAACCTTGTCCCCCTTCTTGAAGATTGTTACTGTGGTCGCATTCCTGAGGTCGCTGGGCTTCTTCGTCCCAGATCCGGTTGGATCAGCTTGTGGAGCCTCGAAGTGGGCAGGAAGCCTTCAGCCGGGATGCCATCCGGACCGCGGGCCTTGTTGAACTTCATCTGCTTGAGGGCCACGCCTCAGCTCGCCGATGGGTTGGTGGCTCACCGAGGTGGTGCTCTGCGGGGTGTTGCGGTACCGCTTTGGAGGATCTCATCCAGCACGGTGGATTCGTCGTCCAGGAGCTGTTTGAAATGCTCTTTCCAGCGTTGACGGATGGCATTGTCATCCGTCAGGAGCTGGGATCCATCACGTGACCTGATGGGGTTTTGTCCTGTAGACCGAGGTTCATAGATGGTCCTTGCTGCCTGGAAGAAGTTCCGCATGTCGTGCTGGTCGGCATATCCCTCTAGCTCACATGCATTTTCCACCCACCAGTTGTTGATGATGGCGCGGATCTGCCGTTGAGTTTCGGCCTTCAGTTGGTGGTACGCTGCGGTTCTGCGGCGTGTCCTGGGGTGGTTTCCACAGGCGAAGAAGGCAACACGTTTGCACTCCAGGAGGTCGTGGATCTGGGTGTAATTTGCGTCGAACCAGTCCTCGTGTCTTCAGGGTTCTTAGCAAATTGTGTGGGCACACGAGTCGAGTCCACAGCGGTTTTGAGCTAATCCCACTGTGGTGGATGGCGATGGCCTCTGGTGCATCAGAAGGGTTTTGAAATGCGGTGTGGAGTTGCACAGTAGCGCTGACATGACTAGTCGATTAATTGAATAAACATTATAATTTACGACTTTTTTATGGTATTACTCCGGCCGACCAAATGGTTTACCTCTGTTTTCTTCAACCGGTTTAGCTGAGGTCCATGGTTCGAACGCGCGACGCAATTTGCCGTAAACGGCTCGCGCATTGCCCCAATACAAACAAAAATGGCCTCTTCTTCCCGAACGTGGGAAATCCCCTACAACCCACGTGCCCGTATGACACAGCTGATGGTGATGCCAACAAGCCCTGTCCATCAACTCCCATCCAGCGTTCGCAAGAGGTGACACTTTCGCGACCTTTCGCGACCGTATCCGTGTAATGTATATCGGTCGAGTGATCGAATTGGACTACAGCCCCAGTGGTGGTGTGCAGGTTTGGATGAGCAATCATCAACGCGTCGGTTTTGTAGTCAAGAGGTTCCCAGGGCATGCAGTTACAGAAATGTATTAAATATTTCGATTTAAAGCTTTCGTGACTGCAGGGATTCATCTTCTTGGTTCTTTCGGTAAAGTCACGTAGAAGGGAAATAATAAAATAATAAAAATACAACATAATAAAATAAAATAATATAATAATATATGATATTAAATATTATATAATATTATTGAGTTATTATATTATTAATTATGTTTTATTTTTTTTATTTTATTATTTCCCTTCTACGTGACTTTACCGAAAGAACCAAGAAGATGTATTAAATATGTCTGTGTAGAGTTCTGAGTGTTTCCCTCTCATATGCCTGGTTGTGCCAGCATCAGCCCCACTGATTAGTGTTAACGGATATTATCCATATTTACATAGAGCTTTTATCCACACCTACGATTAGCACGGTTAGCACGTACGGTGAAAAATAAGTTGAACATGCATACAATACAGCCGCACTAAGATTGCAAGAAGACATCCAGTCGCCATGCCAGCGTTGGGCTAACGTGACCACGTGGTTTGGAACCCTTTGACCAACGTTGGCCCGACGTTGCAACATTTACTGAGCAGGTCCAAAACACCGTACACGCTCAAAGGGGGGAGTGGGACAAGGGGATGCGCTCTTTTCTCAAAGTTATTCAGAGCGGCAGAAGACAATTTAAGAAGTTTTGATTGCGCCTTTTGGCGTCATCTGATCCAACCCATGTGAGACTAGGCTCTAGGGAAAGCTGTCTCGGGTGTGGACCAATCAACTTCAAGGACAGTGCACATTATCAGAGTTATGTTTTTTGTTTGTATTATGGCTGCAGGTATTGTCGTCTATGCAAACATGACTCCTTGTAAAAAAGGTGTCAGTTTTGTTTCCAGATAGAAGGGTAAAAAAACAATTATGAAGTAAGGATTGGTGAAGCAAAGGCAGAAGCATGAATACGGAGAACATTAGTCACCTCGGATTTGTTTGCCGGCAACGTTCAAAGGGAATGAACTGCAGGGAATTGGTTATCAGAGCTTAGGGGTGAAGAAGTTGCTCTCATGATAAATACGAGCAGAGCAAAGGTCACAATCAACCAGTTCACGTCACAATCAATCGGGAGACGGCCGTCGTGAGGGTCCCGGCCAGAGAACACGACCAAGCGTGTGAACCTGGGAACGATTTTGAAGGCGGCCCGGGATCAAAAGGATGAAATCAACGGGGCGGCCGAGAGAAAGTTGATGTTCAGTCTGCGTTTAACCAAGGTGGGAAGGCAGGAGACCTGGACGAGTAACCTGGGACGCAGTATTCTATCAGCAGGGTGCAATGATTGATCGGTGCAATAACGATTTGAGTAATTCGTGAGCGGGTTTGAAATTTCCAAAATTTAAACCCTGCCCGCGACACACAGTGGCCCACTCTTGCGAATGGCTTCAGCGGATATTAACGTCCATTATCAAAGTTCAAAGTTCATTTATTAGGTATAGCCCTGTGAGCCATTCCGCTCTTGAATCGGGTGCAACCGCAACAAACAAAAAACAAAAACATGAACAAGAAAACATCTTAAAGTGACTAAGTGCAAACAGAAAATCCAAGAAAAGACAGCAAAATATTGCAGAAAAATCACTGTACACCAACCCTGTGCAAAAATCCCAGTGGGATGCAAGTCAAACAACAAGCAACCACAAGACAACTTAGATTAAGGCCATCAGTCTAACTCTGTACTACAACAAACAAACATGGCCAAACCAAAACATGAAGTGAGCGACACGTAGTCATACTATTATGGTTGATACCATACCGCAATAATAACAAGGGCCGCTACTGGATTCGCAAAGTAAAAACTCAACCAAAACTAAACTTTTTATTTTATTTTACTAAGTAAGGCCCACTGAGCTATATAGCTCTTTTACAGAAGCGACGTGGCTATCACAAATAATAGCTCAACGAAGTGGCTTATCATAATGTGGAAATTGTCATCATAGCATCCAAATACTCTAAACACGTGACGTTGATTATAATTGTGGAGGGAATAACCGGAGGGCCCGGAGGAAAATCAACACGACCACGGGGAAAACATGAAAACTCTAAATATACAGCAGCAGGCTTCAGGGTCGGGTCAAACCCACGACCTCCTGTATACCAGGCGAGGTAGTTAACATTGATACCGTGGTGCCCTAACAAGCGGTGAAAGCACCGCAGCTGAGCCACGTCACCGCCACCACCACCATCTACACCACCACCATCTTCACCACCACCATCTCCACCACCACCATCTCCACCAACACCATCTCCACCACCACCATCTACACCACCATCTCCACCACCACCTCCACCATCTCCACCACCATCTCCACCACCATCTCCACCACCACCACCATCTCCACCACCACCACCACCATCTCCACCACCACCACCACGATCTCCACCACCACCATCTCCACCACCACCATTACCATCTTCACCACCACCATCTCCACCACCACCATCTCCACCAACACCATCTCCACCACCACCATCTACACCACCACCACCATTACCATCTTCACCACCACCATCTCCACCACCACCATCTCCACCACCACCATCTCCACCACCACCATCTACACCACCACCATTACCATCTTCACCACCACCATCTCCACCACCACCATCTCCACCACCACCATCTCCACCACCACCATCTACACCACCACCATTACCATCTTCACCACCACCATCTCCACCACCACCATCTCCACCACCACCACCATCTCCACCACCATCTCCACCACCACCTCCACCATCTCCACCATCTCCACCAACATCTCCACCACCATCTCCACCACCACCTCCACCATCTCCACCACCATCTCCACCACCATCTCCACCACCACCTCCACCATCTCCACCACCATCTCCACCACCATCTCCACCACCACCACCATCTCCACCACCACCACCACCACCATCTCCACCACCACCACCACGATCTCCACCACCACCATCTCCACCACCACCACTACCATCTCCACCACCATCTCCACCACCATCACCACCACCATCTCCACCACCACCACCATCTCCACCACCACCATCTCCACCACCATCTCCACCACCACGATCTCCACCACCACCAACTCCACCACCACCACCATCTCCACCATCATCTCCACTACCACCATCACCACCACCATCTCCACCACCACCATCTCCACCACCATCTCCACCACCACGATCTCCACCACCACCAACTCCACCACCACCACCATCTCCACCATCATCTCCACCACCACCATCACCACCACCATCTCCACCACCACCATCACCACCACCACCATCTCCACCACCACCACCACCACCTCCACCACCACTATCATCATCGGCGAGACTTTCCTGGGTGAAGGGCTTATTGTCAAAATTATCAAAAAACCTTGCTCTTGCAAGTATAAGTGAAAGAGATCAAATTAAACCGTGTTTGATTGGCATCCAAAAGCTCAATTATCATTGCCACGAAATGAAACGCCTCTTGAGAGCTCAGCTCGAGGAAGACGGCTGCCGCTCTGTGGACACATCGCCCCGTCCAGCCACATCGCGCAAACTTCAGTTGCCATTCGACGTTCCAAGCGAGAGACCACGACCCTCAACGGAATGGCGCCTGGTCGCTCCCCCCGGCCCCCCCCCCCACCACCCCCCTGGCCCCCCCACTCTGATCCGTGGGTCAAACAAATCACTGGAGACGCGCCGGTGTATGGCAGCAAGAGAAGTCCATGAGCAGGCCATCGCGAGAGGTCACGCGTTTTGGCGCGACGTTTACCCTTCGCCGACGACGCTCGATTGAATGAACGGCATTCTTACCTAGTCAGTACTTTTTAGAAGTAGATAACAAACAAGAATAAAACCATGCCTCTGTCGGTGCCTTTCGCGCACCGCGTCTGATTTGTTTCCGCACCCAAATCCGTGCTTACCAAGCCACCACGCGCGCTCACGTCGCGAGGCAAAGGAACGGCACCCTCCCCCTCCTCCCCACCCACCCCTCTCCTCCACCTTGCACGACGCCTTCGGTCATCCGAGGGTCTTGCCGAGTCGGCAAGGGCGAGCTACTGCGCTCGGGAGCCGTGGGTCTCCACTCCGTGTTTCATGTATTACACGACGCGTGTTGAACTTATTTCGCACCGCACGTAGCCGACCGTGCTAATTGGAGGTGCGGGTGAAGGACAAGGATCTAAACACAAAAAGCAGTTCTATAGAAGTGAGATTTCATGGTGAACCACTCCGGCTTTTCTTCCAGTTTCCCACACGTGTTCGTCTTTCCCCCTAACGCCCTCGTGGTGTTGATATTTTTGTTAAAATCGGCAGGTTGGGTGGTCGTTAGCTGTTCTTTTTGCGCCACGGTGGTGAGATGTTAACTACCTCGCCTGGTTTACAGGAGGTTGTGGGTTCGATCTTGACCCTGACACCTGCTGTATATTTCTCTAGACCCGTGGTCGCGCGGATTTTTCTCCGGTTTTCCCCTCCACGTTTAGAAACACGCGTTCAGAGCATTTGGCTGCTATAAATTTGCACAAGCTACATCGTTGAGCTATAATTTGTGATGATCAGATAACTTGTGAAAAAGAGTGGCATAGCTCAGTGGGCCTTACCTAGGAAAATTAAAAAAATTGTTTAGTTTCGATTTAAAGCTTTCGTGACTGCAGGGATTCATCTTCTTGGTTCTTTCGGTAAAGTCACGTAGAAGGGAGGACGGCTGCTTGCGTTGTGGCCGAAACGTTGTGAGAATTTTATCTTATTATGTTTTCTTTTTATTATTTTCTTATTTCCCTTCTACGTGACTTTACCGAAAGAACCAAGAATATGAAATAGTTTAGTCTTAATAATTTTAGTCTAGTAGCTTTAAAAATAATCGCACGTGGAATCAAAGGTCACTTGAGGAAGGCACCTCAGAGACAAACTCTGTGATATCCACTTCCACGGCCCGCTCTCTAACACGCAGTGTTGCACTGCTCTGCGACAGATCGAGATTCCTCGATTCGCGACGCCCTGTGGCACCGATTGGTGAAAAAACTGGGGCAACAAAAAGACTCAACAAACAAAATCAAAAACAAACACCTCTCATTGTGACCACCAGCGCTGTTTTGAAAGCGATGGCGCCGTGGTTACCGCACCGCGCTATTAAAAACAGAACCCGGCCACCCGAGTTCGACTCCCGTCCACGGCTTGCGTTGGCGACACGCGAAATCCCGAACCATGCCTGCCCTGGGGGCAGCCTCTTCTTCACCGACAAACCGACAACCTTTGGGGTGAAGTATGGTCAAACCAGGCGCACCCACCACGGCCGACCCAAACGCGGCTCGGGCGAGGCCTTCATCCAGCAGTGGAATTGGTAAAAAAATGGGGGGGGGGGGGGCTGATGATTAATTCATTATGTGTATGGAGGGAGGAGGGGGGGATGTTGAGTTGATTTCATTATACCCAGATGTAGGCAAACAGTGTCTTTATTAAGGCACGCTTCTCCTCCTTTCCTCTCATCTGGGCACCGAATTCCAGTGGTCTGGTGAGAGGCCAGCTTCAATGCTGCCTGGCCCCCACATGTGGCTGTCATATTTGCCTGGGCCCCTTGTTCTGGTAAGGGTCCCTGCCGTCCTTAAGCTTCAGAAAAGGGCCCCCCCAAAAAAAGCACTTTGGATAAACGAATGTCCCCCAAAAAACGAAACCCATCCCCTCTGCTGCCACCATCACCGCAGGCCTTGGTCGACTTCAAGAAGGCCCCACGAGGCAAGGAGGCCATAGTGCTCGACGTTTGCGAGCTCGCGAGGTTGATTAGTTTTTCTTTTAAGGAGAGGTCCTCTCCGTAAAGTCCCACCCTCTCCCCCATCGGATCTTTCAAAACTCCGTCCTTTTATCAGGACTGTCCTGCTTGGGAAGTTTGGCCAACTCCCGTTGCGAGCGATTGCTTCACGGTCAGAGTCATTCGGAGTGGCGATATTTCGAATCTGTCTTCTTGATATCGTCACCAGAGCGATGGGTTACACATTGGTGGCTGTGTGGGGGCGGGGGGCGGGGGGAGGCAGCTCAGTGTGAGCCTTGCACACCCGAGGGGTCAGGTTCGGATCCGGGACAAGGCGGCCGTGTTGTCAGCCACGTGGTCAATCGCAAGAAAGAAGGAGTTGTCGAATCATTTGCCTTAACTCAAAGTCCTGGAGATGATTTTGTGAAATCATAGTCCGGGAGACTGGCACGTGGCACCCACCCCCTCTCTCTCTCTCTCTGCTACGGTGGGGGTGGGGGTGTGGAGCAGTGCCACGTGGTGATGGGTGAGCGAGGCGCCACTGAAGTGCCTCCAACGGCAATTTGGTTGAGTCCACTCCCAGGGCCTTTCACCGCGGTGGCTGGGAGATGTTAACTACCTCGCCTGGTATACAGGAGGTCGTGGGTTCGATCCCGACCCTGACGCCTGCTGCTGTATATTTTCATTTTGCGTGTTTCTCTCTCTCTCATAATCACGGTGGCTAGGAGATGTTAACTACTTCGCCTGGTATACAGGAGGTCGTGGGTTCGATCCCGACCCTGACGCCTGCTGTATATTTGGAGTTTGCGTGTCTCTCTCTCTCATAATCACGGTGGCTAGGAGATGTTAACTACCTCGCCTGGTATACAGGAGGTCATGGGTTCGATCCCGACCCTGACACATGTTACATATTTGGAGTTTGCGTGTCTCTCT
This sequence comes from Lampetra planeri, assembly GCF_965212315.1. NCBI lineage: Eukaryota > Metazoa > Chordata > Hyperoartia > Petromyzontiformes > Petromyzontidae > Lampetra > Lampetra planeri. The sequence goes on along the minus strand of NC_136168.1, from coordinate 3,671,477 downwards.
CTCCCCGTGGTCGCGTGGATGTTTTTCCGGGTCCTCAGGTTTTTCCCCTCCACATTTAGAATCAACATCACGCGTTTAGAGTATTTGGATGCTGCTATAAATGTCAGCATGATGATTAAGCCACTTGGCTGAGCTATCATTTGTGATAGCCTGGTCGCTTCTGAAAAATAGCTACATAGCTTAGTCGGTCTTACTTGGTAAAATAAATAAAAATGTTCATAGTTCGTAAACTCACACAGGGACGATGTTTTACTTCTCTACTCTGAAATCTCAACTAGGACGTACAGCAATTGTCAATTACCACAGGTTAAACAAAATGCGTACTTGTCGGTGATTTCTAAATGGACACATTGTTAATTATTATATATTTAACAAAAAAGAAAACATATTTCGGCTCGTACATCGAACGCGACGCTCCGGCTGAGATAAAAAAACAAACACACACACAAAGACTTCCACGAGGTGCGTTGTGCGTGCGCACGTGGACATGAAGTTGGTTTCAAAGGTGCATTCTAAGCCGCGTCGAAATGTTACTGCAAACAGCTTGACGGCGTTCGTGCGCGGAGACGCCGTTGCTGTACAATTATTATTCAATATCTACGTCCCCGAAGACCTCTTTGCCTGAAGCTCAGCAACATTTGGGCAGCGGTGCCGTTACCAAAACGTCTTTGCGGTTACGGCAAGAGCCAGTTTTAACTGACTCCAGCATTAACCCTGCCTGCCCCACATGCTGCTCTGGGTTCACATCCAAACTATGAAAGTGTTGAAACTGCTAAAACTATTTTTTTTAATCCTTTATATTAAGTTCACTTGCTTGCTTGCTTGCGCGCTTACGACCGTGCAAATCTTTCGGTCGTTTTTTAACCCACTTCCCGTGATCCAACCGAGCTGACATTTTGTACACAGACTCGTTGTGCGTGACAATTTATTTTCGTGAAATTTTTTTTTCAAAAATGTTACACTTTTTAGGAATTTTTTTTTATATTTAATTACCAATTGCTTAATGGTGGCAGGCAATCATCTGACCCATAGGTGGCAGCCATCTCAAGCCAGAGGACGAGAGGACTCTAGCCGCCACGCATATAAAGGATTTATAGTGAAAAACTTTGTTTTTACGGGTTAAATTTTTTACCAGATAAAGCACACTGAGCGATATCTACTGTAGCAGTTTTTTTTTCTTTTCATAAGCGACATGGCCATCAAAAATGATAGCTCAACCAATTGGCTTCTTATCTTCATGTGGAAATTTACAGCAGTCAAAGACTCTAAAGTAGTGGTTCTTCTTCTTAACCTGGTGCTGCACGCTGCACCCCCTGGGGGTGCGAGATGTCCTTTCTGGGGGCTGGCGAGACGTGGCCAGGTTGTTTTCGAAGGTAAATCATCGAAGCACAAATTAAGCACTACTTTGTTTCATCAAACTCCGTGTGTTTATTAACGTTGTACATCTTTGTAACGACTGAGAAGGCTGCAGTGAAGGTTAAGAACCACTGCTCTGAACGCACGTTTCGAAATGTGGAGGGAAAACCCGGAGGAGCTGGAGAAAAATCCACGCGACCACGGGGAGAGAAGACACCGCAAACTCCAAATATACAGCAGCAGGCGTCAGGGTCGGGATCGAATCCACGACTTCCTGTATACCAGGCGAGGTAGTTAAGATCTCCCAAGCCATCGTTATAATGATGATGATGATACAGAGAGAGAGAGAGACACCGCAAACTCCAAATATACAGCAGAAGGCGTCAGGGTCGGGATCGAATCCACGACCTCCTGTACACCAGGCGAGGTAGTTAACATCTCCCTAGACATCGTTATAATGATGATGATGAGAGACACCGCAAACTCCAAATACACAGCAGGCGTCAGGGTTGGGATCGAATCCACGACCTCCTGTACACCAGGCGAGGTAGTTAACATCTCATCTGGAGTCCCAAGCCTCCTGAATTCTGGGGCAAATTCACATCCACGTAGGAACATATTCTCTAATATCACACTGGGTCAGTGCTGATGAGATCCTGGCTTCAGTGATGGTGGTGGTGGTGTTTGTTGGTGGTGATTATGGTGGTGGTGTGGGGAGCGGTGGTGCAGAGGTTAGCGCGCTGCGCCACGAACCCGGCAACCCGAGTTCGCCACTCACAGCCAACACTCAGTGGGACGATTATCTGAACCGGTCATGTGCCTGCCCTAGGTCGACTCAGCCTCAAATTAGTACCTGGTACGGTGTGTAAGCATCGCCACTGGGGAGACAAAAGTGGTGGTGACCACCCTCCCCCTTGTGGGTCTTACCGGCCTTCATAGGTGCTCGCTAACAGCACTTGCCCCAATAATCTGGTCAGGCTATACGGGGGGTCTTTGTCTTTGGTTGTTGGTGGTGAGGACAGTCGTTGTCATGGTGATGATGATGATGTCAACCTTGGTCGGGATAACAAAAGTGGTGGCCGTGGTGGTGGTGGTGATGGTGGTGGTGATGGTGGTGGTGGTGATGGTGGTGGTGATAGTGGTGGTGGTGATGGTGGTGGTGATGGTGGTGGTGATGATGGTGGTGGTGATGGTGGTGGTGCATCGGCCAGTCAACTCAGTCAGTCAACCCAAGGCA